>NC_062548.1:73191159-73505145 GCF_016906955.1 Phacochoerus africanus
TACCTCCCTCCCAGCTCATGAGCACATCAGCTCATCAAAGCTCCCCAGCCCGGTGCCCGCTGAGCAGTGTGGTGTAGGTGGCCCCAGCTAGGGCTGGAGGTGGGCAGGGACTGGCAGGAATGAGCAGTGTGTGTTCCAGAAGGGATAACTTCAGCCAGACCACATGGTTTCTGCAGGCGCTAAAGCGGGGGACCAGGCTGGGAGCTCAGCTCTCCCCTGGGCTAGCTACTCCAGCGAGAGAAAGGGCAGGAGGGACCCAGCGAGCATCACCTTCCCCACCTTCCTTCTCTAGATCTGTTCACAGACGCTTCATTCCTCCAAACATCCTGCTCTTTTCTCCACTTGGAGAAAGCTGAAGCTGGCCGGGCTGCCTCTGGAGGTTGGCAGGCACTGTCGTCCAGAACAGGGTGGCCGACCGCCTGCTTGGGCAGAGGCCCAGGCCACAGCTCTGTTTCCCTCTCTCATTTCAGTACATCCCACTGCCAGTGCTGTATGGGGTCTTCCTCTACATGGGTGTGGCCTCCCTGAATGGCATCCAGGTAAGGCTCTCCCCTTGGGTCCTCTGATCCTCATTTTACAGGTGAGGAAACAGGCTCGGCATTCAAAACCCAGATGGGAGGGAATTCCCATTGTGGCTCATCATGGGTTCGATCCCTGGCCTTGCTCAGTTTAGGATCTGGCGTTGCCGTGTGCTGTGGTGTAGGTCACAGACATTGCTCAGATGCCGTATTGCTGTGGCTGTGGCCTAGGCCATCAGCTGTAGCTCCATTTCCACCCCTAGCCTGGGAACTTCCATATGCTGCAGATGCAGCCCTAAAAAGACAAAACAAATAAACAACCAAACAAACAGGGGAGTTCCCGTCATGGCTCAGTGGTTAACAAATCCGACTGAGAACCATGGAGTTGCAGGTTCGATCCCTGGCCTTGCTCACTGGGTTGAGGATCCAGTATTGCCGTGAGCTGTGGTGTAGGTTGCAGACGTGGCTTGGATCTGAGGTGGCTGTGGCTGTGGCATAGGCCAGTGGCTGCAGCTCCGATTGGACCCCTAGCCTGGGAATCTCCATATGCCACAAGAGCAGCCCCAGAAAAGGCAAAAAGACAAAAAACAACAAAAACAACAACAACAAAACAGATGGGGCTGACTCCTGTGAGCATTATACCACACCTCCCTCTTCTCTAAGGCAATTTGCACAGAAGAAAACATTGTTTTGTTCTGTGTGTACCAGGATCAACAGATGTCTTGGATATAGCTTGTGCTGCTGTTGAGTTGCATTTTCCTTGAATGTGTACAGAACTCAATGGGCCAACTCCAGGGCTGTACCCCTCACCCAGGGCTCAGTCCCAGCCCCCATAACATCTCGCTATATGTCCTCCTAGACCTCCAATCCCCCTCCTTTGCATCCTTAAGGCCTAGCCAGGGGTTCCCCTCTATGAGACCCTACTGTAGCACCCACTCCACCAGTCCCAAGGCCCCAGCAGGGCCGCCAGAGTCCCCTTGGCCTGACTGAGTCTTGCACTGTCCTCGCCAGTTCTGGGATCGCTGCAAACTCTTCCTGATGCCGGCCAAGCACCAACCGGACCATGCCTTCCTGCGGCACGTGCCCCTGCGCCGGATCCACCTCTTCACCCTGGTGCAGATACTCTGCTTGGCTGTGCTCTGGATCCTCAAGTCCACGGTGGCTGCCATCATCTTCCCAGTCATGGTAAGACATGTGGGTTTCCCCCTCCTGCTCGGCAGGTTCAGCCTGGGAAGGTGTCCATGGGGAGATCCACCCTAGCCTTCTCCTCTGCAACAGCCCCACTCGCTCGGGGTCACAAGGCAGGCACAGATGGAGTTTTGGGTTGTGACTCCAGGCAAGATGAGGCGGGGGAGGGGGGATATGGGTGGGGGGTGCGGGAAGGTCTGTGCACTGGGTGGACGTTGCAGTGACATCTGACACGCCCGTTGCCACACGGCTCAGGAGAGGGTGGCTCAGTGAGAACGCAAAAGCTGCCCAGCCTCCTCAATTCTGGGGCACAAGGCAATGCTGGACAAATCGAACAAGACCGGGTACCCCATTGCCAAAATTCAAACCAAGGGCAGAATGAGATCTGCACTAAACATAAATCTCTTCACCCTTCAAAATAACAGAATTTGGAGTGATAAATGGGGGGATAGGGTGGGAGGCAGTAGAAACAGAGATTTAGAACTTGAGTCCAATGTCATGAACATGACGTGGTTTGGAGAAGCCAGGGGGAGCACGTGGAAGTTCTTTGAAATTGTGCATAAGTTTGAAATTACTCCAAAATAAAAAGTGGAAAGAAGAAAAGAAACAACATACTACATCTGGCCTCTAGATTGGGGGATCGGGGGATGACTGTGGCCTCTGCCCCTGCTGGGGAGTGGGGAATCGGGGAGTGAGGGCACTGTGGGCTAAGGCTTGGGGGAATCTCTAGGTGCAGAGCTGGATTAGGGACCAAGGTGAGGACACAGAAGCAGGATGTGAAATATACCTCCCCAGTAGTCAGTGATTCTTGACCCTGGCTGCTCCTAAGTGGGAACTTTTAATTTTTTTTTCTTTATTTTTATTTTTTTATTTTTTTGTCTTTTTGCCATTTCTTGGGCCACTCCTGTGGCATATGGAGGTTCCCAGGCTAGGAGTCGAATTGGAGTTGTAGCCGCCGGCCTGTGCCAGAGCCACAGCAACGCGGGATCCGAGCCATGTCTACAACCTACACTACAGCTCGGATCCTTAACCCATTGAGCAAGGCCAGGGATGGAACCCTCAACTTCATGGTTCCTAGTCGGATTCATTAACCACTGCGCCACGATGGGAACTCCCCAAGTGGGAACTTTTTAAAACTACATCTGCCCAGGTCACAACCCAGATAAATTAAATCAGAATCTCTTGGAAAAAAAAACCTAGGCACTGGTATTTGTAATAAGTGCTACAGGTAAGCACAAACATGCAGCCAAGGTGGAAAACCACCCCTCTAGGGAAAATGAAATGGATCCTCCCCAACAGCGCCCTCGTGGGGGTTCAGATGGGATGAGGAGAAAGGACATGATGGGCATGTACTGAGTGCTGTTTTATTTAGTTCACCCCGACCCTAAAGTACTGCTGGTAACCCCATTTTATAGACTGTAAGACTGAGGCTCAGAGAGCCAAGATTCATACCTTCCCCCACACTGATATTTTCAAATTTACATGCAGTTAAGTTCACTCTGTGGGTCCTAAGAGTTTGACACATCACAGAGCAGTGATTCTATCACCATAGTCATGATACGGAAACAGTTCTATTACCTCTAAAATTCTGTTGTCCCTGTGTAGACAGCCCCTCTTCCCACCCTTGCCCCTAGCAACCACCATCTGTTTCCAGAGCCAGGCATTTGAAAACCCAGGTCTGTCCAACTCTCAACCTCTACTTGTTCCCAAGATTCAGGGTCAGTGACGAAGTAGGATTAAATCCAGCAGGATGATTTTCTCCCTGACTTCATTTAATGACCAGTTCTCAGTGGTAAAAAGAACAGTATTCATAACTAGCTACCTGGACCCATTGTGTTTATTAAAAGGTGTTTAATCTTCCCCAAAGAGCAAATGTTTTTCCTTTGTTTATCCTGACTAGAACAAAACTTTCCAGGCTTTCCTTTAAAAATTGCAGATATGGAGTTCCCATCGTGGCTCAGCAGTAACCATCCCAACTAGTAACAATGAGAATGTGGGTTCGATCCCTGGCCTCACTCAGTGGGTTAAGGATCCGGCATTGCTGTGAACTGTGGGGTAGGCTGGCAGCTCCAGCTCCGATTCAACTCCTAGCCTGGGAACTTACATATGCTGTGGGTGCTGCCCTAAAAACAACAAAACAACAACAACAACAAAATATTGCAGCTTTGTCAGTATATTTTATCCAGCTTCTCTCAGAAATAGGGGCAGGGGGACAGCTGCTCTCGAAGTGTGATCCCCAAATCAGCAGCATCAGCATCTCTGGGGAATCTCGTTAGTGATGTGAAGTCTCCAGCCCCAGGCCAGACCTGCTGGGTTGGAAAGTCACCCAGCACCTAGCAGTGTGTGGGCACCAACAGCCCTCCAGGTGATTCAATGCCAGCTCAAGTCTGAGAACCCCTAATTTAAAGAATAACTGTTGGAAGTCCCTGGTGGCGCTGTGGGTTAAGGATCCGGCAGTGGGTTGTCACTGCTGTGGCTTGGATCGCTGCTGTGGCAGAGGGTTGATCCCTCACCTAGGAACTTCTGCATGCCTCTGTCACAGCTTAAAAAAAAAAAAAAAAAAAAGAATAACCATAGTTCTCCAGCCCACGGTCCCCACCTCGGCTGTCACAGGCTCTGTCCCTCCATATCCCTAGGAGGCACTGCCACTAAACTGAAGAAAGGCCAAATGAGGGGGTCCAAGGTGGGTGGGATTTGAACAATGATTTGGGGGGAGACTTGGGATGGTTCCAAAGACACCAGGAAAAGTCCCTGAACACAGCTGACTGAAGGAGAAAAAAACTGCCCAGGTTCAAGGTCTTGAGCCCGGGGTGTTCTCTGACCTCTCATCGCAGATCCTGGGCCTCATCATCGTGCGAAGGCTTCTGGACCTCATCTTCTCCCAGCATGACCTGGCCTGGATTGACAACATCCTCCCAGAGAAGGAGAAGAAGGAGGTGGATAAGAAAAAGAAGAGAAGGAAAGGGGCCCAGGAGGACAGTGACGAGGAGGTGGGAAGGATGTGGGGGGAGGGGATCCGGAGACCCTCCCTCCACGGCTGCCCTGGCAGGGAGGGGTGGCTTCTCAGGTAGCCAGAGCCACTGCCTGGCCAGGCTTGGTCTGTGTGCCAAGGTCCTGTCTGTTTCCGTGACTACTCTCGGGGGGGCTGGGGGGGGGGGGACCCGGAGGGAATGGGCCCCCCTCCCCAGGGGCAAGCTGGCTGGCCACGCCCACTCCCCCCATTCCTGTGGATCCTCAGGCTTTACCAACAGCAGTGCAGGAGTTCCCATTGTGGCGCAGTATCCATGAGGATGAGGGTTCAATCCCTGGCTCTGCTCAGTGGGTCGGGGATCCGACGTTGCCATGAGCTGTGGTGTAGGTCACAGATGCGGCTCAGATCCCGTGTTGCAGTGGCTGTGCTGTAGGCCGGCAGCTATAGCTCTGAATCCACCCCAAGCCTGGGAACTTCCAGGTGTTGTGGGTGTGGCCCTAAAAAGCAAAACAACAACAACAAAAATGAAAAACAAACAAACAAAAAAAACCCCAGCAGTGCAGGTCCCTGGGGAAACAGGACAGAAAGCTTGGCCCTATCCCAGAGGAGTGAGGAGGACGGACCCCAAGAATGGAGCAGGCCTCGGGGGAAGGGTCCATCGGGGACTCCCTAGTAGACTGGACTCCTGGACAAGCGGGAGAACTGGGGGACGGGGTTTGCTTGGGCCTGCCCCTAGGGTACTGGGGGGGGGGTGAGGGGAGGGGCAGGTGCTCGCTGAGAGGAGAGTGACCACATTCCCCAGGTGCCCAGGACCACACAGCTGTTGCGCCTGCCCCCCTCTTCTCCCACGCTTCCTCACATCTCAACCCCCAAAACATTCAGGGAGTCAACAGACAAGAAGCCAGTCCAGAGCTTCGAGTAACTCACAAAACATTAGGCAGAAAGCTTGTCTAGTTCAAGTGCTCATTACAGACGAGAAAACTGTCCCGCAAAAGGGAAATGACTCTGTCAAGACAGATATATAGCGAAACGTCTAGGAGGGAATTCAGACAACCCTGCCTGACTTTGAAGCTGATCATTTCCCATATATGGCCCATGCCACCCCTCACACCACGCCTGGCTCCCTCCCATTCTCCCCATTTGACCCCAACCCGCATCCCTGCCTTCACCTTGACCTGTTTTCCTAGCAATCTTGCCTGTTGAGATCAAAGCTGCTCATAGGTAAACCCTTGCTGATTCATTGGTGACGATTAAAACCATTTTCTGATGACAGTGACAGACCCAAACTCGCCTGGGGTTGTCTGGTTTTAACTTTTTTCCTTTAAAAAAAATCGAAGTATAGATGAGTTATAATCCCTTGGTCCTTAATTGGTGTCTTCTTCCACGAAGGTCAGAGGCCCATCATCCTCCTTCACATTTTTTTTTTCGTTGATAATTTAGATGATTTGCAAAGGCAGGTTCTGAGAAAAAAAGAACCTGAGAGGGAAGTGTCTTTTAAAGTCAAATACAGAGTTCCCGTTGTGGTGCAGTGGAAACGAATCCGACTAGGAACCATGAGGTTTCGGGTTCGATCCCTGGCCTCACTGAGTGGGTTAAGGCCCCCCGTTGCCATGAGCTATGGTGTAGGTCACAGAGGCGGGTTGGATCCTGCGTTGCTGAGGCTGTGGTGTAGGCCAGCAGCTATAGCTTGGACTGGACTCCTAGCCTGGGAGCCTCCATGTGCCGTGAGTGTGGCCCTAAAAAAGCAAAAAATACATAGAAATAAAAATTTTAAAAAAAATAAAAGTCAAATACTTATTCTTTCATTGATTCATTCAATAGATATTTGAGTGACTACCATGTGCCAAGAACTATATTCAAGGGTGGGGAAAAGCGTCTCTGGATTATGTAACATGTTCAATGAAAAAATGGTATTTGATTTCCATAAATTCATTTTAGCTGTCTTCACACAGCTAATGTGCGAGGTGCACTTCCTAGGGACTGGTTACCATGACAGCTGAAACTGTACTGATGAGTAATATTCCTGAAAGAGCTATGTCCTTTCTAGTGTCCCCAGTGGGCCCCCGGGTATTTGCAGCGCCCGCTGTTTAGTCCGGATGTGAAGAGGCTGTAGTTTGCCCACTGTAAATGCATGTATTTTCCATCATGGCAAGAAAAGCCAACACTGTTTCATTGGTGGTGTTTATCAGTTTTTCCCACTGTTTCTCTCCAGCCCCGGTTCCCTCCTCCCTCAGTTATAAAGATTCCCATGGAAAGTATCCAATCAGACCCCCAAAACGGTATCCACTGCATCACCAGTAAGTAAAACACACGGTGTCTCTTCCTCTCTACTTCTTCCTCCACTTTTTCCTCAAGGAACTTTCATCTTTCACTTAGAGCTAATGGTCTTAGATCCGAAAGGACGCCGGTGCTGGGCAGAGCTCAAAGAGAACTGGGCCACAGGGACTGGAACTCCAACCAGATGGAAGCCCCAAGTTAAACCCCATAGACCTCAGTGATCAATCTTCACTTTCGTTAAGGCGAACCCCTCTTCTCTTCCTTCCCCCTGGTGTCCCTAAATGCCTGAGGCTCCGCCTGGCCGCCTGGCCCTCTCCTGCATTGTTTCAGACTGCCCCGATTCAAACACAACACAAGGCTGAGCTCTCTTGTTTGCCAGTGGTGGCTGAAATGATGGCGAGCTCAAATCTAGGCTGAGTCGTCCCCTTTAGGAAAACAAGTGGCATCACCCTGGGATTAGCAATCAGCGAGGTCCTCGTGGTTGGACTGTGGATTCCGTATGAATCAGGAGGTCCTCCCCATGGTGAAAGGGAGGCTGCCTGGGAAGGATCAGATGTGGCTCATGAAGATCCTGGGGGATTTTACGGCCGCCTTTGCCCCCTCCCAGCCTCAGCTATTGGTGGGCAGTCTTGCCATCAAGAGAGCACAGCCTGTCCTGGGCGGGGTCTGAGAGATCCCAACCTGAGTCTTGGCCCTGGTGCTCCTAACACAGGGCTGCCACATTCCTCGAAGACCCAGGGCAGAGGCCCAGCTAGCTCTCAAGGGCCCTCCAGGGAAGGGCTTCCCATCACATTCCCCATCAGAAGTACCTCCCCTTTTTCCGAGTTTCTCCAGTTTCTTCCTTCCGCCTGCCCATGTGTGTACTCCCGGCTCCTTTCCTCAGTCTTTCCTGGCCCTCCCCAGGCTCCGACCCACCTCTGGGTGACAGATTAAGTAACCCAGAAGCCACCCATCTCTGTGTGGCCCCTGCATCCCCCTGATGTAGTCCTGGCCATGGGCTTAAGAAGAGAAAGGAGAAGGAGTGAGTGAGGAAGCACTGGAGGAAGAGGGTACCCCTGACCTGCGCCTTATCTGATGTTTTAACTTTCCCGTCAGGAAAAAGATCTTCCAGTTGGAGTTACTCACTCTGATTCTTCCTTCAGTGATTCGGAACTCGACCGAAGGTAAGAGTCATGAGATAGATTCCTTGGGTGTTAAAATAGGAAACGAGGCAATGGCTGAGGAGGCAAAAGGCTTAGGATGGCCCAGGCTCGCCAGTGTCTGGGCCTTTGCTGGTCCACCACAGGAGACCAATGAGTGTCCTAATAAACTGGTCTTTTTACCAACATGGCATGACTATAACACACAAAGCTATTCAACTTTAGAAAAGGAAATGGTTACAAAATATTAAGTAGCATGAAAACTCTCAATATTGAAAAAAGAAAACAACAGAAAAAAACTAGACATGGGAGTTCCCATTCTGGCTCAGTGGGTTAAGAACCCGACATAATGTCCATAAGGATGTGGTTTGATCCCTGGTCTCACTCAGTGGTGGATGGATCCAGCGTTGCCATAAGCCATAGTGTAGGTTGCAGATGTGGCTTGGATCTGGGGTCCAATTCGACCCCTAACCCAGGAACTTCCATATGCCACAAGTGCAGCCATGAAAGAAAGAAAGGAAAAGAAAGAAACTAGACATGATTTAAGTATATATCATTGAAAGCCAGGATAAATGAACTTTAAGGATTAAACCACCAGGTACTCTAATACCCTGTGGAATAAAATAACATCATGGTTGGAATTCCCTTGTGATGCATCAGGTTAAGGATCCAACACTGTCACTGCAGTGGCTTGGGTGGCTGCTGTGGCCCAGGTTCAATCCCTGGCCCAGAACCTTCCACATGCTGTCAAGGGCATGGCCTCCCCCCACCAAAAAAAAAAAAATAATAATAACATGGTTAATTAGCAAAGGTCAGAAAGTGTATCAAGGCCAGCTAACTAAATAACAATGATCCAGGGGAGACCAAAAAAAGAGTCAAGAAAGGATTCAAGGGCCAGTTTCCAGGAACTCCCATGCCACCAATGTGATTCCTTGCTGTTCCTAATGAGAAGCCACCCTCAAAAGAGGTGGGGCTACCTGACGGCTGAAAACAAGCAGGGGCTCAAAAATGGAAAAGAGGAATTCAGAGGCCAGAAAGTCTGCCTCGATCATTCCTCGGGAAGACAGTGAGGACAGTTCCAGCAGGCCCCAAAACTGGACAGCAGGCACTCTGTGCCAGATCCAACAGTAAGAGTACAGGCTAGCCCAGGCCTAGAGCAGCTGCCTCCAGATGTAGGTGGCACTCACCCAAGAGATTTTAGGAAGCATGTTCGGGATCTTTTGAGTTATCACTCAAAACCTTTTTTGCCAGGATGATAAGAGATTTATCACCAGTATAAGACTCCCTAAGCAACAGGCCAAGAGTGTCCCATGTCCCTGCCTGCCTTCCCATCCCAGCTCCCCAGTCAGGGCTATTCCTAAACCCTGAATGCCATTATTCTTTTTTTTTTTTTTTTTTGTCTTTTTAGGGCCGCACCCGTAGCATATGGAGGTTCCCAGGCTAGGGGCTGAAATGGAGCTACAGCTGCCTACCTACACCACAGCCACAGCAACGCCAGATCCGAGCCTCGTCTGCGACCTACACCACAGCTCATGGCAACACCAGATCCTTAACTCACTGAGCGAAGCCAGGGATTGAATCTGCGTCCCCATGGATGCTAGTCAGATTCATTTCTGCTGAGCCACACTGGGAATTCCAACACTATTCTTTATATATAAATGTGTTAGGAGAAAAGTACTCTATCTTGATTTATTTTCATTCTGAAGTAGCCCACACAAAAGTAAATCTCTAATTGCTCCCTTTCAGTTAGTGGAGAGAGAATTTGGAACAAATACTGGACCAAGATAGGTCATTTCCAAAAGCCTGTTAAAGTGCACAAAGTATGGGACCAGGTCAGAACTGCAGACAATTTGGTCCCTGGCAATGACACTGCCCAGCTACACTTTGACCAAATCTGTGAAAGCAGATGGAAGCAATGACCACTAGATGGCAGGATTCCATTTCCGGGAAGAAGAAACTCAGCACCATAATCTAATTTGACTAAGTTTTTTTGGTTTGGTTTTTTTTTTTTTTTTTTTTTTGTCTTTTTGCCTTCTCTAGGGCCTCTCCCGCAGTATATGGAGGTTTCCAGGCTGGGGGTCCAATCGGAGCTGTAGCCACTGGCCTACGCCAGAGCCACAGCAACGTGGGATCTGAGCCGCGTCTGCAAACTACACCACAGCCCACGGCAACGAAGGAACCTTAACCCACTGAGCAAGGGCAGGGATCGAACCTGCAACCTCATGGTTCCTAGTCGGATTCATTAACCACTGTGCCACGACAGGAACTCCTAATTTGACAAAGTTTAAGCTCCATGATCTGCCAGGCATGGTTGATCCCTAAGAATATATTGACAGACATGTGAACAAAGACGTAGAGCACCACAGGCATGGACCACGGAGCACAGAGAAGAGAAAGGACAGGCTCTAAGAGGGATCTGCCTTACCCAGAGAGCCTAGCAACAGCAGATGGGAGTCTGCCAGATGTTAAGGCAAAAAGAGAGACAAGAAGGGGGCACTATAGGTATTGAGAAGAGGCCTGAAATACCACACAGACACAAGGCAGAGAACCTAGGATGGAGCGGGCAAACTGCAAGCCGGCAGGAGCGTTGGCACGGCAGGCTCTGGTCTCGCCAGGCTAAGGAGGCTGGATTCTCTCCTTTGAACAGTGGACACCACAGTCAGCTTTGTGACCCAGAAAGTTCCCTTTGGCAGCAATGTGAAAAATAGGCTGAAACAGAGAAAGACCAGTAATGGCTACAGCTGAAGACCAAGAAGATAAGATACTGCTAGTTCCTGTGATGTGTTAAGAGTTCAAAAGCAGGAGTTCCCATTGTGGCTCAGTGGTAATGAAACTGACTAGTATCCACGAGGACATGGGTTCGATCCCTGGCCTTGCTCAGTGGGTTTAGGATTTGGCATTGCCTCATGCTGTGGTGTAGGTTGGCAGCTACATCTCCAATTCAACCCCGAGCCCAGGAACTTCCAAATGCTGCATGTGAAGCCTTAAAAAAAAAAAAGCATTCAAAAGCAAAGACAGGAGTTCCCTGGTGGCTCAGCGGGTTAAGGATGCATCACTGTCACTGCTGGGTCTCGGGTTACTGCTGTGGTCCAGGTTCAATCCCTGGCCCAGAAATTACCCTGGCCTGGGAGTTTTTGTATACCTCGGGTGCAGCCAAAAAAAAAAAAAAAAGAACTATTTGCACTAGAGTCCTGTTCTGGGGGACAGCATTAAAAACAGCAAATACTAGATAAATCATTCTTCCCTCCTTTTTCTCATCAGTATCACCCTGCACTTCAAAATCTCCTGTCCAGCGTCACCTGCCTTCAACTACTCACAGAGCCCAGGCTTCATGGTGCCACAGGTGAAGATAGAGATGGAGCCAGACTATGACTTCACAGGTGTGGACAGATATGGAAGAGAAGCCGATGGCGAGACCACCCTCTAGGAGGACGGGCTCCCCCAGGATGGGGTACAGAGCGACAGCCTGCTTTGGTTCTCACTGCGAGGGTCTGGGCCCAAACCCTTCACTCTTCTGAGCCTGCTTCCTTAGTTGCCCAACAGAGGGAGTCATTCTGTTTGCTAGAAAACTGGAGCTCTGTCGATGAAAAGTACTACTTAACTGCAAAGCCCTCCTCTTCCCTTTAGAGTTATGAAAATGACTAAAGCTAAAGGCTACACCTGATTTTAAAATGCAGTCCAGCATAGGAATGATAACATTTCTTTTGAAATGAAAAAAATGCTTGCCTCTTAAAACTGTAGCTAAGATAAAGAGGCGATAGTCAATTTTCATTTAAAACAAACATCAGTTAAGATTTTTTTAAAGCTTAGAGTTTAAAGTATCTAGATGGTCTTTGAAGACCTGTTAAAATACTCATACTTCAATAGACCAAGGTTGGAAAATCTGTTCTGCAATTTTATATATGAAGAAGTGTTAAAACGATCCTCTCATCTCTATCCCATGCAGTTTTCTAAGGGTTGTATGAAAAGTTTGAACCATGTGCATTATGGGCCTTGCTCCAGCACAAAAGCCAGTTCCAAAAGTCTGGTAATGAAAGAACCAACACGTTTAGGTGGATGTGTGTAAAACGAAATAGTTCTTGCTAACGTGAAATCTCACATCACACGGTAAATCAACAAAATGATTCTTTATACTGAAAACACTGGTTTCTATCCTTTATATTGAAATCACATTTCTTTATGCATTTGGGTAGGTCCTTCCTACACGTTTTCAAAGGCCTGATTCCCAAAGTCAAACGTGTATCCACATGAACATTGCCTGTAACACGGGACTCACGTAAAACTCTGGAAGATTATAACTGTAATACTCCTCAGCCTAGTACTTTCGAGGAATAAATGGAAACCAAGTGGGTAGATTTAAAATCCGGTAATAACGAAGCAAATTCTTTTCCTTGTGAAATTGAAGATCAGTCTTTTTATCTTCAATCCGTATTTAACAAACTCTGATAACCATGTTTCTTTACCTCCTCCTGTGTGCCTGATGGTCACAATGCATCTGACGTTCACCTTCTCCAAGACAACTATGGATGTGAATCTTGAGTGAATCACTTTGGTGACAGGTACCCATTTAACTCACGATGACAAATGCAGGTGCTTTTTCTTTATTCCTTTCTATTTTGTAAAGACAAAGGACACTAGACCATTAAACACCTTGAGTCCGAGGACAGTTAATTGCCTCCACGATCCCCAGAGCCTGGACAATGCCTGGTCCGTAGAAAGCTCTCAGTGCTTATTAAATTAAATCTCACAACTCCCTTCCAAGGATACTGCCATGAGGTAAAGCTCTAAACCTCTACCACTTCTCCTGCGAGCAGCAGAGGTACCTAGCTGCTCACAAACCTGGAACCATTGCCTGAGCTTAAGTTCTTTATCTTCATCTGCACCAATCCTGGGAGAGCTGGCAATCTACCCTTAACATTTCAGTGTTAAAACCTGGCTGATTTCCAATCGCGCTTTGTCCAAACTGTAGAAATGTTATGGATTCAGGAGTACATGTGCTTGATTTATCAAACAAGCTGGAAAACTAAAATGTTAGATTTTTTGTTGTAAATTGATCACTGTAATTTTCACCTTATATGTTATTTGTATTTTGTATATAATACACACACACACGCAAACATTTTAATTTCGATGGCTTTTAACAGGTTGACATTACTTCTCCATGCAGGTCGGTACTTTTTTCCCACTTGTAACTACAATTCAATAAAACTTAGTCCTGTCTGCTCATCTTGCTCCACGTTGAATGATTTAGGTGAGTCAGCACCCATGGCTTAAGAACAGGAGCTATACCTCACAAAAACATCTCTAGCAAACTATCATCTTCCTTCATCTCCAGAAAACTATCAAAAGGATAAAGGCAGCTGATGGCAGAGGAACAGGGGAGGTGGGGGGAAGGGGGGAGGTCAGCTCTCCCCTGTGCTCCTGCCTTTCTCTGCCTCAAGCTGTCTGGGTGAAAGCCAAATAGCCAGCCTACAAGCAGAATACACGGGACCTATCCTAACCTCAAATGTGTCATGGCAAATACCTTCCAATCTGTGCCATCAAGCTAATGCTTTAAACACACACACACAGAAAAAATTATATATATATATAAATGGGGGTGGAGACGGAGACTTGGCAAAGCACATCAAGAAGTTCTGTATAACTTGAACCATGAAAATTGAACACATGGTAGAGTTCTCATTGAGGCTCAGCAGAAACGACTAGCATCCATGAGGATACAGGTTCGATCCCTGGCCTCGCTCAGTGGGTTAAGGATCCAGCATTGCTGTGAGCTGTGGTGTAGGTCACAGACGAGGCTCAGATCTGGCATTGCTGAGGCTCTGGCGTAGGCCAGCAGCTACAGCTCCTATTCAACCCCTAGCCTGGGAACCTCCATATGCTGCAGGTGAGGCCCTGAAAAAAATGAAAAAAAAAAAAAAATTGAACACATGGTTTAGAAAATATTCAAACAAAAAAAAGAAAATATTCATAAAAAGACTAACCACCTAAGGAGCTGAAGCAGGTTAAGAATCCAGCATTGTCACTGCAGCAGCTCAGGTCACTACTGTGGTACAGGTTCGATTCCTGGCCTGGGAACTTCCATGCACCAGAGCCATAGTCAAAAAAGAAAAAAAGACTAACCACTTAAATGAATCTTACAGATTAAGCTCCCAGCTTGGCACAAGCTGTTGGAATGTAAGGTTAAAAGGACTAGGCTGGGGAGTTCCTATTGTGGCTTCAAAGGGTTGAAAACCCAACTAGTATCCATAAGGATGCAGGTTCAATCCCCAGACTCACTCAGTGGGTTAAGGATCCCACACTGCCATGAGCTGTGGTGTAGGTCGAAGACATGGCTTCACGGCTTGGATCCCACATTGCTGTGGCTGTGTGGTTGTTGCAGAGGCCAGCAGCTGCAGCTCCGATTCACCCCCTAGCATGGCAACTTCCAAATGCCCCAAGTGTGCCCCCCCCCCCCCAAAAAAAGAGACTAGGTTGGTTATCCATACCTGTTTAAACCAATTTGTTTTGTTTACAGCATAGCATTGGGTGCTATCAACTATAGGAATATTTAGATTACATCCAATGAGAAAAATTAGGTCACAACAAGATAGCAACAGGAAGATACAGTATTTCAGAAACTCATTCCATGCCAATCAGAAGTGTTTTTGTTTTTTAATGAAACAAAAAAGCCCTTTAATCAAGTCTGGTTAAATTCAGTATCAACTCAAGCTCTCAAAAACCAACTGGGGAAATTAGAGAAAAGCAGGAAGCTGTTGACAGTTCTTTGGTGGAAAAGTAAGTTGCATACTTATACATAGCTGCCCTAATGATTATCAAGACCAAGTTTTGTTTTCCAAAAATAGGTTTCCAGACATACTAAAGAAACCATACAGACACCTCCAACAGTACAAAAATTTCACAATGAAGTTTAAGGACATATGAAAAGCCAAATATGACAATACACATGAGTAATTTATAAAATAAGCCTTTCAATTCTAGAAAACTAAAATGGGGAGACCTCAGGAATTGTAACATACATAAAAGGAGAGCTAATCACAAATGGAACAAACCCCAAACATTTCCCCAATGACTAAGCCACAAAATGACAACTTAGGAGGCATTAATATATAGCTATTCTTCTGGTTATCAATATGTATATAAATTAAATTACTTTCTATTCAATTACCACCCTTTCTTTCTTTTTACCTTTCCCCTAATTTTTTTCTAGCAACATTTTTCCTTTGGTTTGACCAGTTGAGCTCAAAAGGTTTGGAACCTAAAGTGAGTATCAACTGATTGTTGGAATAGCACTTGGGAAATGCAATCCTAGAAAAAGACAAAGTCGTGCAGTGTTGGCGGCAGAGTGGTGAGCACAGCTGCCTTCCCAGAAAAGACAACTTTTAACTGAAGTGGCTTAACAAAGTTAAGCAGCCATTCTCAAAGTGACCAGGTGGCCACTGTTAATCACAAGGCTACTGGCTTCTCAGCTAGAGCACATGACCTAGCACCACAGTGGCGGGCTCCCTGGTGGGTTACTGCAGAGCGATGTGTGCAATCACCCACCCACTGAAGCTTGCAAGAGATAACAAAGCATTGTTTTCAGCCACTTAAATAGAATAAATAAAATCTATCGCATTGCTATTGGCCTGGTTTTCCTCTTGAACTGGCTTGGTGTGCTGTTCCTGACACAGACGACATCAGAGTTAATTACTTGCTACCCCAAGCTCCTTAGACTTCAGTGCTTCCCGCTCGTGAAGCTTCAGCACTTTTTTGGCAGCAATAATGGTGTTCTTCATTAGCATTGCCACTGTCATGGGACCAACACCCCCAGGGACTGGAGTAATGTAACTGGCTTTCTTCTTGACGCCTACATAGAAACAAGACAGGCAAACGGCTTTCATTCTGGCAAAGGAACTGTATGTATTTTAACATACCATTGAAGAAACACACAAAGAAAAAGCAATAATATATACACATAAACCCCTTCGTAAGCCTCAAACTCATTAAAAAATCACATCTGCATTACTCAATGGTAAAGGCTTTTGAACCTACTAACAAAATAACACGCACAGGCATTCCTGTGATGGCTCAGGAGAAAGGAACCAGACTAGTATCCATGAGGATGTGGGTTTGATCAGCTGGCTGGGGATCCAGTGTTGCCATGAGCTGTGGTGTAGGTCACAGGCTCAGATCTGGCATTGCTGGGGCTGTGGCATAGGCCAGCAGCTGTAGCTCCGATTTGACCCCTAGCCTGGGAACTTCCATATGCCATGGGTGCGGCCCTAAAACGCAAAAAAAAAAAAATCAAAACAAAAACATACATATAATAAACAGAGTTGTTCAATAAATACTTATATATCTAAATAATCTATAATTTGGAGAGTCCCTGTTGTGGAGCAGTGGAAATGAATCTAACCAGTATCTATGAGGATGTGGGTTCAATCCCTGGCCTCGCTCAGTGGGTCGGGAATCTGGCATTGCCGTGAGCTGTGGTGTAGGTCGCAGACACGGCTCAGATCCCATGTAGCTGTGGCTGTGGCATAGGCTGGCAGCTGCATCTCTGATTCAACCCTTAGCCTGGCAATTTCCATATGCCACAGGTTCGGCCTTAAAAAGCAAAAAACAAACAGAAAAAAACATTTACCTTCAAAATCCACATCTCCAACCAACTTGGGTTTAGCAGTTATGGGATCTTGAATTCTATTTATTCCTACATCAATGACAGCTGCTCCTTCCTTGATCATATCTTCTGTGATCAGATTTGGAATGCCTAGAAACAAAGGTAGAATGACCAATTTAGCACTGAAAAGAAGTTTCCACCTATCAGATTCTTATCTAATTTCAATTTGAAGAAATGTTTTACAAGCTCATTTGGCTCAGTGGGTTAAGAACCCAACTAGTATCCATGAGACACAGGTTTCATCCCTGACCTCACTCAGTGGGTTAAGGATCCAGTGTTGCCGTGAGCTGTGGTGTAGGTCACAGAGGCGGCTAGGATCCTGCGTTGCTGTGGCTGTGGTGTAGGCCGGTGGCTACAGCTCTGATTCGACCCCTAGCCAGGGAACCTCCATATGCCATGGGTGTGGCCATAAAAAGAAAAACAAAACAAAACAAAAAAACATTTAAACTTCATATAGTAAACAGAAATATTTTGAGGCTGTGGAAGTAGCATTGATCCCTTAAGTCCATAATGGAATGCCAGAAACCAGTATTCCAACTGTAATTCTCTCCTCATCTTTGTAAGCAGTTCACATTATCAATCTTAGGGGAATAATGAATGGACCAGCAGTGCAGCAAGTGAATTTGAAAGTGAAGGGTCCATCTCCATCCTCTGAGGTGGTGCCTCCACCCCCTCCCTGAGGCGCTTACCTGCAGCAGAGATCACAATATCTGCAAGAGCTGTGTGTTTCTTCAGCTGCTCCCTGGGAGTGTATCGGTGAGATATTGTGACAGTGGCATCACCTATGAGTTAAGAGATAGATGTCTTGGTTTCTGAATCAAAGCTGGGATCAGATTAGATCTCAATGAGGCAAAGCATGGTAGAAATTCAACATCTCTGAAAAAATAATTGACTTAATTCCTAGGCCATGTTCTCTAGGCTGCCACATGATATTTACAAAAACAAAAACCAAACAAAAAAACCCACCTCAATTTCTTGTAACTTTACCAAGCTCTACCCTTAGGAGCCACAGATATATCATTAGATATATTCCTTATCCTTTGATAGTCTTTCTAAACAAAATGTCACTAGAATTCCTCAAGGACGTCTCTTTTTTTATTTTTTTGGCTTTCTTAGGGCCACACCCATGACATATGGAAGTTCCCAGGCCAAAGGTGGAATCAGAGCTGCAGCTGCTGGCCTACATCACAGCCATAGTGATGCCAGATCCAGGCTGGTCTGAGCTCTACATCACAGCTCTCGGCAACAATGGATCCTTAACCTGCTGAGTGGGGTGAGGGACTGAACCCACATCCTCATGGACACTAGTCAGGTCCACTACCGCTGAGCCCTGAAGAGAACCAAGGACTTCTCTTAAAAGCATGCTGAAAGATAGCTGGAAATATTTAGTTTCACCATTATTTATGATATAATCATTATGGTCATATCATAACCACACATGACAACTCTATTTTGAGGCTTTTTCTTAAATTAACGGAACCTGACATAATGACACATGAGCCATATCAATTCAATTCTTTAAAATCAGAGTTCCCATCGTGGAGCACTGGAAACGAATCCGACTAGGAACCACGAGGTGGCAGGTTCAATCCCTGGCCTCACTCAGTGGGTTAAGGATCCAGCATTGCTGGGAACTGTGGTGTAGGTTGCAGACACAGCTGGATCCCAAGTTGCTGTGGCTGTGGCGCAGGCTGGCGGCTACAGCTCCGATTCGACCCCTAGCCTGGGAACCTCCGTATACCATGGGTGCGGGCGGCCCTGAAAAGACCAAAAAAAAAAAAAAAAAAGCCAAAAAATAAAATAAAATAAAAATTTAAAAAATGCTTTTAAATGGTCTAAGATTTTTTTCTACCAAATGGCACACACCAGGATACAAACTTGGAATAAGAACTTGTTCTTAGCTCCAACTCTCAAAGCCGTAACTGAACTTTCTAATTGCCTACAACCATGCTGATACTTCAAAACACAAATTTATTTCTCAGGCAGATCTATTTCTGAACTAGTCCATCCTAAATGAATATAAATAAACTCCAGGTGATACCGAGCCCAGCTTCTCCTACAAAGATTACTCCTCAATTATCTGTTAACAAAATTACAACAAACATGAAGCTTAACGAAGTTAACACTTTCAAATAGCCACAGGGCAGCCTCTGGAGGTTCTCCCATAAGGGAGAAGGGGACACTCATGTGACAGCAATTGCCTTACCTCCGGGTCGCTCATGCGCCCCATCTGTGTGCAATAACATTGCAATGGGCATGCCAACATTTTTTGACCTTCCAGCCACAACCACGTTCTTCCCTAGGGTTGGAATACCTGCAAAAAATATACAGATTTGCATTTAGGATTGTGCCAGATTATCTTAGAAAGAGCACCTGAGGAAAAGGAAGGCTGATGGCCTAGGATGTGACTCTAATTGTGATAATGAAGGAAGTCACTACGCTTATCGCCTTAGCAGTCACCCGGAATATCACTTGCTACACATGGTGGAGGCTCAAAGGACACGTTCTGTCAAAATAGAAAATGCTACATGAATGTGCTATTAAGCTTAAGGTTCCCTCGGAGGTTTCTGGATTAAACAGGAGAAACAGTTGTAGGCATTGCTAAGAGAGAGCTAGGCTCTAGGGAGCAGGATGAGAAGACATAGGGTGGGAGTTTCCACTCTTTGCTACTCTGTGGGTTTTTACCATTTGTAAGTAGTGCTTTTGTGGTACTGAGACAGACATCCAATTATGGGATATACCTACCAGTTCGCTTAATTATTTCCCACACACCCCATGGAGTAGCCGGTAACATGGAATTCTGGTCCAAGCACATTCGCCCGACGTTAATTACATGAAAGCCATCGACATCCTTGTCTGGAGAAACAGCATTGCAGATCCTTCTCTCATCAATGTGCTCTGAAAAAGAAATCCAAGTGGTGGTTTTAAGTCACTGCCACACAGTTAGCACTGCTTGACTCTGGCTTATCTGGTTTGCTGCAAAAACCCATTCTCCTTCTCCAACGTGCCCCCGTGACGTCTCTCTTCATCTGTGCACAAGGAACACACACCTAGCAAAGTCAAATGCTGAGATCAAAGCCAGGGTCCTCTTGTACCACAGCTTCCCTTCCCTGTCCTTTGCATCAAGATCTCAATACCAGAGTTCCCTTGTGGTGCAGCGGGTTAAGCATCTGGCGTTGTCCCTGTAGCAGCTCGGGTCGATGCCGTGGCACAGGTTTGATCCCTGGTCCGGGAACTTCCACATACTGTGGGTGCAGCCAAAACAATAAATTAATGAATTAAAAATTTTTAAAAAAACATCTGCCCCATATCTGATGACATATCTACTCTTGAGTTTAACTCGCCTTTGAGTCAAATCCACCCGAGGGGCCAGATGTATGAAGGAAACAGGCCTCTGCACTCCTCAGAGATCATTTTAAATGGTGGTGTCCAAAACTCACCTGGAAGAGGCAGCTGAACAAGGAGGCCGTCTACATTATCATCATTGTTTAGTTTACTGATTAAACTCAACAGTTCTTCCTCTGAAATTGAAGCTGGTTTCATAATTGTCTCACTGCTGATTCCTACAAGAAAATTTCAAAGTTTAAAAAAGAAAGCCATGTAGGAGTTCCCGTTGTGGCTCAATGGTTAACGAATCCGACTAGGAACCATGAGGTTGCGGGTTTGATCCCTGGCCTTGCTCAGTGGGTTAAGGATCTGGCGTTGCCGCGAGCTGTGGTGTAGGTTGCAGATGAAGCTTGGATCCTGCGTTGCTGTGGCTATGGTGTAGGCCAGCGGCTACAGCTCCGATGAGACAGACCCCTAGCCTGGGAACCTCCATATGCTGCAGAAGCGGCCCTAGAAAAGCCAAAAAGACAAAAAAAAAGAAAGCCATGTAAACCAGCTTTGATAGAAAAAATAAAAATCATTTAAAAAATTAAAAAAAAAAAAAACCCAGAGGCAGGAATTCCCATTGTGGCTCAGTGGGTTAAGAACCCAACTAGGATACAGGTTCTATCACTGGCCTTGCTCAGTGGGTTAAGTATCCAGCATTGCTACAAGCTATGGTATAGGTCACAGATACAGCCTGGATCCTGAGTTGCTATAGCTATGGTGTAGGCCAGCAGCTGCAGCTCCAATTTGACCCCTAGCATGGAAACTTCCATATGCCTCAGGTACAGCCCTAAAAAGAAAAAAAGAAAAAAAAAAAAAGAGGCATTTATTGAGGCAATGCTATGCTGCCTGCCACACTACCGGCTAGGTTTTTTTGTCATCATACCCACCCTGGTAGCTAAAAAGCTTGAACAGGCTCACAAAGAATCTTAACTAACTTCTCTAATACAGACATTAAAGAATCCTAGTTTGATACTTTTTATACATTATTCTAGATGATCCTCATCAACCTCCTTTTCTAGACAAGACTCAGCAAAACTGAAGCTGGCTAGTGAAAAAGCCAATCTTTCCAGTTCCAAAATCCATGTTGTTCCCATTGTGCCATGCTACCTCCCATCCCAGTGTCTTAATGGTTTACTATTTTCTAGAGGTTCTAAAGGTTTTTCAGTGAAAAGGGCAGGAGGCCTCAATCCTCAATGATAAAGAACAGAATACACCAAGGGCTCACTCTCACAGTCCAATAATAAATACTCACAGTCCACTAATACTACCCAGATATGCCAGTGGTTTCACACCCCTTAGAAGAGCAGGGCACGGTGCTAAGACCAGTGACCCACATATAAGTGGCAGGCATCAGTTGAGCCTACCCTCCTCTGGTCTACGGCCACCCAGTCTGCAATATAGTAAAGCCAAGAACACAGACCTCCTGTCACTCAGACCTGCACCCTCTGCATCCAAACCTCCAACTACTTCGAAATGCATGACTGAATTGCTTTGGAATGAACTGGCGGGGAAATTGAAGGCTATTTCAAAGAAGTCAGAGTCATTTCCTTCAAATCCATGACTGTGTTCTAGGCCACATCACCAAGGTCTCCTCCACCAAGTGCTCAAACACCTCTTTCAGGGATTCATTACTGCTCAAGGAAAGCAGATGTACACTTGTATTCAAGGTCACCTATCAAAGGTTAAGACTAGGGCAGAATTTAGCTTACATCCCAGGGAGTTCCCGTCGTGGCGCAGTGGTTAACGAATCCGACTAGGAACCATGAGGTTGCGGGTTTGGTCCCTGCCCTTGCTCAGTGGGTTAACGATCCGGCGTTGCCATGAGCTGTGGTATAGGTTGCAGATGTGGCTCGGATCCTGAGTTGCTGTGGCTCTGGCGTAGGCCGGTGGCTACAGCTCCAATTCGACCCCTAGCCTGGGAACCTCCATATGCCGCGGGAGCAGCCCAAGAAATGGCAAAAAAAAAAAAAAAAAAAAAAGACTAGGGCAGAATTTAGCTTACATCCCAGAAGACACCAAGAATACCAACCATATTCCTTCTGTCCTAGTCTCTAAGCCTCCCCCAAATACAGCCTGAATCTTTATGACAAATATTAGACACAGCTCAATCACATTAACTTCTTCTGCTTGGGTTTGCGGATCAGAAAAAGAATAATATAAAATAGATAACTAACAAGGACCTACTCTATTGCACATGAAACTCTGCTCAATATTCTGGGAGTTCCCATTGCGGTTCAGTGGGTAAGAACCTGAGACGGTATCCATGAGGATGCAGGTTCAATCCCCGGCCTTGCTCAGTGAGTTAAGGATCCAGTGTTGCCACAAGCTGTGGCATAGATTACAGATGCAGCTTGGATCCTGTGTTGCTATGGCTCTGGCATAGGCCAGCAGCTGTGGCTCCAATTTGACCCCTAGCCTGGGAACCTCCATATGCTGCAAGTGTGGCCCTAAAAAAAATGAAAAATACAAAAATTTTTAAAATAAAAATTCTGTAATAATCTATATGGGAAAATAACCTGAAAAAGAATAGAGAGGCATTTTTCACTTTGCTGTGTACCTGAAACTAACACATTGTAAAGCAAGTATATGGCAATAAAATTTTTTAAAAAATTTAAATAATAAAAAAATAGAAAAAGGAATAATGAACTACAATAGGGTTTGCCTTGGATAAATCTCGATTTAAAAGCTGGCGGGGTCTGAGAGTGACACATACCCACATCGGCAGCTGTTCTGGTTTTGTTGAGGACATAAGAGTGACTTGCAGGGTTCTCGCCAACCAGGACCACACTCAGGTGTGGTCGCTTGTTGCCTGATGCCACCCACTCCTCCACCTCCTGCCGCACTTCCTGCTTGATCTGCTCAGCAAGCTTCTTTCCAGAAATGACAACAGCTTCACTTCTGCAGAAAGCAACAGAGACACAAGAATTTTGGGAAAGATCAGACTACAAAAATGTTGTTGCTGGGTTTTTTGGGGTTTTTTTGTTTTGTTTTGTTTTGTTTTGTTTTTGTCTTTTCTAGGGCCACACCCACAGCATATGGAGGTTCCCAGGCTAGCGGTCGAATTGGAGCTATATCCATTGGCCAACGTCACAGCCACAGTAAGGCAAATCCGAGCCATGTCTGCAACCTACACCACAGCTCACAGCAATGCCGGATCCTTAACCCACTGAGCAAGGCCAGGGATTGAACCCACCATTTCATGGTTCCTGGTCGGATTTGTTAACTACTGAGCCACGACAGGAACCCCCCAAAAATGTGTTATTAAACACCCAGGAGTTCCAGTTGTAGCTCAACTGAAATGAATCTGACTAGCATACATGAGGATGCAGGTTCGATCCCTGGGCTTGCTCAGTGGGTTAAGTATCCACAGTTGCTATGGCTGTGACATAGGCTGGAAGCTGCAGCTCTGATTGGACCCCTAGCCTGGGAACTTCCATATGCCTCAGGTTCGGCCCTAAAAAGGCCCCACTGAAAACGTCATAGGGAATGTTCCAACTCCAAGACCAATGATGAATGCAGCTGTTTGAAACGTAGAAACAATATATTTCCCCTTAGAGCACATATTTAATCCTCAGGGATAATATCAAGGATATCTTACATGATCAGATATAATTAATTCTTAAGGCCACTGTTAATTAAAATGGAATTTTAAAGCTTTAATTGTCATTAAGCCTTCAAAGACTGCTTTTCATTTGCATTGTGGTTAAAAATCTACTTTAAACTAAATCTCAATGTTTTAGACATAATGCAGCAAATTTATATTAATTTGTATTTGCATCTTTTGACATATTAAGAAGATACTGCAGTTTTATGCCAAACCAAATGCTTTTCCCCAGATTCTATGTGATAATACTAGCACAGCACAAAATATCTAAGAGCATTTCATACATATTCGTGGAATATTAAGGAATTGAAAACATGTTAATATTTACAAATCCATTTCAGATGTATGGTTGACACAACATTATTTTGGGTTTGTTTTTGGTTTGTTTGTTTTTCTTTTTAGGGCCCAATCTGAGATATATGGAAGTTCCTGGGCTGGGAGTCGAAGTGGAGCTGCAGCTGCCAGCCTACGTCACAACCCCGACAACTCGGGGACCTGAGTTGCACCTGTGACCTACGCTGCAGCTTGTGGCAATGCCGGATCCTTAACCCATGGAGTGAGGCCAGGGATTAAACCCACATCTTCATGGATATTAACTGGAATCTTTAACCTGCCGAGTCACAACAGAAACTCTCCTGGTGTGTTCTTGATCTATAGTGATACCAGGAGTATCTGTCTCGGGCCAGAAATAGAGTCCCAACATTGGAACAGAATAGAGTGAAAGAATAAAAGGATTTGGGGCAGTCATTTATATTGAATGAAATAACATAAAGTGCCAGGCACACATATATTCACTAAAAATTAACTTCTGGCTTGCTTTTTTGGTTACATTTACAAACACACACACACTTACTATACAAGAGACATTTATTTACACACTCATAAGGATATCTATATAAAAACACTCAGTGAGAAGAACTGAGACTGCACTTCCTTAAAAAGTTCCTTCTGAAAGCAGTAAACTTAGAGAAAATGGCAACAGCACATTTGGACTAAGCATGATATAAAAGTTAAGAACGCTGGGCGAATCCAGTGTTCCAAGTTATAAAGGCAAGTTCTGGATGTTATGCCAATTTGCTTAAAAAGAAAAAAGTCAAAGAATAACAAGAACCAAAACAAAGCCACAATGCAATGAGTATCTATCATAGTGTAACTGTTTCAGCCATCCTCTCCAAACTACAACTCTGCATAATGCAAAACACAGTCCTGAGGGAGGAGGGAGGAGGGACTCGTCAGTAAATTTCCCAACATTCTTTTTTTTCTTTTTCTTTTTCTTTTTTTGCCAAAGAGCAGATAAAGTTCCTGCTACCCCAAAATAAATGGAAATGGAGACTGAGATCAGTCCTACAAGGAATCCGAAATTTATTAATCATATTAGCTAACACTTATTTAGGAGTGCTTTCACAGATGTGGGTTTTTTGGGATTTGTTTTTTGTTTGCTTTTTAGGGCCATACTTTCAGCAGGCGTACGGAAGTTCCCAGGCTAGGGGTCGAACCAGAGCTACAGTTAACGGCCTACACCACAGCAGCAGCCATGCTGGATCTGAGCCGCATCTGTGACCTACACAGCAGCTCTAGGCAACGCGGATCCTTTAACACAGTGAGTGAGGCCAGGGATCAAACGTGCGTCCTCGTGCATCCCATGGATACTAGCCGGGTTCATTTCTGCTGAGCCACAAGGGGAACTCCCTCACAGACGTGTTTAGAAATTTTTCTGTTAAAATTATGAATCAGTCAACTAGAAAGAAGAGGACTGTCCAAATAAAATTCAAAACTGGAAAATCCACGTCAGTAATATCCACACTTTCTTCCTAATTCAAAAGTTTACAGTACTATAATTTTCCATGAAAAATTAATATCAGGTACATTTTACAATTCACGATCAAGTTATTTTGGAAATAGTTCTGTTACTAATTAATGGAACCAGTAATGAGTGAACAAAGGCACAAAGAGGGATGGGACGAACATCCATTAAACACTAGGTATTTTGCTAAGAGTTTTACATACATTACTCTTGGTTACCTCAGAGCTAATACAATAAGCCTGTTATACAGAAAGGAGACCCTGAGGACAATAAAAACAAAATTCAAACATGAATTTCTGCCTCCAAAATCCATTTTTTTCCTATACCCCACTGTCTCCTAGACTGCAGTACTATCTCTCTAACCATAAAAACTCTCACACTAAGGTCCCTAAAAAGGGAAAACATGCAGGCCCATATTTTGTAAAAGATGCTGTTTTAAATTTACCAGGCAGCAGTAATCAAAGCAATACATTGGCACCCTGAATCCAAATGTACTTATTGCCTTCAAAGCTGAGGAAGCCTACCTGTTTATTCTGAAAAGGAAGTGAAACAACATCATTTGTTGCTGGAGAGTGTGAGCAAACTGGTCCAGTTCTCTATGTAATAAACTGGAGGATTTTTTTCTTTTTCTTTTTAGGGCCCCACCGGAGGCATAAGGAGGTTCCCAGGCTAGGGGTCAAGTGGGAGCTACAGCTGCCGGCATACACAATAGCCACAGCCACACAGGATCCCAGCCACATCTAAGACCTACACACCAGACCCTTAACCCACCAAGCGAGGCCAGGGATCAAACCCTCAACCTCATGGTTCCTAGTCGGATTCGTTTCTGCTGTGCCACGGTGGGAACTCCTGAACTGGAGGATTTTTTTAATCCGTGATTGTGAAGAGATTTATAAAAAAATCCTCCAGTTCAGGAGTTCCCGCTGTGGCGCAGCAGAAACGAATCCAACTAGGAACCATGAGATTGAGGATCTCTTCACAATCATGGAAGCCACAGGCACACGTGGCCAGAACTCAGGAAGGGAGGAGAACAGCTGGTAATAAAAGACAGGGCTGGAGAAAATCTAAAAACAACAAAAATAAAACAGCAACAAAAAAGGCAGAGCTGGAAAGGCAGGTCAGGGTCAGACTAAGGAAATCTTTGTCCCCTCTGAAGGGGCCAGTCTGAAGTCTTCTCTCAAGAACGCCCCATTTTGGGCTCCAACAGTACCCTGGAAATGTCTCTAACAGCATTTTTACACTGGCTGGAAATTACACGTGTTGCACCCCTTGACAGGTACGAAGTTCTACTAGGGAAAGAACTGTTTCTACCATCGCTAAATGCTCACAGCCTAGCACAGTGCCTGGATAAAGGGGGCTGCTGTTAAAGGCTTAGGTCTCCGCAGTGCGAAGGCTCAGAAAGAGGGTGCGCAGATTTAGGGAAAGAAACCAGAGCTCCCTCTCCACCACCACGGAGCCCCCCCCCCCAAAAAAAAACCCCTAATCTAGGTTTAGAGTGGGACTTTCAAGTCCAGAAAGATCAGGAAACATTTATTACCTCCCTAAGAAAACGCAAATAGGGAAAAAAAAAAAAAAAAAGAAAGAAAAAGAAAACCGCAAAACACTCCTTCCGGGTGTTAATCACTTCACTTCAGTTTACTCGGCCTGGCACTGACCAACTGGGGGTGGGCTGCAGTCAAAGCCCTGGTGACCACAGCACATTTATTCTCTTGAGAGGTTTAGGGGCAGCTGGAAGCACAGCGCGAACCACACCTACGTTAGGGAAGAGGGGGGGAAGTGCTGGTAGTAGAAAACTCAGGAATTTCATCAGACTGCTCTAACCCCCTCCGCCGCTAGGGTCCCGGGAAGGGACGGCTCGCTGAAGGCTGCTCACTCACAACTCTACTCGGCGCTCACCGAAGCGTCTCCTTGACTTTCCCCAAGACAGCTCCTGACATCCCAGCCAAGGGCAGCCGGCAAGTTGTTGTCAGTGACCTTTGTATGCTCCAAAGTAAAGCGCGGCGCCGCAGAGCCCACCGGCGCTTTGCTCTGCACGGTGGGCCCCGTCCAGCCGGCTTTGAGACTAAGCGCCCTCCCAAAGGCGGCCTCCAGGTTCCAGCCCGCCCCGCAGAGCGAGCGCCCGGGTGGTGGGCTGCGACCACGTTCGGCTGCCACGTCGCCCCGCCACAGCCCTCCCGGTGGCTACCAGCGCCCGGGACGGAGATGCTCGGGAAGGACATCCCTGGGTGGGCCCCGTGCTCGGTTCCCTTCTTAGCGCGCAGACCCAGCTCCCCGACCCTCTTACCGAACTGCCGAGAGGTGGAAGGGGCGTTGGCGGAGACTGCAGCTCTGCGCGGGCCGGAGCAGCCGGGTGGCCAAAACAGCCAGCGTAGACGCTGCAGCCATGGCCAGCGCTAGAAGCAAAGCGCGCGCAAGCCGCTTGGTTATACCCCACCCGCGTGACAGACCCCGCCTCCCGCCGGCACCCATTGGTCCCCTGCCGCCCTCCACTGGCAATCTGTTGGGCCTCTGGAGCTGAAGGAGCCAATGGCCGTCTTCCTTAAACACATTGAAGCCCTGTAAAGCCATGCTTGTGATTGGAGCAAAAAGCCAGGAGCTAGCACTGGAAGGCTCGAAGGCTGGATAGATAGCTTGCCCAGACTGGCTGAGGAAAGCAAGCCCCTGCCAAAGGCAGCTGTTGTCACCGAAGTCTGACCAACTAGTTCATTCATTGTTCAAATATTTGAGCGCCTACTATGTGCCAGGAGCTGTAAAGAGTGGATAAAAAGATAGGCAGATGGAATAGCAACTAATAAATGTAGAAGAAGGAAAGAAACATTTAGAAAGTTACTATTTGGCCGAGCTGACTTCACAGCACATATACTAAAATTGGAACGGATAGAGAAGTTTAGTATGTCCCCAGGTTAAGGATGACACGCAAATTCCTGAAGCGGCCCATATTTTTTACTGTATAGCACAGAGAACTACAGTCAGTGTCCTATAATAATACATAATGGAAAAGAATATTTCTTGAAAAGAACGTACATATATGTATAACTGAATCACTTTGCTGTACAGCAGAAATTAACACAATATTGTAAGTCAAATATACTTCGATTTTTAAAAAGTACACTATTTGGTGAAATCACAATAAAATTGATTGAGAATCATCATGGATGTCAAAACAACTCACTGAAATTGGATGAGGAACAAGTTATTCACATATAGTCTTGCCAGATCGTGCAAATAAAAATACAAGATGCCCAATTAAATTTGAGTTCGGGGTAAATTATTTGGGAGGAGGGGGTCATACTTTACTTAAAAAGTATTTATCAGAGTTCCTGTTGTGGATCAGCAGGTTAAGAACCCGACTAGTATCCATGAGGATGCAGATTAAATCCCTGGCCTCGCTCGGTGGGTTAAAAAATCTGGTGTTGCTGCAAGCTTCGACATAGGTCACAGGTGCGGCTCTGATCTTGCACAACTGCAATTCTGATTTGACCCCTAGCCTGGGAACATCTATTCAAGCAGGTGTGGCCCTAAAAAGAAGTATTCTTCAGTTATCTGAAATTAAAATTAAACTGGGCTTCCTGCATTTTTATCTGGCTGGTTGTCTAATTTGCATAGCCTCAAAGTATCTGTCCCACAAAGTATTTTTATTAATAGCAAAGAAAGAATATGGCGTATTTGCTGTGGAGAAACCCAGCAGTCGTCACCTTAACAAGTGACCAAAATTAACACCACCAGTAATAGGACATACACACATTATGGGCCCTCAGAAATGTCACATTGAGGAGGACACATCACTTCATGTGTACTGACACATGAAGTGATGTGATACTGACACATGAAGTGATTTTTCTCTTGTTATTGAACAGCAAGTCTGAATATTGAATGGCATGAGTTTCCTAAACCACTGAATTCCCTAAAATTGTTACAGATTTCTAATTTACACATTGAGAGGGCAGATCGCTGACCTGGAATGTTGAAATAATCCAGGAAAAAGCCACATTCCTGAAGTGTTGGGATGTACTAGTAGATCTAATCACAAAGAAATATAAGATAAGCCCAAACTGAGAGATGTTCTACAGGAAAATGCTCTTCAAAAATGTCAAAGTCATGAAAGACAAAGAATAAGGAACTGTTCTGGCTCAAAGGAGCCTGGACATAACAATTCAATGTAATGCGTATTTTCAGAATCCCCAAAATGATTTTCTTTATTTTTCCCTCATTCTTCTTTCCTCTCTCTCTCTCTCTCTCTCTCTCTCTCTCTGACATTCTAGGACAACTGACAAGATAATAATAAAGTCTGTAAATCAGCTAAGAGCATTTTATCAATATTTAATTTTCTATAGCTAATCATATTGTGGTTATGTAAGAGAATGTACTTGCTTTTAGACATAAAAGGACATTATGTCTACAACTTTCAAATGGTTCAGGAAAAATATATTTACCATATGTATGTTTGCACATGATAGGGATAGAGTAGGATAGTTACACAGGTAGCTGTAGAAGTCCCAGTAGGGGACCACAGATAGAGAGGCAAACCTAGGGAAATTTGGGAGACCTCTGTAAGTTAATAATTGCTTAAGAAAGCCATCAGAACTTTGTGGAAAGAAGCAGCTTTGCTTAACTATAAAACTATAAAACTATAAATAAAAGCATGAGATATGCCTCAAGTCATTAAGTGAAAGATAAAAGGAAGATAATGATCCTTAGGACCAAGGACAGGAATTTAAGGGAAAGGTGACATTCCGAAGTAGGAGGTATATGGAAACCTGAGATGATTCAACATATTTTAGCATATGTCACCACCCTTCTGCTGATTTGAATAAGCACCCATCCGTCCTAGTCTGACCTAAAAGGGCCAAATACTCTCTTACCGATGTGAAGGAAGAACTAATTAAGCCTGCTGTCTACTTGAAGAATGAAGAAAGTGGTTTTTCCCCACTCCCCACTCCCCTTGGATTACAAAAATGTAGCCCACTAATCCTCAGGGCAGAGCCTCTTCAGCTGCCCGCTTGTATCCCTCACAAGCATCCTATCTTAATAAAATTATGTCTTGCCTATCACTTTGTTTCTCGCCTGAATGCTGAATTCCTTCTGGGCTGAAACAAAGAAACTGAGCCTCTGTAAGTCCAGATACCAGGTGAGTGATTCTTTTTTTTTTTTTTTCTTGCTTTTTAGGGCCACACCCGCAGCATATGGAGGTTCCCAGGCTAGGGGTCGAATCAGAGCTGTGGCTACCAGCTTATGCCACAGCCACAGCAACACCAGATCTGAGCTGCATCTGCAACCTACACCACAGCTCATGGCAACACTGGATCCTTAACCCACTGAGTGAGGCCGGGGATCAAACCAGATTCCTCATGGATACTAGTCAGGTTTGCTACCACTGAGCCACAATGGGCACTCCACATGCCCCTATAGTATTGTGTTGAAATACCCTTTGTTTAACAAAAATACTTTATGCTCCAATTTTTAGCCCAAAATCTGTGGGGTGAAGGCGCTCAGGCCGTTCTATATTTTGTGCCCCAATTAGTCTTTCTGCCTACTCTTTCCTCACTCTGCCCTCTGCTGAGCACTTCTTGTACTTCTGTCTGCTGTTTGCTTGCCCTCCTCTCCCTACTCCCCAGAACCACTGGCACTTATCCCCCAAGGCTGCACCCCAGAAGGCCGGACTTAACAAACTTGCCTGTGGGCCTCCATGGTAAGTGTCCTCAAATGGTTCCTCGACATTTAAGGAAGAATTAGGACCACATACAATCAAAATCACATTTTTGCTCCAATGCAACACCAACAGACAGAATGAATTAATCTCTCTTCTGGGCTATGAGAGCACATAAGAATAGTCCTCATGCAGTTCCCGTCATGGCTCAGTGGGTTAAGAACCTGCCATAGTGTCCATGAGGATGCGGATTCAATCTCTGGCCTTGCTCAGTAGGTTAAGGCGTTGCCTGCAGCACAGGTTGAAGATGCAGCTTGGATCCAGCGTTGCTGTGCCTGTAGCCCCAGACTCAGCTACCTCTAATCTGACCCCTAGACCAGGAACTAATATATGCCACAGGTGTACCCATAAAAAGAAAAGGAAAAAAAAAATGGTCCCCAGAGTGACATCTTTTTTTTTTTTTTTTCCTTTTTAGGGCCGTACCCATGGCATATGGAAGTTCCCAGGCTAGGGGTTGAATCGGAGCTATACCTGCCAGACTATGCCAAAGCCACAGTAATGCAGGATCCTTAACCCACTGAGCCAGGGTTCGAACCCACATCCTCATGGATCCTAGTCAGATTCATCAACCGCTGAGCCACGAAGGGAACTCCATAGAGTGACATCTTGATCTTTGTGTAGCTCTCTACCTCTTCTAATATGATGTGGGCTTATCAAACCAAGACAAGTCATTTCTCACAACTCATTTGTGCAAGCACAATGCACATTCATAACCAAACACCTATGAATAATCATTCTAATAATAGGTTTTATTGTACACTTACAATGTTTCAGAGAGTTTTATGCACTTTGCACATATTATCCTATTTCATATTCACAGTAACCCCGTGAAGTAGGTGCTATTATTATCTCCATCTTACAGATGGGGGAAATGAGGCACAGAAGGTTTAAGGGACATGTCCAAGGTCACAGAGCTAGGAAGGGGAGCGCAGAGATTGAAGCCAGACAGGCTGGCTCCAGAGCCCATGCTCTGCTATTAGCTACCTTTTATTGAGCACATATTCTGTGCCAGGTACTGGATTCAGCACCATCTTCTTTATCCCAAAAACCCTATGAGGTACGTTACATTCCCCATTTCCGATGAAAGAACCAAGACCCAGAGAGATTTGATGACTTGTCTGAAGTCACTCACCCGCAAGATGAGGCAGAGGGGTCTGGCATGGAAGCCTTGCCTCTAGCCCTCCACTTCGTATGGGCCTGAATATTTTAGATAAGGAGGAAGCCAGATGACACACAGGCAAAATCACTTAAAACTGCAAATGGATGAGATATAACAGTTGCGCAGGGAAGGCCATGGGGGTGGAACCCACAGGGCTGGCAGCAAAACTCTAACAGTGTTCATGCCTGAACCACAGAGCTTATGAACTCCCACCCATTCCCCTCCAGTCAAGCTTCCCCTGTAATTAATTTACCTGAAGAAATCAAGAAGGCTCTATCATCTCAGAGCAATTTTAAGTAAGGATTACGCCAGGCACTTCCTGTAGCCTGGAACTCATATTGGCACCAGGATATACATTGCATTTGTGAAAATACTGAAATATTTCTGTACCAACTGGTGAAAACCATTCTTCCAAGTTCTCTGATTGCCCTAGCAGCCCTCACTAGGGAAATTAATATCCACACCTACCGTGGCCCTGCTTTCACACTAGGCCAGGTTGGGCCATGCCCATCCATTTCACACCCCCTGGATTTCTCTCATATCATAGAACATACTATTTTTTGGTCAACATGCCTTCAATTTCAATACCACTGAAGTAGGCAAAGCACTAAAATGGGACAACCCAGTCTCTGAAATACCCAGCCAGAGAGAATTGTGTCTTTTTTCTTACCATAAAAGAAATATTGGAGTTCCTGTCATGGCACAGCAGAAAAAAATCTGACCAGGAACCATGAAGTTGTGGGTTCAATCCCTTGCCTTGCTCAGTGGATTAAGAATCCAGCATTGCCCTGAGCTGTGGTGTAGGTAGTAGATGCAGCTCGGATTCCACATTGCTGTGGCAGTGGTGTAGGCCTTTGGCTGCAGCTCCAATTGGACCCCTAGCCTGGGAACCTCCATATGCTGTGGGTACAGCCCTAAAAAAAAAAAGCAATGTGTGTTCTTTGTTTAAAACACGCACATACACACATTGGAAACTACAAAAAAAACAAAGAAGCAGAGACAAAATGACACCCACTGCATCACCAATCAGAAACACTCAGAATTAGATAAATGGGGAATGTAAGGATAGTTTTTCAAAAAGTTAAATATGATGCAAACCGGTCCCAACTAAGTGTCTAGCCTGGTAGGGTGGAAGACAACTTACACTGAGTAGGTAAGTGACAGACACGCATCCAGAAGTTTCTGGGAGCTTAGTGGAGGGACCCCTGACTTGGCAAAGTCCTATCCTCCCTTTTAGACTGGAATCACCTTTACAGCGTTAATGAAAATGTAGGCAGGGGAAAGAAGGCCAAGGAGTATATTTGGCATATTTGACAGGATTATCAGGCAGACGGGGCAAAGGAGAGCTCACAGCTCACAGCCAGTCCATCCCAGCTCATAAAAAGCTGGGAACTTCATACAGAAGACTGCACAAGGAGTTCTTGTTGTGGCTCAGTGGAAATGAACCTGGCAGATATCCTTGAGGACACAGGTTTGATCCCTGGCCTCGCTCACTGGGTTAAGGATCTGGTGTTGCTGTGAGCTGTGGTGTAGGTCGCTCATGAGGCTCGGATCCCAAGTTGCTGTGTCTGTGGCGTAGGCCGACAGCTAGATCTCTGATTCGATCCCTAGTCTGGGAACTTCCAAATGCCGCTGCAGGTGTGGCCCTAAAAAGCAGAAGGGGAAAAAACAAAAAAAATCCACAAAAACCTCCAGTGATTTAGAGGGACATTTGGCATAGCTCCTTCATAAACCACTCTAAGGTAAAAGGCAACTGGTTAAGGATCCTATGGTTGCAAAATGCCAACCTCGGAATTTTTCTAGGATTTAAGTTCTTTTCTTTCTTTTTTTTTTCTTTCTTTCTTTCTTTTTTTTTTTTCTTTTCTTTTTCTTTTTTATTTTTAGGGCCGCACCTGTGGCATATGGAGATTTCCAGGTTGGGGTAAAATCAGAGCTATAGCCACCTGCCTGTACCACAGCCACAGCTATGACAGATCAGAGCCGCATCTGTGACCTACATCATAGCTCAGGGCAACGCCAGATCCCTAACCCACTGAGCGAGGCCAGGGATGGAACCTGTGTCCTCATGGATGCTAGTCAGATTCGTTTCCGCTGAGCCCCGATGACGGGAACTCCCTAGGTTTTTTCTTCAATTCTTCTGTTTCTTTGAACTGGGGGTGCCTTCTGTTTAAAGAGCTCTGGATCCTGGGGGAGTCCTGTGACATCCTGAGGAGATGAAACTCAGTTTTCTTCTCATTTCAAGGAAAAGTAAGAGGACCTTACTTATTTGACAGGATAGGAAAGGGGCAGGGAGTCCAAGTGTAGAGAAAAGGGAACTAAATTTGTAGACCATTAACCACGGTCCCTCCCCTCCATTTACACATATGAAACTTACAGTTCCTGGAGTTCCCGTCATGGCTCAGTGGTTAACAAATCCGACTAGGAACCATAAGGTTGTGGGTTCGATCCCTGGCCTCGCTCAGTGGGTTAAGGATCCGGCACTGCTGTGAGCTATGGTATAGGTCGCAGACATGGCTCAGATCCCACGTTGCTGTGGCTCTGGTGTAGGCCGGTGGCTACAGCTCCAATTAGACCCCTAGCCTGGGAACCTCCATATGGTGTGGGAGCGGTCCAAGAAAATGGCAAAAAAGACCAAAAAAACAAAAAAACAAACGAAAAAACTAACTAACAGTTCCTGAGAGGTCAATATATTACTATGTCGATTAAAGAAGATAACAACAAATTCACAAAGTTAGTAATTTGCCTATGATCACCAGCTAGTAATGGCAGTGCCAGAATTAAACGTAGGTCTGTCTCCGTCCAAAACCGATGTTCTTTCACAAAATATGCCTCTCACAGCCGTGCGCGGTCAGATTGAAGAGAAGGCATCTGGCAGCATACAGGGGCCAGAATGCAGCAAGTGGAACAAGAAACGCTGAGAAAGTTACAGAACATTTACGTACACGAAATTCCCACAAGGATGTCGTTTATAAGCCTGCCTGCCTTCTTGCCTTTTCTTCTCCTCTCTTTTCCCTCCTTTTTCTTCTTTTGGCCTACCAGAAAGAACTCTTACTAAATTTTTACCCTGTACAAAAATTTTGTATGCCTTCTTAAAAACAGAGATTATATTTTACCAAAATGGTTAAAAATACAGGATTCTGACAGCAGCACCAAAAATCATTACGGCAAGTATTGTTTGTTTTCCCAACTTTGGTACTTAGATGCCTATCCATCATCTTCTTGCTTATTATCCCCTTATAATTAATTTCAAATAAGTCAAAATTTGCATTTTATCATGAAAATAATTCTACATACTTTCTATGTATCCTCAATTTTTTTTCTTTTCTTTTTTTTTTTTTTGTTGTTGTTGTTGCTATTTCTTGGGCCGCTCCCGCGGCATATGGAGGTTCCCAGGCTAGGGGTTGAATCGGAGCTGTAGCCACCGGCCTACGCCAGAGCCACAACAACTCGGGATCCGAGCCGCGTCTGCAACCTACACCACAGCTCACGGCAACGCCGGATCCTCAACCCACTGAGCAAGGGCAGGGACCGAACCCGCAACCTCATGGTTCCTAGTCGGATTCGTTAACCACTGCGCCACGATGGGAACTCCTGTATCCTCAATTTTATATTCAAGATTAAAGGTGAGGAGTTTCTGTCGTGGCTCAGCAGAAATGAAACTAATATCCATGAGAACACAGGTTCAATCCCTGGCCTCGCTCAGTGGGTTAAGGATCGGGCATTGCTGTGAGCTGTGGTGTAGATCAGAGACGTGGCTCAGATCTGACATTGCTGTGGCTGTGGCATAGGCCAGAGGTTGCAGCTCTGATTCGACCCCCAGCCTGGTAACCTCCATATGCCGTGGGTGCAGTCCCAAAAAGACAAAAAAAAAAAAAGATTAAAGGTGATAGCAATTTTGAGGGAAATGATTGGCTGCAGAGAACAACATAACAGGTAGCACTTACTATGTGCCAGGCACTGTTGTAAAGGCTTTATGGTTAATAACTCATTTAGTCCTCGCCATAACCTTATAAAGTAGTATACTGCTATTATCTCCATTTTGCAGATGAGGAAACTGAGGCAGAGAGGTTAGTAACTTCGCCAAGATCACGCCACAAATAAATGACAAATATAATTTTCAAACCCATTTGTTTTCTTTTTTAAGACACAGGAAAAATAGTTTTTGAACTTTAGAAGAAAAGGAAAAAAGTTAACAACACAAACATTAGTGTCTGAGACTAATAATAATAGTCAACATTTACTAGCACTGCTAATACATGTACAATACTTCTGAGTATTAGCCAATCTTTTTTTTTTTTTTGGTCTTTTTGCCTTTTCTAAGGCCGCTCCCACAGCATATGGAGATTCCCAGACTAGGGGTCCAATCGGAGCTGCAGCCACCAGCCTATGCCAGAGCCACAGCAAAGTGGGATCCAAGCTGTGTCTGAACCTACACCACAGCTCACAGCAATGCTGGATCCTCAACCCACGGAGCAAGGCCAGGGATCGAACCCGAAACCTCATGGTTCCTAGTCGAACTCGTTAACCACTGAGCCATGACGGGAACTCCTTAGCCAACCTTCTTATCATTCCTTTTATTGTCCCTATTTTACAGACGAGAAAACTGGGCCCAAAGAGGTTAAATAATGTGCCCTTTGTGTACAGCTGGTAAGTGGCAGAGTTAAGATTGCAAAGGAAAATGGCAAAAAAATATAAGAAAAGGCACTACAAACTTTAGGGTCATGGGGTCTCTTTATGACTGAAGGCAATATGACCCAAATTCTTGTCACCACTTCTCACTCAAAAGTACAACTTTCAATGGGATTATATGAAATCACGTATGTGAAACTTTTGAAAATTGTAAAGCACTATAGAAAAGAACCTTTCATTCAACTTTAAAAAATTGAAAACGAGGAGTTCCCGTCGTGGCACAGTGGTTAATGAATTCGACTAGGAACCATGAGGTTGCGGGTTCGGTCCCTGCCCTTGCTCAGTGGGTTGAGGATCCGGCGTTGCCGTGAGCTGTGGTGTAGGTTGCAGATGCGGCTCGGATCCCACGTTGCTGTGGCTCCGGCGTAGGCCGGTGGCTACAGCTCCGATTCAACCCCTAGCCTGGGAACCTCCATATGCCACGGAAGCGGCCTAGGAAATAGCAAAAAGACAAAAAAAAAATTGAAAACGAAAAGAGTGCACTTTCAGAGAAGGCTGCTCTCCAGTGAGGACCACAGGATATGCCTGGGTGACAAAGGTTCTCATCAGTACATCTGGTTCCTGCCTGACTCTCTGCCCCCACACTGATGGCGCCCACAAAGCTTCTCTCCTGAATCACCAGGGTGGAACGTGAAGATGAGAACGCTGTGAGAAGACTTCCCCACAGCCACCACCTTTATACACTTGACTTGCCCTTCAGGCTTCTCCCTGGAACTTTCAACATCATTCCATAGAACTGACCCCCTCTCTTTTCTTCAACACCCCCACTCCTAATTTCCCTCCTACTTCTCTGGTTTCTCCTTCTCAACCTTCTTTGCCATTTTCTGTCTCCTATGTGGTCTTTAGGTATCAGGGATCCTCATGGTTCTATGCTGACCCCTCTTACACTCTGAGCTCCCCTTGGCTATTGTATCCACTGCTGTGGTAATAAATATCAATAAATATCTATATGCTGATAACTCCCATGTTCACCTTCATCCTGGTCTCTTCTCTCAGCTCTAGACCTGTATATATCTGCATGGTAGACATGTCAGAGGTAACACATTGAAAACAGAACTCCTGATCTACCCATCAAAGCTGCTTTTCCTCCCATCTTTTCTGTCTTAGTTATTGAGAACAACCGGCTACCAGTTAGTTGCCTGTGCTGGAAACACAGGACTCAGCCTTGACTCACATTCAGCTCATCACTGAATTATTTCTCCAGAATAGACCTCAGTTCTCTCTACTTCTCTCCATTGATCTGGTCTAGGTCAACTTCATCTTCTGCCAGGACAACAAAAATGATTCTTAACGGCTTCCATTTTTTTAAGCATCACCCCTCTCCTGAAAACTTTTCAGTGCTTGGCCACCTGGTTTCAATACTGAAAAAATAAAAAGAGAGTTATCCTATGATCCAGCGATCCTACTTCTGGGTATATATCCAGAAAAAAATAAAAACATAATTCAAAAAGATACATGCACCCCAATGTTCATTGCATCACTATTTACAACAGCCAAGACATGGAAACAAACTAAATATGCACTGACAGATAAATGGGTAAAGAAGATGTGGTGTGTATATACAGTGAAATATTGCTCAGCCATAAAAAATGACATAACGCCATTTGCAGCAACATGGATGGACCTAGAGATTATCATACTAAATAAAGTCAGACAGAGAAAGACAAACACTTGTATCACTTATGTAAGATATCACTTATATGTGGAATTTTAAAAAATGATACAAGTGACCTTATTTACCAAACAGCAACAGACTCACAAACTTTGAAAACAAACTTATGGCTACCATAGAGGAAGAGTGGAGCAGGGAGGGATGGATTGGGGGTTTGGGGCTGGCAAAGGCACAGTTTTTTTGTATATGGAATGGATGATCAATGGACACCTGCTGTACAGCACAGAGAAATCTACCCAATGTTCTGTGATAACCTATATGAGAACGGATATGTGTCAGTGTACAGCTGAATCACTCTGCTGTACAGCAGAAATTAACACAATATTGTAAATCAACAATACTTCAATAAAATTTTTAAAACTATAAGATCAAAGTTTTTGGTAGCTGGTTTTAGCTCCCCTCACTTTCCCCCTGCCTACCACATTCTTGCCACACTGGCTTCTTTCGATGCCTGGATCATAGAAAACTCTTACCTGCTTCAAAGCCTTTGCACGTGCTGCTGACTCTGAGCAAACATTCTTTCCTCTCTCTTCCTTCAGCTAAGTCACCTTCTGGGGTCTCAGCTTAAATGTCTCCTGAGATGCCCCAGTTTCTCTTAGGTCTATCTCGTTACTTTTCTTTTTTTCGTCTTTTTGTCTTTTCTAGGGCTGCGCCTGCGGCATATGGAGGTTCCCAGTCTAGGGGTCTAATCAGAGCTGTAGCTGCCAGCCTACACCGTAGCCACAGCAACGCCAGATCCGAGCCACATCTGTGACCCACACCACAGCTCATGGCAATGCCAGAACGTTAACCCACTGAGCAAGGCCAGGGATCAAACCCGCAACTTCACTGTTCCTAGTCAGATTTGTTAACCACTGGGCCACGACGGGAACTCCCTGTTACACTTTCTTAATGCTCTTAATGAATTCTCTGCTTTTCCTCCTAGTAGTAATTATGTAATTGTTTAATTAATATCTGTCTTCTCCAACTGAAGGTGAGCTCCAGGAGGGCAAGGGCCACGAGATGTATTGACCAATGTATATGACTGACGGCAGTCTGATCTTAGACTTAAGACATTTTCAGAGTGGAAACTTTTACGTGTCTTCTTTGCTGAGTGAGTTTTCCATGTCTAATCAATTGGGACTTCACTTTCATGACCTGTGACCTGAGTCCTAGATAACGGGCAGGGACAGCTTGGCAACTTTACAGTCTGTCTTTTTTCGTCCACTTCTGACAGGGCTAAAACACAGGCTGCCAAAGCGCCCACTAGCAGAAACTTTGCTGTGACCAGAGTGGGAAGAGGCATGGGCTTGGGTGAGGTTGTTTGGGTAAAGCTTACAGAAAGATAAGACCGGGCACTTATACAGAATGAAAATGCAAGGTTGCAGATTCTGCCCAAGGGAGCTGGAAAGGGGAACTGGGTGATGAATGGGGGTGGGGCAGGGGTTGGAGAGGTTCAGAAAAAGCAGCATTGGCTGTGGTATAATTTGCTGCTCAGATTCTGCTTTCAGCATCTGCTGGGACCAGATGGTGTGCAGTGATCTCTGGCCAGTTGAGTCAAGGAAGGAGTAAAACCTCCCCAGGTTTTGTAAACTATAGGCTATATCTGAGGGGAACAAATTGCCCTGCACCCATTAGGAAGTCCCTCCCCGCTCCGCACCACACCGCCCAGAAATCTTATCTTTTTTTCTTTCTTTGCTGCCCCATGACATATGCAGTCCCCACGCCAGGGATCAGATCTGAGTCACGGCTGGGACCTACACTGCAACTGCCTCCCACAACACCAGATCCTTTAGTCCACTGGGAATGGAACCTGCATCCTGGCACTACAGAGATGCTGCCAATCCCATTGCACAGCAGGAACTCTATAAATTTTACATTTTATTATTTTTCATTTATTTATTTGTTTTCTTTTTTTTTTTTTAGGGTCAAACCTATTGCATATGGAGGTTCCCAGGCTAGGGGTCGAATCAGAGCTGTAGCTGCTGGTCTACACCACAGCCACAGCAACATGGGACCCAAGCCTTGTCTGTGACCTACACCACACAGCTTACAGCAATGCTGGATCCTTAACCCACTCCCACTGAGCGAGGCCAGCGATTGAACCTGCATCCCCATGGATGCTAGTCAGATTCGCTTCCACTGAGCCACAACAGGAACACCTACATTTTATTATTTTTCAAACTGAAGTGTTATTGCCTTGCAATATTAGTTTCAGGTCAGTATTTTTACACACTACAAAATGATCACAATGATAAGTCTGGTCACCTTACAAAGTTATTACAATATTATTGACTATATTTCCTAGGCTGTACCTTACATCCCCCTGACTAAATAAGTCATTTCAACTGGAAGTTGCTACCTTTTAATCTTCCTCATCGATCTCATTCATCTCCCTTCCCACCCTTCTGGCAACCACTGGTTTGTTCTCTGTATCTATGAGACTGTTTCTGTTTTGTTTGTATATTTGGAAATCTTATCTTTGATCCCTAAGTGGTCTATATGGATATCCTGGTCAAATATTGACCTGGGATATTTTCCAAATTCCTAAGGCTTCCCACATTCTCCTCCACCCTCAAATCTAGCTCTCTGAAAAGTTTTTCTAATAAATAGCTGGCCTTTCCTCAGTGATATGAAAAGAGAGGATAAGAAAGGCCAGCTATTTATTAGAATAGGCTCATTAAAAGGGAGAAAAACTTTCATGAATTCTTTCCTTTCTCCTCATGTTGTCTGGAAAAAAAAATTTTTTGGCTATGCCCTCGGCAGGTAGAAGTTACCCTGCCTGGGATCAAATCTGAGCCACAGTAGCAGCAATGCCAAATACTGAACAATTAGGCCACCAGGGAACTCCTGGAAATATTTTTAATTATTTAAGCATTATTTATTTATTTATTGCCATTTCTAGGGCCCCTCCTGCGGCATATGGAGGTTCCCAGGCTAGGGGTCGAATCGGAGCTGTAGCCTCCATCCTATGCCACAGCCATGCAGGATCAGAGCTGCAACCTATACCACAGCTCACGGCAACGCTGGATCCTTAACCCACTGAGCAAGGCCAGGGATCGAACCCACAACCTCATGGTTCCTATTCGGATTCGTTAACCACTGAGCCACGACGGAAACTTCTAGGCATTATTTAAATAATATGAGTTATCATACAATAATAGATTTCTAAATGTCCTTATGGTTATAGCTTTTAAACAGCTATTAAAGCACACAGTCATAAATTAAACACCAACTAATCTAGTAAAGTTAATAAAAATTAAGATAACATAATTAATGTGACAGGTAATATTTGGATGAGATACAATCACCTGCAACACGAATGTGGTAGCGACAGGAACAGAGCAAGGTTTTTTCCTACTGGGCTTCCTGCACCACCATTTGCTGAGCTGTCCTCAGTTCTGCCACAGTTTCCCCTTTTTTTGGTTTTTTCATTCCGCCATGGTGTCATGTGGCTGTCAGGTGGTACTAAGGCCTTGTTTTCACATTGTTTGCTTCTGCTAATGTTTCATTCGATCATAACCACTTGGCACTTTGGTACCAACAAGAACAAGCACAAATGAAAGTGTGCAATGAATGGATCATACAGATGATCTGGAGCTGTGCCTTATGTGGCTACTAAATACTTGGAATGTGGCTCATCCAAACTGATCTGTGTGTAGATGTAAATACAATCACAGCATTTTTTTTTTTTTTTTTGGTCTTTTTAGGGCTGCACTCATAGCATATGGAGGTTCCCAGGCCAGGGATCAAATTGGAGCTGCAGCTGCTGGCCTATGTCACAGCCACAGCAATGCCAGATCTGAGCCCTGTCTGTGATCTACACCACAGCTCACGGCAACACCAGTCCTCAACCCACCGAGCAAGGCCAGGGATCGAACCTGCATCCTCCTGGATGCTGGTCAGATTTGTTTCTGCTGAGCCACGACAGGAACTCCATGCTCATAGCATATTTTGTGGGGAAAAAATCTTACCAAAAATTTAAAACTTGATTCCATGTTAAAAATCACATTATTTTGGATATATTAGGTTAAATAAAATATATTATCAAGATTAATTCCACTTGGGTTTTTGTTTTTATTTTTACTTTAAAAATATATACACATACTAGAACATTTCAAAATACATAAGTGGCTCAAACACTGTTTCTTTCCTTTTTTTTTTATTTATTTTTGCCTTTTTACAGCCCCACCTGCAGCATATAGAAGTTCCCAGGCTGGGGGTCAAAGCGGAGTTGGAGCTACAGCTGCCAGCCTATGCCACAGCCATGGCAACACAACATTCGAGCCTCATCTATGACCTACGCCACAGTTTGTGGCAACACCAGATCCTTAACCTACTGAGCGAGGCCAGGCATCGAACCTGAATCAAAAATTCTCATAGGGAGTTCCCGTCGTGGCGCAGTGGTTGACGAGTCCGACTAGGAACCATGAGGTTGCGGGTTCGGTCCCTGCCCTTGCTCAGTGGGTTAACGATCCGGCGTTGCCGTGAGCTGTGGAGTAGGTTGCAAACGCGGCTCGGATCCCGCGATGCTGTGGCTCTGGTGTAGGCCATTGGCTACAGCTCTGATTCGACTCCTAGCCTGGGACCCTCCACATGCCAAGGGAGCAACCCAAGAAATGGCAAAAAGACAAAAAAATTAAAAAAATAAAATAAAATGGCAAATATTGTTTGAGTAAATCTATGTTCTAGGAACTAAGGGAGTTCTATACCTTAACTCATTTAATCCTCACAACTCTATGAGATTGCTCCCATTTTACAAATGAGAAAACTGAGGCAAAAAATGTTATGAAAATATTAAGGTTATATGGTTATTAAGTAGCACTGACAGGGTCCAAATACAGATTTACCTTCAGAATATGAGCTTTTTAGCCACTATTCTGTCGTGCTTCTCATTTCAAAATAGTGTTTACTGGGGAAACAGCAAGAAGTTGTTTGGGTAGAGAACTACCTTGAGCAATGAAGCTCAAAAACTAGAAAACTAAAAGCTAAGTCCTAAAAATCCTGTAATTCCTATACCTTTCATCTCATCAGTACTGGTAATATTGATTATTGTTTGTTCCTATGCCAATCTCTATTCATCTGGGAATTCTAATCTATATACCCATTCATTCATTGAGCACTTATTGAGCAGTTTCTGTGTGTCAGGTACTGTGCTGAGCATGGGGATAACAAATAAACAAGCTATGTCTCTGCCCCCAAAGGAATTCACAATTTAGTGGGAAAGAAAACTTAAGACAGTTCGGATGGATATATGAACAGTGTGGGTTTCTGTCACTTGCTACCAAACAAGCCCGGCTAAAGTGGATTATTACTGACATGTCAGGCCATGGTTTCCCTTTCTCTGTGCCCTACTCATATCTTATAGGACCCAGATCACAGGGAGTCACAAAGAGGTTCTTGTAAAATAAAATCACTGATCGGAGTTCCTGTCGTGGCGCAGTGGTTTACGGATCCGACTGGGAGCCATGGGGTTGCAGGTTCGATCCCTGGCCTTGCTTGGTGGGTTGGGGATCCCGCATTGCTGTGGCTGTGGCGTGGGCCGGCGGCTGCAGCTCTGATTGGACCCCTGGCCTGGGAGCCTCCATGTGCCACAGGAAGCGGCCCTAGAAAAGGCCAAAAAAGACAAAAAAAAATTAAAAAATAAAAAATAAAATCACTGATCAAATCAAGAGTCTAGTAGAATGGACCAGATAAAACTAAATGGCACTGACAAATGCTCACGATTTAGAAACTGACATTTGAGAGCTTGGTGAGAAAAGGTTCTGTGGAAGGGCCAGAAAAGGATGGTGCAGAATCTGGACTGACTGGTGTTGAGGAACAAAAGGAATGGAGGAATGCTGATGCTGTGGAGACAGCGGATGAAGACTGATACTGGACCAGGACCCCTTTTTGGATGATCCTTTGGGGGCCTGAGGCAACTTAAAGGAAGAGAGAGATAAATTTGTTTCAGATAGCCAATAAGCACTTGAAAAGATTCTTAACATCAGCCAACAGGGAAATGCAAATCAAAATCTGGAGCTACCACTTTGCACCCACTAGAACGGCTATAATAAAAAAGATACACGGTAACAAATGTTATCAAGGATGTGGAAATAGCAAAACCCTCAGTTATTCGCCAGTGGAAGGTAAAATAGTGCATCCAATTTAGAAAACAATCTGGCAGTTCCCCCCAAAGATAAATACATAGTTAGTATATGACCCAGTCATTCCCAGGCACATACCCAAGAGAAAAGAACACATTCATCCACACAAAATCCCACAGAGGAATGTTCCAAATGGCTTTATTCCTAATAGCCCCAAGCTGGAAACAACCACAAAGTCCATCAACAGATGAATGGATAAACAAAATGTGGTATATTTATACAATGGAATAGTGCTCATAATAAAAAGTGAATGAACAGATACCTGCTACAACAAGGATGAATCTTTCTATTTTTTCTTTTTAGGGCCACACCTGCGACACATGGAAGTTCCCAGGCTAGGGGTGAATCAGAGCTGCAGCTGCCCACCGGACTAGGCCACAGCCACAGCAATGCAGGATCCAACCGGTATCTGCAACCTACACCGCAGCTTGTGGCAACCCCACATCTTTAACCCACCAAGCGAGTCCAGGGATGGAACTCTCATCCTCATGTACACCATGCTGGGTTCTGACCTGCGGAGCTAACACAGGATCTCCAACATGGATGAATCTTGATAACATGATCAGGTAAAAGAAACTAATCACGAAGATTGTGCACATATTGTACAGTTCCACTTATTTGAAATATCCAGATTAGGCAAACTCGTATAAAAAGGTAAACTAAATGTCGCCAAGGGATGGGAGTAGGGAGGAATGGTGAGCGACTGCTAATGGGTACCCGTTTCCTTTGGAAGTGAAGGAAAAATGTTCTAGAAATAGGTAATTGTTACTGCTGTACAACTCTGAATATGTGGGAAAACCACTGAAGCATATTTTTTTAAACGGTGAATTTTATGCTGTGTAAATTACATCTCAACTTAAAAAATCAAATTAACGTTAAGAAAAAATTTCGCACACATGGCCACCTGACATCTAGGTAACTGGGACAAAATAGAGCAGCTTCAACCTGGACCACGCACATCAGCAGTGCAGGCAGAGGATCCTAATTCCAGGGCAACTTGGTCAGCGGAAGTCCCGGCGTAAAGGTCCCTGATTGGCTCAGGTGGAGGAGCCGGCCCAAGGAAAAGGGGCGTGCCGAGTCCCTCTCGGTGGGGCGGGGCTGAACGAAGCTTTAGCTCGCGAGATTTTGCTGGTTCCGCATTTCGGGTCCGTAAAGTGGGGGAGGAAGGCGAGGCGGTTGCAGTAGTTCGCACCTGCTTGCAGCGGCTCGACCCCGGCTGCGAGCTGCAGCGTCGCGGGCATCCGCTGTCCGCCGGCTGAGGACCTTCGGATCCCCCTCAGTCCCGCGCGGACTCCGAATCCTGACCTCGGCGGGGGCGAGCGGCCCCTCCCCTCCGCTCTGAGGATAGAAGATGAGCTTCCTCTTGTGAGTGTGGCCCGGCCCAGGGCTTCAGGGTTGAGGGGGCTGAGGGCCGAGGTCGTGGAGGGGGCCAGTGGGAGCCTGAGGAGAGGGCGGGTCCCGGGGTCGGGGCTGGGGTACCCGGCTCTTGCTTTGCCACCGCTCGGGGTCACAGGGAAGCCTGGTTGTGGTCAGAGGCAGACGGAGATGAAGGTCGAGGCAGAGGAAGCGGAGCGAGAAAGTTGAGGAGTAGGAAGGCCCCGAGGCCGGCGGCGCCGCCGAAACTTTTCCGCCCGAGTGCGCCTGAGGGCAGAGGGATGATCTGGGGGCGGAGCCATGGGCCCCGCCTGGGGCTTCCAATTTTTCTCCGGTCTCCAGCCTTTTGGTAACGATCCATACTGATTTGGCTTTTTACTCTACTATACGTCCCCCTTTATTGTCATCAGTATTCGGTTACCCCCGCGGAAAATGTGGAGTGCCGCAGTTTGAGAATGTGAAAGTTAAGCTGGCGGCCATGTGTCCAAATTCTGATCCAGCCCACTTTGTGAATTTGTATAATTAGCTAACTTCGTTTTAACTCGGTAGACTCTTATTTTAGAGATAACGTCTGGGCGCAGGTGCGGCTTAAATGGGAAAGTGTAAATTCTCTGATGATTCTTAAGCACATTTAGGTTTGAGAAGCATTGCTCTAGCACCTTACGTGTTATTCTCAGGGGGCTCTTATTATTTTGCTTTAACATGTCTTGTATGAGCAAATACATATCCATTTTTAGTTATGGGCATTACCCACGTACTTGGCATTTTTTCCAAGTTTTATTAAATTACATAGTGTTTCATAACTACAGTTTACCCCATTTATTGTGAGAAATTTGGATTCTTTCTAATACTTTGCAGTTATAAAATAGCACTACTAAGTATCTTTGTCTAAATCGCTTTTTCCCTCTTTGGATTTTTTTTTAAGTATGATCACCATATCAAAAAATCCGATTTATATTTTAAAGTTTCCTTATTACTAGACCGTTATCTACCCCCTCCTTCCAGTCTTTTTCTTCTTTTAATGTTTAGTTAATTGTTTGTGGATGCACAATTCTTATTTGCTTTTTGGACCTAAATGTGAGGCTGTTTATTTCTTTTAAACTTTGTTTTGTTGATGGACATTTGAATTTCCACCTTTTGGATATTAGGAATAACGCTGCTGTGAACTGCGTACAGATTTTTGTACTGGATGTATGTGCTTCTTTCTCTCAGATATATACCTAGGAATGGAATTGCCTGGTTGTATAGTTAACTATTTTTAACCTTTTGAGGAAGGGTGACACTTTTTCCAAGCACTGCACCATTTTGCTTTCCCATTAGCACTGTATGAGTTTCAATTTTCCCACACCTTCCCTAGCACTTGTTAATTACACTTTTGGTTATAGCCATCCTAAGTGGAGGTAAAGTGACATCTCATTGTGATTCATAATAACTAATGATGTTGAGCATCTTTTCATGTGCTTATTGGCCATTTGTGTATCTCCTTTGGAGGAATGTCTATTCAAATCCTTTGACCATTTTTTTAATCAGGTTGTCTTTTTAGGTTTTGAATTGTAAAAATTCTTTATCCTGAATATACAAGTCCCTTAGCACATCTATAATTTGCAACATTCTTTCCTGTTTTGTGGATTCTTATCACTGTCTTGGTGGTGCCATTTGAAGCACGGAAGTCATCATTTCATACTAGTTTCCATATTTAGCTTCTGGTCATTCACAACTTCTCTTTCTATTTGTAAAGCGCCATTCCCTCTCCCTGTTAAATTTCCTTCATTATCATGTTAAATACAAACTTTCCATATTTGATTTTTATTGTTTTCATAACTCCTTTTTACTCCATAATCAGTCTTATTTAAAATTCACATTACTCTAGTAAAGGGAAAGTCCTCAGTTCTATTCCTTTCCCCTTTCTAGAAGTACCAGTATCAGTTTGGTGGATGATATTTTCTCCACGTTTACAAAATGGGCTTCTGCTGTACATTTTTTTTTAATTAATGAATTTTTTCTGTGCTGTATTTCATTCTATAATATGTTTAACCATATTAAACATAATACTGTATGGTTTTCCAGGATGTAAATATGTCATAATTATTTATTCCTTTACTAGTAAACTTTAGTTTTTCATAATTAAAAACAATTTTGGAAAATACATCCTTACCCATATTAAGGAGAGATACCTAGAAGTGGAAGGGATGGAGTGAAGTGCATTTCCGTGTTAATATGCCATATTGGTCTCCTAAAGTATTACACACTTTAAAGTACTAATTTCTCTATACACTAGCCCACACTTAATGTAATTGTTATGACTTCTGACACTCAAACTAAGGAAAAAATAAATTTTATTTTGATTGAACAGTTTTTCAGAAAAGCTGGTCCTTGTGTTTTTCTTTGTGAATTGCGTATTCATTGCCGTAGCCCATTTTTCTAAAGAATTCTTTGCCTTTTTCTTAACAGATTATAAAAGCCCTTTATTGTTAATACTTTGTAATATATGTTCCAAGTACTTTTTATTTTTATTTTTTTCTGCTTATCTCCTTGTTCTGAGTTATGTTAACTGTTGCGGTTAGAAATCTGTTCATTTTTTTCTGGGCTTTGTGTTGTATTAGGACCTTCCTCCTGAATAGTGTGAGATAGAAATAAAAACTTATTTTCCCCCCTAAACCTGTTGTCTCTCATTTTCCCTGCTCTAAAAACTCTAACTCTGCTTCTGTGGTTTGCTTTGATGGCATTACAAATATTTTGATAAAAAATATTACAAACATTTTTTATTTCAAAAATACTTTAATATTTGATGTCCATACATGTTGGTTTGGATATTTGAGCTATAAGAACCTTAGAGCTACCATCCTCACAGCGCTTTTCTGTGAGGCCAGGAGGTTAGGTTTGTCAGGCAGTCACAGAGTGGCAGATTAAAAACTAGAATCTAGCTTTTTTCTCCTTTTGGTTAAGGTGCCCTTTTTGTTAACACCAGACTGCTTCATTAGGCATAGTAAAATTTCTTTCTATATGAAATTGTGCTGCTAGTCCTGTTTGTATGCGAGACAAAAGTTCTTTTCTTGTGCTTATCCCCCTGTTCCCTTACCAATCTTGGCACTTTTCAGGGAGTATTATTTTGAAAATAATTTATATGCCTAAAAATAATGTCATTCTGCTTCCAAACCTAAAAAGTGATACACTTTTACTTTTAACCTAACAGTAGTAGCCGTTCTTCTAAAACATTCAAACCAAAGAAGAATATCCCTGAAGGGTCTCATCAGTATGAACTCTTAAAACATGCAGAAGCAACTCTAGGCAGTGGGAATCTGAGACAAGCTGTTATGTTGCCAGAAGGAGAGGACCTGAATGAATGGATTGCTGTTAACAGTAAGTTTTTAACAACTTTCAACTTTACTGGTTTATAGGAAGATTTTGCTAAAATCTTTTTGTTAATGCATTTCCTTTCATGGGTGTAACTGTTGTAATATAACGGATTTGTCTGTAAAGAAACGCATAGGTACAAATACATCCAAAATGTGTTGTTCTCTTCTGAGTGTACCTGATTGTACCTTGTGTGGTTGAGTAGAGAGACCTGAAGAGAAAGGAAGAGTGCTTTGGGGGAGTTTCTGAGGAGACTTGTCTGAATTGCTGAGTAAGGTCAAATGAAAGAATGGTAAATAAAAAGATTCTACCTGTGGCGGGCATGACTTTGTAAGGAATCCATCCTCACTGTTGTGCCCCCATTCTTAGCAGCTTTCATCTGTCTGTGTACGGAAATGTGAGTTTTAGTTGCTATGGTCAGTCACTTGACTGCTGTGACTTAGGAGTAGTTAGAAGGAAATTGAGAGATTGGGAGACAGTGGAGGGACCCAAGAGCTGCAAGTCACTCTGAATTCAAGAAGGTAAGGTAGGGAGTTCCCATGGTGGCACAGTGGAAACGAATCCGACTAGGAACCATGAGGTTGTGGGTTCGATCCCTGGCCTCGCTCAGTAGGTTAAGGATCTGGCGTTGCCGTGAGCTGTGGTGTAGGTCGCAGACGCAGCTTGGACCTGGCGTTGCTGTGGCTCTGGCATAGGCCGGTAGCAACAGCTCCTATTAGACCCCTAGCCTGGGAACCTCCATATGCCACGGGTAAGGCCCTTAAAAAGACAAAAGAAAAAAAAAAGAAGAAGAAGAAAGTAAGGCAGGATATGCTGAGGCTAGAGATTTGAATATTAGAGCCTCTCATTTCTGAGATGAGATTGGTTCTGGGATCAGTTTCTAATAATTTTAGGTGTTCCAGGAATCCTTAAGACTTTTTAATGGAAATTTTCATAAATGCAGAAGTAAAGAAACAAGAAGAGTGAATTCCCAGGTAACCATTACCCAGCTCCAAAATTATCAATTCATGGCCAGTTGTGCTGCTTCTGTATACTACCCTGATTATTTTGAAGCAAATCCCATACATATTATTTCATCTATAAATATTTCAGTATCTAAAAGATAAGAACTTCCCCTTTTAAAGATAATGACAATACCATCATTCCTTTATGTTATCAAATATTCAGTTAATGTTTATATTTCCCATGATTGTCCTTTAAATGTTTCTCTCCCCCCCCCCTTTTTTTCTTTGTTTTTTTAGGACTGCACCTGCTGCACATGGAAGTTCCCAGGCAAGGGGTCGAATGGGAGCTGCTGCTGCTGGCCTACACCACAGCCACAGCAACACCAGATCCAAGCTGTGTCTGTGACTACACCACAGCTCACAGCAATGCTGGATCCTTAACCCACTGAGCAAGGCCAACAATCAAACCCACATCCTCATGGATACTAGTCAGGTTTGTAACCCGATGAGCCACGACAGGAACTCCTGAGTGTTTATTTAAAATATATATATATTGGAGTTCCCATCGTAGCTCAGTGGTTAATGAATCCAACTAGGAACCATGAGGTTGTGGGTTCTATCCCTGGCCTCGCTCAGTGGGTTAACGTTCCAGCGTTGCCATGAGCTGTGGTGTAGGTCGCAGGCGCAGCTTGGATCCCTTGTTACTGTGGCTGTGGGTGTAGGCCAGCAGCTACAGCTCCAATGAGACCCCTAGCCCAGGAACCTCCATATGCCGCAGGTGCGGCTCTAGAAAAGACCAAAAAAGAAAAAAAAGACAAACGATAAAAAAAAAAATATATATATATATATATATGGTTGGTTTAAATCAGGATCCAGCAAGACCTGTACATTTATCTCTTTAATTCACAGGTTTCCTCTCATTGCAGTCTTTTTTCCCTTGTTATTTTTGTTGAAGAAACCAATTCATTTTCCACAGGATGTTTTACTGATAACATTCCCAGGGCATCCATTATTTCATTCTGTTCCTCCTTTTATTTCCTGTAAATGTTAGATCTAGAGCAGCACTGTCTAACAGAACTTTCTGTGGTACTGCAAATGTTGTACATCTTCACTGTGGCCATTTAGCACTTAAAATGTAGCTTCTGTGACTGGAAGTGAATTTTTTGTTTGTTTATTTGTTTTTTGTTTTGGTTTTTTGTCTTTTTAGGGCCACAGTCTTTGCATATGGAGGTTCCCAGGCTAGGGGTTGAATCCGAACTGTAGCTGCCAACCAATGCCACAGCCACAGTCTTCAACCTACACCACAGCTCACAGCAATGCCAGATCCTTAACCCACTGAGCAAGGCCAGGGATTGAACTCGTGTCCTCATGGATACTAGTCATGTTCATTAACCACCGAGCTATGACTTTGGGAACTCCTGTTTTTGTTTTGACCGTTGCCACATATGGCATTCCCAGGCCAGGGATCAGATCTGAGCTGCAGTTGTGAATGCTGGATCCTTTAACCCACTGTGCCAGGCCAGGAATCGAACCCACATCCTGGTGCTGCAGAGATGCTGCTGATCCTCTTGCACCACAGTGGGAACTCCTGGAACTGAATTTTAAACTTCATTTTATCATAAATATCTATGTATCTGTGGCTACCATGTTAGCACAGATTTAGAGCTTTGATCAAATGCAGGTTTGATTTTGTTTGTAAGACTGCATACATCTTAGGTGGCGATACATACTTCCAACAGTGTGAATACTTCCATAGACACTATGGTATTCAACTGGTGATAATCATTGCCTTCGTCAGTGTGGTCCAATAGAAACATATTGTGAGCTACAAATGTAAATTAAAATTTTCTGGAGTTCCCGTCGTGGCGCAGTGGTTAACGAATCCGACTAGGAACCATGAGGTTGCGGGTTCGGTCCCTGCCCTTGCTCAGTGGGTTAATGATCCGGCGTTGCCGTGAGCTGTGGTGTAGGTTGCAGACGCGGCTCGGATCCCGCGTTGCTGTGGCTCTGGCGCGTAGGCCGGTGGCTACAGCTCCGATTCGACCCCTAGCCTGGGAACCTCCATATGCCGCGGAAGCGGCCCAAGAAATAGCAACAACAACAACAATAACAACAACAACAACAAAAAAAAAACTTTCCAAGGCTTATGTGGTTCTCTTTACACAGAGTAATATGTTTCACTCAGTTAAGTTCATTTCTTACCCCCTTCCTCTTGTGTTTTCTTCTGGATCTAGCTGAAGCTCCTTTAGGAAGTACTCCTTGACTACCTCAGCCCCTCGAGGTATTGCCTTTTCTCTAAACTCTCTAGCACTTATTATTGGCCTTTGGATGCTATCTTCTTATGTTATATTATTTGTCTCTTTTAATTTGTTCCTTTCGTTAGCTAGAGACTCTAGCAGGGGCAAGGGACATTATCCTGTGTCTTTTTTATGTCCTCAATATGCACCAGATCTCAATTTTTTATGATGAATTAGGTTTTTTTTTTTTTTTTTTAATTTTTGGGCACCTCAGGCATATGGAGTTCCTGGGCCAGGCATCAGATCCGAGCCACAGTCACGACCTAAGCCATAGCTGCGGCAACACGCATCCTTAACCCACTGTGCCAGGCTGGGAATTGAACCTGCATCCCAGTGCTCCCAAGATGCTGCCAATCCCATTGCTCCATAGCAGGAACTTCATATGGCGAATTAGATTTTTTAAATGCCTGATACACCTTCTCCTTCATACTTTAATGCACAATGCTTTTCTTCTTTTTTAACGCAAATGATATTATCTGGTCCAGATTCATAAGCTATGGATTTTTTTTTTTCATTTGCTTGGATATAGTCAAAATATGTATTTTTACATAATAATTACATTAAGTTAGAATTTTCTCTAATATTTTATTTTCCTGCTTAGAAGCTGTTTAAAAGCTTAGTGTATTAAAAGTGAATATATACTGAAAGTTTAGTTAGAAGTAACAACTTAAAAAGAGAATTTATAGTACCCCTGGACTGTTGAATCTCCTGAGGATTTTTGGCTAAATCCTCCAACTGAGAGGTCTGGTTTTGTTGTGTTTATACAGGCTTTTTTTTTTCTTTTTAGGGCCACTCCTGCAGCATATGGAGGTTCTCAGACTAGGGGTCCAATCAGAGCTACAGCTGCCGGCCTATGCCACAGCCACAGCAACACAGGATCCGAACCACGTCTGTGACCTACACCACAGCTCATGGCAATGCTGGATCCTTAACCCACTTAGTGAGGACAGGGATAGAACTCACATCCTCATGGATCCTAATCAAGCTCGTTAACCATCGAACCATGAAGGGAACTCCTACACAGACTTTCTTTCTTTCTCTTCTCTTATTTGGCTGCCCTGCGGCGTATGGAGTTCCCAGGTGGGAGATCAGATCCAAGTCGCAGTTGTGACTTATGCCACAGCTGCAGAAACACCAGATCCTTTAACCCACTCTGCTGGGCTAGGGATCAGACCTGCAGCCTAGCACTGCAGAGACACTGCTGATCTCATTGTGCCACAGTGGGAACTCCTACACAAACATTTTAACACAATTCTGGGAGTTCCCTTTGTGGCTCAGCAGTAATGAACCCAACTAGTATCCATGAGAATGTGGGTTCTATCTCTGGCACCACCCTATGGTTAAGGATCTGATGTAGCTATGAGTTGTGGTGTAGGTTGCAAATGCAGCTCGGATCTGGCATTGCTGTGGCTGTGGCCTAGGCTGGTAGCTAGCTGCAGCTCCAATTTGACCCCTAGCATGGAAACTTCTGTATGCTGCTGGTGCGGCCCTAGAAAGCAAAAGAAAAAATGAAACATCCCCCCCCCCAAAAAAGGAAAAAACCAAAACGAAACAGAATTCTGCTGTTATCTTTCCAGCTGTGGATTTCTTCAACCAGATCAACATGTTATATGGAACTATCACAGAATTCTGCACTGAAGCAAGTTGTCCAGTCATGTCTGCAGGTCCAAGGTACATATATTGGCTATTATATTGGCATTTGAACTACTAAATAAAGCTAATCACCAATTGATATAAATTAAATAATAAAGACTTGTTTTTCTTACCTATTTGCTTGTGAAAACAAAAGGCTTACCTGTAAGCTTTTAGTTATTAAATACTTTGGTATATGCTACCTAGTATTTTGATTTTTTTTTAAATAATTCCATTATAGTAAGTATAGTAAGTATTAATGTTCAGGAGCGAAGGTAATTCGAGTTAGGTTTATCTTGCTTTGGAAAAGTTATTTTTTCAATTTTATTGACAGTTATGGTTCTGTTTCTGGTTTTTAAATTAATTTCTTGGAAGAGTTTTTACCTGACCCCTAAAGACACTAGGTTTAAAATTTTGGGGGAGTTCCCATCATGGCCCAGAGGTTAACCAATCCAACTAGCATTCATGATGATGCTGGTTCAATCTCTGGCCTTACTCAGCGAGTTAACAATCCGGCATTGCCGTGAGCTGTGACGTAGGTCGCAGACTCGGCTTGGATCCTGTGTTGCTGTGGTGTAGGCTGGCAGCTATAGCTCCAATTCAGCCCTTGGCCTGGAAACTTCCATATGCCATGGGTGTGCCCCCCCCCCCAAAAAAAAGACAAAATTTTTTTTTTACTAATAAATTCCAAGAAATATTGAGAGATGAAACTATCATTCAAAGTTAAGTCAGGAGGTGATGAAATTAATAATTTAGTGTTTCCTTCCAGTCTCTTTTCCTCTAATAAATGATTTTATGTGATGATAGATGGTAATCAAGATGTTTACCTCTTGGCAAAAAATTGTCCTTTCTGAATCTGCTACAGTTGTAAAGGAAAAGAAAAGTGAGTTTGAATCCTATTTTTTCTTTTGGCTGCACCTGCAGCATATGAAAATTCCCGGGCCAGAGATCAAACCCGTGCCATAGCAGAGACGTGAGCTACAGCAATGACAATACCAGATCCTTAGTCCACTGCATACAAGGGAACTCAATGAGTCCATTTTTATTACATTATTTTAGGAGGATTTTGATTTTTTTTTTTTTTTGCTTTTTAGGGCCGCACCCATGACATACGGAAGTTCCTGGGCTTGGGGTTGAATCGGAGCCATAGCCATCGGCCTACACCACAGCCATAGTGATGCCAGAGCCGAGCTGTGTCTGCAGCCTACACCACAGCTGACAGCAATGCCAGATCCTTAACCCACTGAGTGAGGCCAGTGATGGAACCCACATCCTCATGGATACTAGTCAGATTCTTACTTCTGAGCCACAACAGGAACTCCAGGAGGAATGTTTTTTTATTTTGTGCAGTGTTACAGTTTCATTTCTCAAACTTCCTTAAAAGAAATTTAAATAAAACAAATAGGAAACACTATCTTTGGCTTAAATGCTTCATACAGTGAGGTTGTGATTATCTTATTAATCATTCTAGCTCATCAAAGGGGAGGTAGAGAAAGATTCATGCCTTTCTAAAGATCTTTTTAACGATTGTTCTTTAAAATTCCCTCCAGGAAACAAGAGTTTATAATTTTGGCTTTTTTTTTTGTCTTTTTGCCTTTTTTAGGGCCGCTTCCTGCGGCATATGGAGGTTCCCAGGCTAGGGGTCAAGTCAGAGCTGTAGCCACCGGCCTACACCAGAGCCACAGCAACTCGGGATCCAAGCCAAGTCTGCGACCTACACCACAGCTCAGGGCAACGCCAGATCCTTAACCCACTGAGCAAGGCCAGGGATCAAACCCGCAACCTCATCGTTCCTACTGCGCCACGACGGGAACTCCAATTTTGGCTCTTTTGATGATTACTGAACGGCCAACAAACTTAGAATGTGGTGGATCCATCAGCCCCTTGCCCATTCTCGGCACCTTTACCTAACGGACAGGAATGCAGTTCTTTTGTCTTTCTCAGGGATGTGCTATAAAACATATTCTGGCACAGCCAGCTATCACACTATCTTCATTTTCTCTTCCATTTGTAACTATCACATTTCAGAGTATGGGTATAACTTATAGTTAGCCCTTCATATCCACGATTCCACTGCATCCACGGGTTCAGCCACCTGTGCATCATGTAGTGTAGTATTTACCATTGAAAACTATCCTATACAAGTGGACCTGCACAGTTCAAACCTGTGTTGTTCAAGGCTCAACTGTAATTCTCTAGGGAAGTTTCAAGTCATCTTTAGTAGAACTTCAGGTAATTTACTAAAGGAGCTTCTGTTGACAGACTGTGAACCTACCTTGATTACAACATGTTTTTGAAAATTTTGTCACTAAAACTTTTTCTCTCCAGATATGAATACCATTGGGCAGATGGTACTAATATTAAAAAACCAATCAAATGTTCTGCACCAAAATACATTGACTATTTGATGACTTGGGTTCAGGATCAACTTGATGATGAAACTCTTTTTCCTTCTAAGATTGGTGAGTTAATGTTATAGAACTAATTTTCTTTTTATTTTTGTTTTATTTTTAAAAATTTAATTATTGTTGACTTACAGTGTTCTGTCAGTTTCTGCTATACAGCAAAGTGACCCAGTTAAAAATACATTCTTTTTCTCAGTTTATCCTCCATCATGTTCCATCACAAGTGATTGGTTATTGTTCCCTTTGCTAGGGAGCAGGATCTCTTGCTTATCCACTCCAAATGCGGTAGTTTGTATCTACTGATCCAAACTCCCAGTCCAACCCACTCCCTCCTCCTTGGCCACCACAAGTCTGTTCTCCATGTCCATGAGTTTGTTTCTTTTCTGTAGATAGGTTCAGTTGTGCCTTATATCAGATTCCAGATATAAGTGGTATCATATGGTATTTGTCTTTCTCTTTCTGACACACTTCACTTAGTATGCGAATTTCTAGTTCCATCCATGTTGCTACAAATGGCATTATTTTGTTCTTTTATGGCCGAGTAGTATTGCATTATGTGTATATACCACATCTTCTTAATCTATTCATCTGTCAATGGACATTTAGGTTGTTTCCATGTCTTGGCTACCGTAAATAGTGCTACAATAAACACGGGGTGCATGTATCTTTTTGAATGAAAGTTTTGTCTGGATATATGCCCAGGAGTGGGATTGCTGGATCATATGGTAGTTCTGTATTTAGTTTTCTGAGATACCTGCATACTGTTTTCCATGCATACTGTTGTATCAATTTACATTCCCACTCACAGTGTAGGAGGGTTCCCTTTTCTCCACACCCTCTCCAGCATTTGTTATTGTAGACTAAGTAATGATGGCCATTCTACATCTGTAGTTTTGATTTGCATTTCTCTAGTAATTAATGATGTTGAGCATTTTTTTTTGTCTTTTTGCCTTTTCTAGGGCCGCACCTGCAGCATGTGGAGGTTCCCAGGCTAGGGGTCAAATCGGAGCTGTAGCTGCCGGCCTATGCCAGAGCCACAGCAACGTGGGATCAGAGCCATGTCTGTGACGTACACTACAGCTCACGGCAATGCCGGATCCTTAACCCACTGAGCGAGGCCAGGGATCGAACCCACAACCTCATGGTTCCTAGTCGGATTCATTAACCACTGCGCCATGATGAGAACTCCCTGAGCATTTTTTTATGTGCCCATTGGCCATCTGTATGTCTTCTTTGGTGAAATGTCTATGTACTTCTTCTGCCCATTTTTCTTTCTTTTTTTTTGTCTTTTGTCTTTTGTCTTTTTAGGGCCGTACGTGCAGCATATGGAGGTTCCCAGACTAGGGGTCGAATTGGGAATCAGAGCTGTAGCCACCAGCCTATGCCACAGCAACATGGGATCCGAGCCATGTCTTCAGCCTATACCATACACCACAGCTCATGACAATGCTGGATCCTTAACCCCTTGAGTGAGGCCAGGGATCGAACCGCATCCTCATAGTTGCTTGTCGGGTTCATTAACCACTGAGCTTCTGCCCATTTTTCAATTGGGGTATTTGCTTTTTTGTTGAGTTGTATGAGTTGTTTATATATTTTGGAGATTAAGCTCTTGTAGATTGCACCATTTGCAACTATTCCCCCTTTCTTTGAGTTGTCTTTTTTTTTTTTTTTTAATGGTTTCTTTTGCTATGCAAAAGCTTGTAAGTTTGATTACGTCCCATTGGAAAAAAATTTATTTTGGCTGCACCCATGGCATGTGGAAGTTCCTGGGCCAGGGATCGAACCTGTTACCACCTCTGTGGCAACACTGGATCCCTAACCCACTGTACCACACAGGAACTTCCTAATTTTCTTTTAAAATGATAAATGTGTTATGTTGTTTTATTTATTTTTCTTTCTTTTTTTCTCATTCATAACGATTTTTATTTTTTCCATTATAGCTGGTTTACAGTGTTCTGTCAATCTTCTACTATACAGCAAGGTGACCTTACACATACGTGTATACATTCTTTTTTCTCACATTGTCATGCTCCATCACAAGTGACTAGACATAGTTCCCAGTTCTGTATAGCAGAATTTTTTTTTTCCTTTCTTTTTAGGTCCGTGCCCTCCGCATATGGAAATTTCCAGGCTAGGGGTCAAATCGGAGCTGCAGCTGCCAGCCTGTGCCACAGCCACAGCAATGCAGGATTCAAGCCATGCCTGCAACCAACACTACAGCTTACAGCAACACTGGATCCTTAACCCACTGAACAAGGCCAGGGATCAAACCTGCATCCTCATGGATACCAGCTGGGCTCATAACCTGCTGAACCTCAACAGGAACTCCTGTTATGTTCTTTTTAATGCTCTATTACTTTTAAGAAATGTAACAAATACTGCCAAATTCCTCTCCAAAGATATTGGTGAAAGTATACTCCCTCCAACCATGTTTGCATTTGCCTGTGTTTCTTTATCAGTACTTGATGAAAATTGTTATGCAGTTTTTTCATTTTTTTTCTAATATGGGTAAATATTATGTATAAATAAATATATGTTATAATGTACATTTAAAAAAATATCAATGAGATAGAGCATTTTTTGGTTTATTGATCATTGTGTGTTTTCTGTTTATATCCTTTGTCTTTCTTTATGTTAAGGATATTAGCTCCTTGTCATGGTGTGTGTATTTTTCCTCAGGTTGCCATTTTCTTATTTTGTTTATGAGGTGTTTTTGGAACATACGACATTTTTATTTTGTCCTATTAATCTTTCCCTTTTTGATGTTTGGATTTTAATGCAATGATTAGAAAGAGTTTTCCTACTTAAAGATTATAAAAATATCATGCTTTTATTTAGTGCTTTTGTTTTTACATGTAAATCTTTGTCATATTTTTTCTCAATGCTCCCTTCACTTTTTTTCCAATTATAAATGCTGGCTAGTTCAATACCGTTTATCAAATACATATGTCTTTTCCCTGATTATCGTATATGTACACCAAGCTGACATATATTTTGCAATCTTTTAATTTCTTTATTTTTATAGAAATTCCATGCTGTTTTAATTACCATGGCCATGTATCTTGAACACCTTTTAGGTCTAATCTTTCTTCTTTGCTCTTCTTTAATATTTGTGGCTATACTGGAAAATTTGTTCTTCCAAAGAATTTAAAATCATTTTGTCAAGGTTTAAAAAAGTCTTCGTGAGACTTTTACTATGATTTCATTCAGTTTGTAGATTAATATAGGGATTCTTGTTCTTTTGACAATACTGTCTTCCTGTCCAAGAATAAATTATATTCATTTATTCATGTCTTTTATTTATTTCTTACTTACTCTTGTAAACTTATGTATTTTACTTTATGCTAATCCTTTAGGTTTCTTAAGTTTATTCCTAGCATTTAATATTTTCATTGATAATATGGCTTCCAACTGGTTATTGTTTAGTATGTGGTTGTTTGGTCGGGTTTTTTTGGGGGAGGGGGCACACCTGAGGCATATGGAGGTTCCCAGACTAGGGGTCCAATCGGAGCTATAGCTGCCGGCTTACACTGCAGCCTCAGCAATGCAGGATCCCAGCCGAGTCTGCGAGCTACACCACAGCTTATGGCAGCGCCGGATCCTTAACCCACTGAGCGAGGCCAGGGATTGAATCCAAAATCTCATGGGTCCTAGTCGTATTCGTTTCCTCTGCACCACTTCGGGAACTCCTTGTTTAGTATATGGGGAAGCTGTTGATGTCTATGAATTTTGTAATTGACATCAGGTTCTGATTGTTTCTTTTGTTTTGAATAGCTTATCTTGAGTTTTTAAAGTATACAGTCACATTGTACTAAGATAATATTAATTTGGCCTCTTCTGCTAAATGTACTACTTGGGTGACTCGTATCTAATTGCACTAACTAGTATTTCCAGAGCAGAGCTGAGTAATGGTGATGATGGCAAACATCCTTTTCTTGTTTACTTTTATGTCAGTGCTTCTAGTATTTCAGCATTAAGCAGGAATCTTGCTTTCAGTTAGAAGTATGTGAATTTTTTAAAATCAAGTTGGTTGTAGAGTGTTATCAAATACCTTCCAGTATCTGTAGTTGATGATCATAAGGTTTTCTCCGTTAGTATTTTTTTGATGTTCGGCTGGAAGAATATTTTTTTTTATTTCCTGATATGTTAAGATTTCGGCATTAGTGTTCATGGATATGATCGGTTCTTGTCATTTTCAGTTTAAGGGGTGTCTTACTGTTGGATTCTGTTTTGTCTCTTTGGACTGCTGTGACAAAAAATACTGGACAGTAGATGGCTTGTAAGCAACAGAAATGTGTTTCTCACAGTTCTGATGGAAGTCCAAGAGAGGGGCCAATATGGTCAGATTCTGTCATAGGCCCTCTTCCTGGTTTATAGCAGCAAAAAGCAGTCTGTTGCTTTTTAGGGCTGCACCCATGGCATATGGAGGTTCCCAGGCTAGGGATCAAATTAGAGCTACAGCTGCCAGCCTGCATACACCACAGCTACAGCAACTGTGGGATTCGAACCGCATTTGTGACCTACACCACAGCTCATGGCAACTCCAGATCTCCGACCCACTGAGCGAGGCCAGGGATTGAACCCGTATCCTCATGGATTCTAGTCAGATTCGTTTCTGCTGCGCCATGAAGGGACCTCCCCAAAAGCAGTCTTTTGGTTGTATCCTTACATGGCATAGAGGCAAATATTCTTCTTAAAAGGGCACTAATCCCATTCATGAGGGCAGAGGCCTTATGACCTAATCACCTCCCAAAGTCCCCACCTCTTAATACCATCATCCTAGGGGATTAGAATTTATTTCAACATGAATTTTGCAGGGACAGATTCAGAACATAGCAGATTCCTTTTTGCAGTCTAATCAGAAGCTCTTTCAGGAGAAAAACTTATGTTTAGTCTGTTTGCTGTTGATCACCTTTTCCATTCTATTAACCTTTTGTTCCCTGACTCATAGGTCCTTTATTGTGTGTTGGCTATGTTTGAATGTCAGCTTCAGCTTGGAAAGTGCTTAGATTAAAACAAATTGCTTTTAGTTCTTTATTAAAGTCTCCTTCTTATTTGGAAGTAAAGAATACTTTCATCATTATTCTCTTTTCTCAGCTTCCCAGTTCTTCAATATTTCATCCTAATGTTCTAGAATTCTTTCTCCCTTCATTAGGCTGTTGTCCACATTAACTTATGCCAATTATTTATTCTTATTAGACAAAACTGTTTCTTATTGATTTCAAACTAATATATTCCAAGTCACTAATAATTCCTTTTTATAGCGTGGTGCTCATTTGCAAATTCTGAGAGAGAAGGCATTTGACTTAAAAATTCATCTTTTTTGTACATGTATACAAGACCCCGTCCCGAAAAACCTGCCTACGAGCTTCCAGAATAATGTTTGAAAAGGCGAGTTGTTACCAAGACTAGGGGGTTGGGTGGGGTGGGGAGGCACGCAGAAATCAGCTTGCAAGAGCAAAATATCTCAATTTCAAGCTGTTAAGGATAGGTTGCAAAATAAAGAATACAAAATGCAGGGAAGGAGAAAGTCTTTTAGCCTTTGTTTTCTGAAAGATTGGAGAAAAGAACATGAAGTTCAAGAGTAGTGGAGTGGAACAGACCTTTAAGGTCAACTATCTAGGATCTTTTGGAAGCAGATGCTGTCTCATGCATTTGTTTACTAAGTGCCGGTCAGATTGTCTTTCTCTGGTTTCTCTTTTCTAAGAAACATTGATCTTGTTGACCAAAATTCTCAGAAATGCAACCAGTCGCATCCCCACCTGCACTGCTCGGAGAGAGGTGACCAAACCCTCTCCCAGCTCTTTTCTAAGAAGGTGTTTATTTTCTTTGAAAAACAGGGAGGTGTCCTTCTTCCCCGTTACAGGAAGTATTATGACCCTTCTTAGGCTATAGGAAAATGGTACTTTTTAAACATTAAATAAAAACTTAGGGACTTTTAATTTAAGAGAGAAAACTGACTTTTCAGAATAATTCAGAAAAAAAATATTTTTTATTTGTGGGTAGTAGACAATAATGACTCAAAGTGTGCCTTTCGTTTTCCTTTACTTGAGAGAGTTTCCAGTCCTGGTTGAGTGTGTGTGTGTGTGTGTGTCCATAAACATTTTTTTTAGAGCTATAAATTGCAAAAAAGAAAAATGTTCTTATTTATAGTCAAAATACTTACCCTCATTGCATTTAATCTTAGGGAAAAACTCTCCAGTATTAAACAACTAAAATTGTTGTAACTTTGAATATCATCTTACATAATACTTGTGCCCTGCATTTGTGGCAGTCAGGAAGAGTGTGGTATGTGAGGATACCTCTTATACTTAGGTTTAGGTGAAGTTTTTTCCCTTGCCTTTTAAAGAATTTTATGAAAATGGGCTTGTATTTGTGAATGTGTATATGAGAGTTGCTTATGGCAGTGCTATTTATTTTTATCTAATGATACATTACAGGTGTCCCATTTCCCAAAAACTTTATGTCTGTGGCAAAGACCATTCTAAAGCGTCTCTTCAGGGTTTATGCCCATATTTATCACCAGCACTTTGATTCTGTGATGCAGCTGCAGGAAGAGGCCCACCTCAATACCTCCTTTAAGCACTTTATTTTCTTTGTTCAGGTGAGTGCGAACCATGTTGACTTTTGTGTCCTTTGACTTGGACATATTTTGGCAGGGGTTTTGTTTGTTTGTTTTTTTAGGGCCACCCCCATGGAACATGTAAGTTCCCAGGCTAGGGCTTCAATCGGAGTTGTAGCTGCCAGCCACAGCCACGGCAACTCAGGATCCAAGCCACGTCTGTTTCTTACACCACAGCTCACGGCAATGCCGGATATTAACCCACTGACCAAGGCCAGGAGTTGAACCCACATCCTCAAAGATACTAGTTGGGTTCATTACCGCTGAGCCACGACAGGAACTCCTGGAATTAGAACTTTTTATATATTTATTTTATCTTTTTAGGGCCTCACCCGAGGCATATGGAGGTTCCCAGGTTAGGAGTCAAATCAGAGCTGTAGCTGCTGGTCTGCGCCACAGCCACAACCACACATGTCTGCAACCTATGCCACAGCTCACAGCAACTCCAGATACTTACCACACTGAGCTGAGGCCAAGGATCGAACCCAAGTCCACATGAATCCTAGTCAGATTTGTTACCACTGAGCCACAACAGGAACTCCAAAGTTTTCATGTTAGATAAATTTTTAAATTTTATTTTTCTTCTTTTTTTAGGAATTTAATCTGATCGATAGGCGTGAGTTGGCACCTCTTCAGGAATTAATTGAGAAGCTTGGATCGAAAGACAGATAAATTTTTCTTCTACAACACAGTTACCCTCTTTGCTTCATCTACTGCTAGAGCTATCTCGTTGCTATCTGTTATAGACTAGTAATACACAAACTTTAAGAAAAAGGATAAAAAGACACATATTATCTGTGTCTGCTGGTAAAATTGTCCCAAAGGTAGGTTGACCTAACACCTTCAGAGTGAGAAACTCAGGACACAGCTGACTCTCTGAGGCACTATGTGACCACTGCTATTATTGCCACAGAATTGTACTTGGTCGTAATATATGATGGCTAACCTGCGGTTTATTAGTTTACTTATTCTTTTGCTGAAGAAAATGGTTCTGTTTCAGGTGACAGCATGATGGATATTAAGAATTTCCACCAATAATTTATTAACAAATGTCCAGAACAGATTTCCTGATAATACAATCAGATCAGTTTTATTCTGCTTTTATTTTACAAACAGAAGAGGTGTTTGGAAATTTCCTTAAGATTTAGAGCATTTGTGTCACTTTGGATACCCTTTTAGTTTGAAGTTTGTATGCTAGTGTTTTTATAGGTAAAAATATATATGTATATTTTTTTCAAAATTCATAGTTACAGTTTACATCATCATATGACGTGGTATGGGAGTAACCAAAGTTATTTCTAAAATGACTGTATTTTTTAATCTTTATTTGGGATTTTATTCACATGAGCCTATCTAAATTTTTAGGCGTGTGTATCAGATAACTTTTTTTAAGGCATCTAAGGACTATCCTGCAGATCTTTACCTTGAAATGCTTCATTCAGATTAATTTTAATATGTAGGTTTTGGCTGGGAAAAGGAGACTTCCCAAAAATGATGACAAACTTGGGTCTCAAAAACCACATTTTCATTTATGTTTTTGTTTCAGAAGCCTTGAACTTTGGATAGGAGAATGAAAGTACTCATAGTACTTGATTATTTTGTTTTGAATTTTCCTTTAAAAAGAACTACTTCTACTTGTTTTTATTGTGACTTAACGACTTCATGAAGAGTGGTGTAGAAATGCACGAACTTTATCCCAGTAAGGATAAACCCTAAGAAAAACCACAATAAAAAAAATCCTTGAGGGTATGTGCACATTTTATAACCCTACTAAAAGTTTGGTGTGCTACCTGTTCTTTAGAGAGAGCAAGAGAGAGAGAGTGTGTGTGGTATATGTTTAAAGGATACAAAATGGGAGGAATAAGTTTAAAAAAATTCTTCATTCTGTTAATAGTCAAAGGATGGATTAGAATGTTATCCTGTTGTAATCGTTTTTGTATCAAACTTGAAATTATTGTTTCTATTGGAATAAAAAGAATCTTCCCCTTTAGTGAAGAAAAGATCTAATTTTCATTAGGTTTCCAAGATTTAGACTGTTTAAACGGTCTTGAGAGGCACATATTACTAAAGACTTGTTAGATTGGCAACGCTTTAAGTTCATGGACATTCTTTGTATCAGAGCTGTGGTTTTTGCAAAGTACTCACCAACTTCCTTGATAAAGGGAAAGGTTAAATTTGATAGGGTTTTGTTTATTACTCCACTAGAATGTAAGGAAGGAATTGCTTAGAAATTCCTTTTTTGTAATAACTCAATTTCCATAACTTGTTACAAATGTAGAATTTTAAAGGAAACAGCATTTTATCTGATTGATTTAGGCTGAAATCATACATCATGGTTTCAGGAAATAAAAGAGTGGGATAATCCCTTATGGAAGAAAGAGAAAAGCCCTCTGTGAAACATTCAACAATCCACATTTTCAGATTATGCAGAAGTCCCTGTCAGGCATTTGTGTGTTTATGGTGATCATTTCCAGATGAGAAAGAAGGTTTTTTAGATACCACCTGGAATATTACTGCCTCTTGACTTTAAACCTTGCTGTTGGTTTTAATTAAGCCTGCAAGGAATATGTCTCCACTAGGGTTGTACTTTCATCATCACTTCTGCTACTTCAGATATCATCAAACAAAAGCATTCTCACCTTTTCTCCACTTTTCAGTGATAGAAATCCTCTCTTCTCTTCATGACTCAGCCCTGAAATGAACCAAATTCCATCACATATTAGCTCAGTAGTAGGGGCAGCTTAATAATGGGATGCAGATTTTTAAATGTGTTGGTCATTTGAGAATTCAGGTAATTCAGAGTGTCCTTTTAAAAAATAAAAGCATCACCATATTCCTAGACTAATCTGGTTTAACTAAAGATGCATCTAAACATTAGTGTTAACATTTGTTTACATCCAAGGCCAGGGAGTTGAGGGCAGAAGAGTTGAAGGGAGGGAAGAGAATGGGGAAAGGATGACACCTTCCTGTCTTGGCTGGAGGGCCAGCTTTTGATTAAAGTTGGAAGAAATCAATCTGTCTTTGACTCTTCTCAACCTTGATCTATTTACCTGTGCCCAGGGTCTACCTGTCCCCCAACACTCACTCCCCAGGCCCCTCCTAACCAGAAGTCATCTCCTCAGTGTCTGATGGCTGTTCCTCACCCTTGATTACAATCACAGGTTGGCCAGTGCTTTCTAGAGTCTGCAGTTAATCCTATGGTGCTTTAATTTCCGGGTCTTAAAAAAGCTTTTGGACAATGATGTGCAGATTTTTGTTTAAATATGAAAACTTCTTTGTACTATAGTTTTTGTATTGACAGCCAAATGTATCCTTTATTCTTCTCCAGACTGTGAATAAAGTGATTTTAGTGGGCTGCCAGCTAACAAAGTATTTCCTTTCATCTTAAACTTGTAGAGCCGTAGCTCATATAGCTGCCTTGAGAAATGCACATCTGTATTCATGACATTTAAAACAACAGAAGGAAAGTTTCTTCTAGTAGTTTTCTTGCCTCCAAAAAGAGGCAAGAGGAGCAGTCCCAGTGGTGATTTTAACTTTCGCAAATATTTTTGAGGTTTGCCTTCTGTCTGAGCAGGGAACAAATCAGGCCCAGAGAATATAAGTCCTAGAAATTTGTTTCTAAGCATCTCCAGTCCTGGTTATTGGAGGCCGTCTCTCTGTCCGTGAAATCCTGGCCTGAAAATACCGGCTCATATACCAAACTAAGCTTCAACAGGGACATTATTTCCTCCTAAGATCAGTTCAGTAACTGGATGTGGGGTTTTACAAAGAGGCAAAATAGTAGTCCCTCAGTCTTCCTGTGTTTTTTGCATTAGATTTTGGTATTTCAGATTGTAAAGGGCTTTGGGGGAATGATATTACCTGTGATAGCAGTAATTTTATTGAAGCAACTGAATTGAAATTCACTTGGGTTTTTTCTCATTGTCAGATTCTATTGCAAACAAGTATTCTGTAAATCCAAATGGATTATCAGTGTGCTAGTGATTTACTACAGAACAACATTCCGTGTTTGGTCTACATCAAAAATGGTTTGCTTAAGTTAGTCTTGGGTCTCATCTAAAATATTTTTAAATGTTCTTTACATAAAAATTTATTTTGTATTTTTAAAACTTTAGGGGCTTTATCTATTTTTCTAAGTCAGTTAACTGTACTTTTTTTAAAAAGTATTTTGTATCTACTTTTGTAACTTCATCAGAATAAAATATATTGAAAGAAAGGACTGATGAAAGTATGTCTCAACACACTTGTTTCTATTTAAATGGGAAACTTGAGATTTTCAGGTTCTGTGGAAGGTTATCTTTGTTCATCATTTAGTAGCTAAAATGCCTCCTTAACTGTTAGAGGAAAGAGAAGTTTCTAGATGAACCCAACGTAATACCAGGGCCTCACCCCCAAGAAACAAATGCTGCCTCTGGCTGCAGTGGCTTAAACCTATCCCAAACAGGAGTTCCTGTGGCTCAGCGGAAATGAATCTGACTAGCATCCATGAGGACACAGGTTCGATCCCTGGCTTCACTCAGTGGGTTAAGGATCTGGTGTTGCCATGAGCTCTGGTGTAGGTCAAAGACGAGGCTTGGGTCCTGTGTTGCTGTGGCTGTGGTGTAGACCAGCAGCTTCAGCTCCAATTCGACCCCTAGCCTCGGAACCCCTATATGTATGCCGCAGGTGTGTCCCTAAAAAGACAAAAAAAAAAAAAAAAAAACCCTATCCCAAACAAAAAAGTCGTTTCCTTCTTACCGTGTTCTTGACCTCTTTTGCACATTCATGGCTGTGAGGCTGAAAAAAAGGGAAAAGGAGGAACTATACTCCATAATTTTCTGACCTTGAAATTGAGTATTTAGTGTATCCATAAGACACCCCCCCTTTTACCCCCAAACAGCCGTTTTTCATTACTGTAGAAGAAATTAAAATAGGGTTATTTTGAGAGAACCAAATTACAAATGCTTAGTTAAATTTCTAAGGGTGTCTAACGGGTAAGTATAAAAGCTATTTCAAACTTTATATGAGTAGAAGAATCACTCAAATAATACTGGGAGGGCAGGAGTCTGGCTTTGAAGCTGCACAGCCAGAAACTGTGCAAACCATGCTTTGGGCCGTCCGTAGTAAATGCATCTATGCTTTTGGGGTAGGTTTGTTATCGCTGGCCACTAGATATCAGTCAGCCTTAACTCCTCCCAAAAGCCAGCTGCATCTGTCTTGACCAGAATAAAGGATTTTACCTAACACCTCATTCCTTTGGTGTCTCTTCCTAATCAAAAACGTAAATTTGCGCCTCTGATTGGCAGATCTTAGGTCACATACCTCTGTCCTGGCTGCAAGAGAGCTGAGAAGAAGTTTCTCATATTTACTTGGGGTTCAGAGCTCACAGCAAATTGGCTGAAAAATCCTTTAGAGTCCAAAAGCTTGAACTTTGGACAGGCTGCTATCTGTGAGCTTTTTGTTCCTGTTCTGTGAAAAGAAGAATTTCCACTAGAATGTAAGTATCTGAGTGCACTGTTTAGCTCAGCTGACACTTTTGGTAGATTTGCTGACTGAAGGAAGTAGATTATTGATTTCAGACTCTGGCCAAGCTGACCAGCATTTTATGGCTGACCAGCATTTTGAATATCACTTTCTTAGAGGAACCTGCCTGTTTTAGGGATCTTGTAGCAACTTTATCTTACTTAATCCTTAGAGCAAACTGGGGAGGGGATGGCAGTGGAGAAGTACGTTAGGAGTTTTTCACTATTTTTTAAACAACATCACAACAGTTCAGACTTTGAATACACAGTGAGGCAAGTCTCTTTCTCTGAGTTGCATTTGTAAAAATTCTATGGGCTCAAGGGTGCTAGGAGGCTCTATAAAATGACTGCAATTAAAAATCATTCCAAGAGAGTTCCCGTCGTGGCACAGTGGTTAACGAATCTGACTAGGAACCATGAGGTTACAGGTTCAATCCCTGGCCTTGCTCAGTGGGTTAAGGATCCGGCGTTGCGTAGCCGTGAGCTGTGGTGTAGTTTGCAGATGCGGCTCGGATTCTGCGTTGCTGTGGCTCTGGCGTAGGCTGGTGGCTACGGCTCCCATTAGACCCCTAGCCTGGGAATCTCCATGTGCCGTGGAAGTGGCCCTAGAAAGGGCAAAAAGACAAAGACAAAAAAAAAAAATCATTCCAGGAGTTCCTGTCATGGCACAGGGCACACAAATCTGACTAGGAACCAGGGTTCTATCCCTGGCCTCCCTCATTGGGTTAAGGATCTGGCGTTGCTGTGGCTGTGGCATAGGCCAGCAGCTACAGCTCTGATTCGACCCCTAGCCTGGGAACCTCCATATGCCTTGGGAGCGGCCCAAGAAATAGCAAAAAGACACACACACACACACACAAAAAGAGTAAATGCAGAAGGGATAGACCCATTTCTTGAGACGAAGGGCATTGCACTTCTAATCATAAAGTAAAACTGGCCTTTTATTTGCTTCTGTCATAAAAAAAATTGTATGAGAACTGTGAAGTTGGAACTAATTTGGAAGCCCAAGATCTTGGGTGAGATTGTTCTAAAATCTTTTCTAAAAACATTCATGTTCAATGGTGGCACTAGAATTGCTAAACCATTGTCAGTTCTGTTGAGTCATCACAGTGCTCTCCCTTTTTGTCCAGTGCTGGGCCAGGCCTTTGCTAGCAGTTACTAAAGCAAGATCCTGTTGTGGAATTTGTGATCCAGTGGGGAAAAGAGACACAGACATTGATAATTCCAAAGGGCTGTTTGTGTAAAAAAGTTACGCACAAGTTGTGGGCTCCTAGTTTAGTGTGGGGCAATCAGAGGTGGCTGCCTGGAGAAGATAAAGCTTGAACTGCCCTAAAAGATGGGTAGTTACTGCATAACCAAAATTATGCTGTTTGTAAAGGGAGGTAAAAGCAGTCCCGTATTGTTGAAGGGTGTGTTTCAGCTGGACGGGTAGGTAGGGGTTAAATCATATAAAAGAACTTGGGTTTTTTTACCCATAGGTGATGCGTCAAGGATTTTAAGTAAGCAAATAATGGACACGTTTTCATTTCCAGTGGCCCTGACAGCAGTGTGGTAAGCTGAGGTTAAGAGGAGGATACTAAAGCAGAGTGATAGTCCAAAATAACAACGTGAGCCGCTGTCAAACTATGGGGGTGAAGAAGGTTTGAGCAAAAGTACTGATTTTCAGAGCTCCCATTGTGGCTCAGGGGAAACAAATCTGATTAGTATCAGTGAGGATGCAGGTTCGATCCCTGGCCTTGCTCAGTGGGTTAAAGGATCCGACGTTGCCATGAGCTGTGGTGTGGGTCACAGATGTGGATGGGATCCCACATTGCTGTGGCTGTGTCGTAGGCCGGCGGCTACAGCTCTGATTCAACCCCTAGCCTGGGAAACTCCATATGCCGCAGGTGTGGACCTCAAATAACAAAAAAACTTAAAAAAAAAAAAAAAGTACTGATTCTCAATAAAGGAAAGGAGGAATTTTGCAAATACAAATTAGTGAGTTTAACAATGGTCTCTTACTTGCAAATAACAAAACCAACTAAAATGACTTTGGTGCTCATTTCTGGCGCTGTTTCCAGTTGCACAAATGATGTCAAACATGTCTCCTCAGCTCTCCTGTGTCTGCTTCATTTGCAAAGTGGCAATGCCCATGTGACTGCAAAGATGGTTCCCTGGAGTAGATTTCCACTAATTTAGCAATCCAGTTGCAAATGATCATTTATTTTACTTAGTTCCAGAAACGTCCCTAGACCAACTCTAATTGGTCTGGCCCAGATCATGGGACCAACAGGAAACCAATCCCTCAGTCTGATTGGCCATGCCTAGGTCATGTGCCACTCCTAGAGCTGGGGGTGGGTCTGCCTCATCCTGTGGTCAGAGTAGCATAGAGGTGGTTCACCACTACTCTGGGAAGAATATTTTTGGCAGTTTTAGTTACATCTGTGAAGAAAAATGAAAAGTTAGCAAATTATCCCTAATCCCATCAAACATTATTTTTAAGGAATCAAGCAAAAAATGTGAGAAGAGGCTATTGTAACCCAAAGGAAAAATTTCAAAGGCCAAAAGAGTAAAACAATTTAATTGAGTAAATTTTAAAGATCTAATAGGCTTTATTGAGTGACAAATTACTGGCAGCATCCCATCTAGCCAGGAAAGGGGAGCTGCAAAGGGCTGCAGAAAGGGAAATGGTTTTATTTTTTTTTGCTTTTTAGGGCCGCGCCTATGGCATACGGAGTTTCCCAGGTTAGGGGTCTAATCGGAGCTACAGCTGCCAGCCTACGCCACAGCCACAGCAAGGCCAGATCTGAGCCGCATCTGCATCCTACACCACAGCTCACAGCTTAACCCACTGAGCAAGGCCAGGAAGGGATCAAACCTGCATCCTCACGGATACTAGTCAGATTCATTTCCACTGAGCCACAATGAGAACTCCTGAAAGGGAAATGTTTTTATTTATTTATTTTGTCTTTGTGTGTGTGTGTGTCTGTCTGTCTGTCTGTCTGTCTGTCTTTATTGGGCTGCACCCGAAGCATATGGAGGTTCCTAGGCTAGGGGTCCAATTGCGGCTGTTGCTGCCAGCCTACACCACAGCCACAGCAACACTGGATCCAAGCCTTGTCTGCGACCTACACCACAGCTCACAGCAACACCGGATCCTTAACCCACTGAGCGAGACCAGGGATCGAACCCACAACCTCATGGTTCCTAGTCAGATTCGTTTCCACTGCACCAGGACGGGAACTCCCAGAAACGTTTTTAAAGGCCAGATAAAGTTAACCTACATATGGGGGACAGAAGGGGCCCATGCAACAGATTACCTTATTGGTGCTGACCAGAAAATTTCTGACTGATCAGTTAAGACTACATTTCTGGGGGACGTTGAAGCTTTAATTAGGTAGGTTAGCTATAAAACCCCAGTTTGGTAGTGTGGCCTAGCATACGTAAGTGACTCCATTTTCTTTTTTTTCTTTTTTTTTTTTTGGTCACTTTAGGGACACACCCACAGCATATGGAAGTTCCCAGTCTAGGTGTCGAACTGGAGCTGCAGCTGCTGGCCTACACCACAGCCACAGCAACACCAGATCCAAGCCTCATCTGCAGCCTATGCTGCAGGTTGCAGTAACTCCAGATCCTTTAAATCACTGAGCAAGGCCAGGGATTGAACACGCAACCTCATGGATACTAGTCGGATTCTTAATCTGCTGAGCCACAATGGGAACTCCTGAATGAGTATATTTTTAGCTGACCACTTTAAACAACTGTAGGTCCCTCCAACTTTTATCCCAAAACTGGGTTTGCCTCTTGGTGGGTGTCAAGCCAAATGACACAACCATGTCAAAGAGGGGGAGAAGGATTTATTACTTGCAGCAAGTAGGGAGAACATCAGGGACCTTCCCAACAGCAAAACTGGGGAAGTTTTAAGCTAAGCGTACATGCATATTCATGAAGGAGCTTGAGCAGAGGAGAATTTGGTTTAGAATTTGGGCAGAGGTTGACAGAGTCTAAGTTTTAGCTGAAGTCACAAGGGTCAGAAAATGTCAACATCATTCATTAGCTTTCAGTTGATCTGGAGGCTGAGAGCTTGAGGTGGGTGGGAGTGGTATTTGAATTCTGCAAAACTGCTCAAGAGTGTGTGACAGGCTAATCTACTGTTGAAGCAGAACTGGGAGTCTTTACAACTGATTTACTATCTTTGCTGTTGTTACTTCTCTTGTCTGGTAACAGTCCGTCTGTTCCTACATACTTCTGTTTCCCTAACATCATTAATTACTGAGACCCAAGATCTAACCCTTGTGGCCAGGCGTAGATCACAAATGAAGGCTGAAAATGGCTTATGTCAAAAATCCATGCCTGGTTCTCTGTTTCTGGGACCTTCTACCTATCTGCTTACACAACCCATCCAAGTGCAGCAGTGAACATACTGATTGCATAGGCAAAATGCAAGAGTAAAAAGAGCTGGTTCATCCTTCACGGTACACCAGACCACATGCTATAAGCACATACTGCTAGAGAGAGAAAGGGCTTGGTTGAATTTCGGCTTCGAACTGTCTGAAGTATTCCAGACATGGGGCAGATTTGCTGACAATCCGTCCCTGATAGTGTCGGCTTCCCCTGCATTCTCAAAATGCCAAGGTCTGTGACTCCAAGCCTCCACCTCTGCTGAGCCGTGTCCTGCAGGCACCTTAAACTGAAGCAAATTCAAAACCAAGTTAGTCAATCCCCATCATCCCACGCCTAGCCCTCCTCCATCTATCCAAGTCAGAAACCTGAGCCTCATCCCTGCCACCTTCAGCCCCGCTACCTTCAGCCCCTCATCTAGTCACTCCAGTCCATTCCTCCCAGGTGTCTCAATCTACTCCTCCCATCCCTGCTGCCAGGTCTCCCCTCGGGTCTCCCCTCTCCTTCGGAACAGAAGCTGGGACTTCTGTCCTCCTCTCCAATTTCAGCCCCCTACTGTCTCCGCTCCTCAGTGATCTTTCTAAAGCACAAATCTGACAATGACTCCCCTCTTTAAAATCCTTCCCTGGTTCCCTCCTGGAGGGAGAAACCCAAGACCCTCTGTTTTGTTTTGTGTTTTTGTTTGTCTTTCTGTCTTTTCTAGGGTCGCTCCTGTGGCATATGGAGGTTCCCAGGTTAGGGGTCTAATCTGCCAGCCTACACCTGAGCCACAGCAATGCGGGATCCGAGCCGCATCTGCGACCTACACCACAGGTCAGGGCAACGCCGGATCCTTAACCCACTGAGCAAGGCCGGGGATCGAACCCGCAACCTCATGGTTCCTAGTCGGATTCGTTAACCGCTGAGCCACGACGGGAACCCCCAAGACCCTCCGTTTAACAGCAGGCTGTGGGGTGGTGAGTGGGCACAGCGGCGGTCCACTTAGGGCACCAGGGTCCTTGGGACGAGGGAAAGTCCGAAGGCTGCATGGAGCCCCAAGACCCTCCGTTTAACAGCAGGGTGTGGGGTGGTGAGTGGGCACAGCGGCGGTCCACTTAGGGCACCAGGGTCCTTGGGACGAGGGAAAGTCCGAAGGCTGCATGGAGCCCCGGGTACTGGCTCGGTCCCCAGCCTGGGCAGGGGAGGCTGCTCGCGAGAGAAGGCGGAGGGCGGGGCCCTGGGCGTGCGGGGCGGCTCCCGGCCTCCAGACGGCAGGGGGCGGCCTCGGCCACTGCGGAGGTGACTCGGGTTCCGGGTTCCGCGCCTTTTGGGAGACTCGGCGACCTCGGGCGGCGGGCCGCGTCGGCCGGGCATGGCTGCTTGGAGCCCGGCCGCGGCAGCGCCTCTGCTCCGCGGGAGCCGCGGGGTGAGCGCGGGCGGGGGCCGGGCTGCTCTCGCCGGAGCGGGAGACCGCGGGGCGGGCTGTGGCCGGGGCTGGAGCACCCGCTCGCGGAGGGCGGCGCGCCGGCCGGGGGCCTCCGCGTTCTTTCTCTCATCCGTTGGCTCGTTCATCCAGCGGGCCCGGCTACGCGCAGTCGAAGTGTCAGGCCCGGCGCGGGCTGGGGGAGCTCCCGCTAACAGGGCGGGGGTGGAGGGCGAGGGGAACGGATGCGCAAACATTCTGAATACGGCGGCCACGGACCAAGCAGTGTTGATTTACCAGAGACGTGGGAGGCATAGCCGGGAGTCGCGGCGTGCATGCCGGGGACTGTGGCTGGGTCTGGGCTCCAGAACGTCCGCCCGGCTTCTGTGACCTTGACCCTCCCCAAATCCCACACTCCCCTAGTAGTAAGCTCGCAGAGGGCACTCCCAACGCGCTCTCCGAATTTTCTCTCCCCCTTTCTGATTCATCCACTTCTTTGGCTTTCTTCTCACATTCTTTCTTCTTTTGAACCTGCCTCCCCCAGGCATGACGAGCAATTCTCCTGGTGACTTCCAGCCTGGACAGTCCGCATTCCGGAGATTTTTGTCAGTAGATTGCTAGGTTAAAGGCCACTGCCTGCAGATAGCTGAGATGAGGGAAGGTTTCTCCAAAGGAGTCAGCAGTGCCAACCACCCTGACCCCTTAGTGATTGCTTCTTCCGAGCCACCTGGTTACCCTCTGCCTTTGTCCCCCAGGGCACTGGCTTCAGGAGAGGTCCTAACCTCCCCCAGCCCATCTTACCCAGGCCCACAACATCAAGTGTCTGTCACATACAGCACTCAGTCTCCCTCCAAGTCAGATCTTTCTCCTGACCTGCATTTCCGCTTCGTGTTAGAATCGAGATTTCTTTGCTGGTGATCCATAGGTATGCCCTGAATCACGTGGTTCCTCCCCTGCTCATTGATTCATTCATTCATCCATCACCCACATCTTCCCGAGGGCCTGCCCTGGTCAGTTCTGGAAGACTGCAGAACAGGACAGACTCAGTCTTGGCCTCTGAGACCAGTTGGTGAAAGAGTTAGTGCACAGAGCATTTAAAGAAGGTGCTCTGAGATTCTTTAACTAACATAGGACCCTGCTGTGGGCCATCAGGAAAGGCCTAAGGATGAGCAGGACTAAGGGGATAAAGGGATGGTACCTTCAGCACCAGCCCTTGATGAACAGCGCTCTAAGGACCATCCTTCTCCAGTCAGGGCTGCCTGATATTACTCCTTTGTAATGATACTCGCGTATGGACATCTTTCCTGACTTAACTTCAAATGCACTGTTACTTTGACACCAAGAATCTGTCTAACAGAACCCAAAGTCTTTTTTTTTTTTTTTGTCTTTGTTGTTGTTGTTGTTGTTGTTGCTGCTATTTCTTGGGCCGCTCCCGCGGCATATGGAGGTTCCCAGGCTAGGGGTTGAATCGGAGCTGTAGCCACCGGCCTACACCAGAGCCACAGCAACTCGGGATCCGAGCCGCGTCTGCAACCTACACCACAGCTCACGGCAACGCTGGATCGTTAATCCACTGAGCAAGGGCAGGGACCGAACCGGCAACCTCATGGTTCCTAGTCGGATTCGTTAACCACTGCGCCACGACGGGAACTCCAGAACCCAAAGTCTTTAGCTTGACATTCAAGGCCTGCCATGCTCTGTTTTCATTCTCCCTTTTCAGCATGTGCTCAGCCCAGTCAAGGGGCTGCTGACCTGGTCGTCTGCTAAGGGTTGAGACACATTCCCATCAGGAGCCCTGGCTCCTTGGGGTAGCCATAGGGGGAGGGGGAGTGCTGCTGCCCATGGTAAATCTAATAAGGTTCCTCCTTCAGATCCTTTAACAGAATTCTTTTTCTTCTCTCCAGTGAGAATTGCAAAGGGGGTCGTTCCCGTTGTGGCGCAGCAGAAACGAATCTGACTAGGACCCATGAGGATGAGGACTTGGGCTTGATCCCTAGCCTTGCTCAGCGGGTTAAGGATCCGGCATTGCTGTGGCTGTGGTGTAGGCCGGCAGTTGTAGCTCCGATGGGACCCCTAGTCTAGGAACTTCCTTATACCTCTGGTGCAGCCCTAAAAAGCAAACAAACAAACAAAAAGAATTGCAAAGGGTAGCTGGCTTATCAAGCAATAGGTAAAGGGGTACATCCCACTGGAGAGAATGTGGAATGTTAATCAGGCCTAAGGGTGGGTGGCATTTGGCCTCATCAGTACGTGGTAATGCCTGAGCCGGGTGGCCTGGCCTTTTCTGGCTCTGCATCTTACTGATGGATCCAGCCTTAGACATTACCTAGTGCATCAGGCTCCTCACTCATAAAACTGTCCTCATGAGTTCCTCTTGTGGCTCAGCGGAAACGAATCTGACTAGGAGCCATGAGGATGTGGGTTCGATCCCTGGTCTCGCTCAGCGGGTTAAGGATCCAGCGTTGTGGTGAGCTGTGGTGTAGGTTGCAGACGCGGCTTAGATCTGGCATTGCTGTGGCTGTGGTGTAGGACGGCAGCTAGAGCTCTGATTCGACCCCTAGCCTGGGAACTTCTACAGCTCTCAAAAGCAAAAAAAAAAAAGTCATCATGATAGTGTCTCTCTCATAACATTATCACTAGTTAAACACCTATGGAAATGAAGTTTGGGGCCTTGTCTACCGTCAAAGTGAGTTATTTACAATTCCACTCCCTCCTCAAAATAAAGTTTGTTCTGCCTCCTGGGGAGCATAATGGAAACAGTGCAGTTGCCCTGCCTTAGCCTGGGGCCCTGCCTTGTGGGGGGAGGGCAGCCCCCCCCACCACAGTGACTCTCCTCTGTTCTGTGGCAGCTCCCGCTTCTCCACTCTGCCCAGCGGATGTTTGCCTCGCAGACTGAGGGGGAGCGCAAAGTGACCCAAATTCTCAAAGAGAAATTTCCTCGAGCTACAGCTATCAAAGTCACTGACATTTCAGGTAAGATTTCTCCCTCATCTCTCCCACAGTTTGGTAGGATTTTTACCTGCTGAAGGGGCAGAGGGCAGGAGGCTTGGTGGGAACTCATCATCTCTGGCTTTTCCACACATATGGCTTTTGTTTTTTTTTGGGGGGGGGTGCCCACACCTGCAGCATATGGAAGTTCCCAGTCTAGGGGCTGAATCAGAGCTACGGCTACCAGCCTACACCAGCTACAGCAACGCCAGATCCAAGCCGTGTCTGCAACCTATAGCACAGCTCACAGCAATGCTGGATCCATCCTTAACCCACTAGCGAGGCCAGGGATGGAAAACCCTCGTCCTCATGGGCGACTAGTTGGGTTCATTACTGCTGAGCCACAATGGGAACTCCCTCGGTATGTGTGGGTTTTGGACAGATAGGACCCACCCGCTGATGGGGTGGAGGTGAGGCTGCCAGGAGCATCAGAGGGAAACTGTGGGGATGAGGCCCGGCTGCAAGGGCTCGTGGTTGCCAGCTCAGGTGAGGTCCCTCAGTCTCCCTGGGGCTCAGGTCCACAATCTTAATTTGACTTCAAGATGAGCCTTACTTTAATTTCCCCACATTCATCTGACACCCTAGAATACCAGAACTAGAACAGACCCCAGGCAGATTTTTGTCTTTTTGGATATATTAACTGCTTCATTTTTCCCATGAGGAGACGAGCCCAGAGAGGCCAAAGAACCTGCCCAGCCCCCCACAGGAAGGAGGTGGTGGAACCAGGACCCCGGGAAGACTGTACTGAGCCTGGTTACCAGCCTCAGCCAGGCCCTGCCTTTCTCAGGTGGCCGCTGGCCGCCGCAGAAGTTCAGGCTGACTGTGTTAGCAGCAGGCTGGGAAATCGGCTTCTGCCCCGACAGAACAGGGAAGATAAGGCCTTTATCTAGACATGCATGTGGAACAGTGCCCTGGAGCAGCATCTCCCACAGCCAGACACAGCATTTGTCACTCTGCATTGCTGTGAGCGCTCCCAGGCTTCTCTGAGAACAGAACATTGGTTGGGAGAAAGTTTCGAAAGTAGTTTTTATTCCGGAAGCTCTAAGAAGTTAAGCAGTCTAAAGATCTGCTGGACTAGGAGGTTGGGTGAGCCCCTCTGCAGGGGTCCCAAGGCAAAGGTCTTGATGGCACCAGTCCTGGACCTGGACCTGCCCCAGGCCCAGTTAAGACAGAGCTGGAACTTCACCCCCATTCTGGCTCTGCCCAGCCCTGTGTGGAGTGCAGAAAGGGCACCAAGGTTGGGGACCTTGGTTTAACTGAAGCTTGGACTCCTAGAAGACAGGAGAGAGGCTTAACCAAGCCTGTGGAATAAATGGCACCTGGCCCGGAGCTAAGAGCTCAGGGAGGCTTTCTTTCTTGCCCGTGTTGTCTATCCGAGAGCGGACATTTTATCATCAGTCATCAGCACTAACTCTCCAACCTTCTTTTTTTTTTTTTTTGTCTTTTTGTCTTTTTGCTATTTCTTGGGCCGCTCCCACGGCATATGGAGGTTCCTAGGCTAGGGGTCCAATCGGAGCTGTAGCCACCGGCCTACGCCAGGGCCACAGCAACGTGGGATCCGAGCTGCGTCTGCAATCTACACCACAGCTCACGGCAACGCCGGATCCTTAACCCACTGAGTGAGGCCAGGGATCAAACCCGCAACCTCATGGTTCCTAGTCGGATTCGTTACCCACTGTGCCATGACGGGAACTCCTCTCCAACCTTCTGAAAACAAAGCTGGGACTTCAGGTGGCTGGGTCCATACAAACCCCACCTCGAGAGCATCCCTAGAAAGCCACCCCCTTCCTGCCACAGCCTGGGGGAGACCCTCCGTGCTGCTTGTAGGGTGGGTGGTGCTATAGAGCCCAGCTTTATGACTAGCATGTCCTCAGCATGTAATGCTGTGTCCCTGTCTCACACTTCCCTGTTCCTTTTCTTTTGGATAGTATTGCACACAGTTTTCAAACCAAATTTTAGTATATTTTTGCATTTTTAAAAATATCGATCTCTGGGAGTTCCCGTCATGGTTCAACGGTTAATGAACCTGACTAGTATCCATAAGGTTGCGGGTTTGATCCCTGGCCTCACTCAGTGGGTTAAGGATCTGGTGTTGCTGTGGCTATGGTGTAGGCCAGCAGCTACAGCTCTGATTTGACATCTGGCCTGGGAACTTCTATATGCCGAGAGTGCGGCCCTAAAAAAGACCAAAAAAAAAAAAAATTACCAATCTCTGGTCCTTTGGAAGGTGGAACACTGAAATTCAATCCCTCCCGCCCTCTTCCATGTCATTTGCTGGCTTAATAGGTGGAAATACTAGGAAAGCCTCCATTCCCTAGGCTTTGCATGCTTTGTGCCTTATCTTTCCTATCCCAGAAGAAGTAATCCGGTGTAGTGTAGGTGCTTTGCAAAAGGAAGAGCAAACTTTGGATCGAGACAACCTGCCAGGAGGAGGACGTGATTGGGGTATAAGCCAGGATCTTTTCCTAACAGTCTTAGCAACTTTCTGATGTTTCTTAACAACATTCAGACCTTCTTTGGATTGTGTGGCACTTATTTCAAGGACATAAGGAACTGTGGCTGCTGGAACTTAATAATGGAGACACTTTCACATCACGTTTATTTCAGGAGGCTGTGGGGCAATGTATGAAATTCAAATCGAATCAGAAGAATTTAAGGAGAAGAGAACTGTCCAGCAGCACCAGATGGTAAATCAGGTCAGTAGAAGCAGCAGTGCTTTTGTCTTTTTTCTTTTTTTTTTTTTACCTTATTTGGGGCCGCTGCCATGGCATATGGAGGTTCCCAGGCTAGAGGTCTAATCAGAGCTGTAGCTGTGGGATCTGAGCCGAGTCTGCGACCTACACCACAGCTCACGGCAACGCCGGATCCTTAACCCACTGAGCAAGGTCAGGGATCGAACCTGAAACCTCATGGTTCCTAGTCGGATTTGTTAACCACTGCACCACGACGGGAACTCCATAAGCAGCAATGCTTTTGGACCACTGGTCTCCGTGTGTGAAAGGGCCTGCGAGGAGGGATGGCCTTGTATTGTCAGTCCTAGGGAAGGGTAATGCAATACCAGTCATGTGAGCAGGAAAGCTATAATCTAGAATAGTTCCAGGGATTGGATTCTGGGGAATATTAATTTTATTCAAAATTAATAACAAGCCATCCAGTAGGTATTTTGCATTCCCCTGTGTAAAGCTACCAATGTTTTACTGTTATTGTTGCATATCAAATAGTAGGTAATATTTGTAAACACCGGAGTACTAAAAAGATATATGTTTTTGTAGATTGGAAGTGTTTTTTTTTTTTTCTTCTTAGGGCTGCACCTGCAGCCTATGGAGGTTCCCAGGCTAGGGGGTCGAATCAGAGCTGTACCTGCCACCTACACCACAGCCACAGCAACATGGTATCCAAGCCGCATCTATGACTTATATATACCACAGTTCACAGCAATGCCAGATCCTTAGCCCACTGTGCAAGGCCAGGGATCGAACCCACATCCTCATGGAAACTAGTTCTGTTCTTAAATGGCTAAGCCACGATGGGAACTCCTGAAGATTTTTTTTTTATCCTCTTTTGGGACTATCTGGTGGGTAAGCGGAGTCACAGCATGACTGAGCGTCACTCCAGCTGCCCCAGACCCAGTACGACAGCAGGGGTCTGTGACATCAGATTTTACCAGACTAAGGCCCAAGGTACTCATGATCTGTGCTTACTCCAGCGAAATTGCTCCAGCCTTGACCCCTTGGCCTGTGTAAACTCCCCGCTTCAGCCGGTGTGTGTTTGACATCATTGTGGAAAGTCTTGGACTTTGTGAACTAATTGAGCTTTTGTAAAGCTCAGCTCTGGTCACGAGGGTCAAGTTCAGGTGTCCCAGACCACTCTGCCCCGCCCCTCTCTCTCCGGACCATCCCTCTGGCCCCTGCCCATTGATCTCTCTGTGAATCTGGACCTCTGCCCAGATTGGACCTTGCAGAAGCCCTTGTCGGCCACAGCAACTGGAAGGGCTCTCGGGCATGTGCCTCAACCTACTGATGGGGTTGCGGACATTTTCCAGCGATTACGTTTGAGGATGTTGTCTTTGGAGAGCCCCTCCTCCATGGGGGGAGGAGCAAAATGAAACCTCCAAAAGAGGAAGCCTATTGGCCTGCAGGGGTCCAAGCTAGACCGGGAGTTAGCCGCCCGCCTCTTAGATGTGGTAGGAACCAGCCCTCAGACAGGCTCTCATGTAGGAGGATGCCGATCTGGGGGTGGAGTGTCGAAAGCACAGTGGGTTAAAGGATCCAGCATTACCACAGCTGCAGCTTGGACTCAGTCCCTGGCCTGGATACGGCCATAAAATTAAAAAGTTATAGTAATAATAAGTCTTTTTTGCAGGAAATAGCAAAATACAAGAAACAGCCTAAAAGTCTGTCATTAGAGGATAGACAAAAATGTTATGATAGAGCCATATAATGGAACACTATGCTGATACAGAAAAGAATGAGGGTGTGTTTTATGCCTGATATGGAAAAATCCCCAGTGTTAGAAGAAAACAGAGTGTAGAACAGTGTTTGAAATACTATCATTTGTGTTTTAAAAAGGTAGTGGGGTGGACAATATATTCACATTAATGCAAGAAAGTAACAACAGTTCTCTATTTGGATGGATTGGGGACAGGTATGGAGGGGAGCTTTTTTTTTTTTTTTTTTTTGTATTTTAGGGCCACGCTCACAGCATATGGAACTTCCCAGGCCAGGGAGTCAAATGGGAGCTACAGCTGCCAGCCTACACCACAGCCACAGCCATGCAGGACCCAAGCTGTGTCTGCAACCTACACCACAGCTCACAGCAACGCCGGATCCTTAACCCACTGAGTGAGGCCAACCTCATGGTTACTAATTGGATTCACTTCCACTGCGCCACGAAGGGAACTCCTGTCGGGGGTGGAACATTACTGTGTACCTTTTTATGCCTTTTGATTTTTGAGCCAGGGTAAATACTGATTCCAAAAAAAAAAGTCCCCCCCACACACACAAAAAAAGGAAAAATTGTTTAAAGAAAAGTGTGTGCAAAGTCTCCTACAGAGATAGAGCTATATAAAAATACTCCCATGGAGGCTTCTTGTAATCAATGCCAAGTACAAAACATGGCGATTCTTCTCTGCTTCCTTAGGCATTAAAAGAAGAAATCAAAGGCATGCACGGACTGCGGATATTTACCTCTGTCCCCAAACACTGACTACGCCCAGCGCTGTAGCTGCTGCTTTTGCACCTGGGATGAATTTGACGGACACCATTCTTTCCTAAGGCATCAGACCAGGATGTTATCTATTTTGTTCATAGACATTTCCATATTATAATTATAGAAGACTATGTTATCTATTTAGATGTTGAAGGCAACAGATAACTAAATTTTTTTTTCATTGCAAAAATATTTATTGAATCCTGCTCTGTGTGAGGCGACATTCTCAGTATGGGGATAATGTAATTAACAGGAGCAGACCAAGAAAGAACTATGCGAAATTTCTGAAGAGTCATTAGTAATGCTTCTAGTTCCTTTATTTCAGGAGTGTGTCCTTTTGTTCAAAGTGGTCTCGTCTTTGAACAGGTCTGTCCTTCTCTAGAGGCAGAATACAGTGCCAGCCTCTGTCTCATCACGAAACTTTCTTACGAGTTCCCATTGTGGCTCAGCAGTAAGGAATTTGACTGGTATCCATTAGGACGTGGTTTCAATCTTTGGCCTTGCTCAGTTGGTTGGGGATCCCAAGTTGCCGTGAGCTGTGGTGTAGGTCACAGACACGGCTAGGATCTGGCATTGCTGTGGCCGTGGGGTGGGTTGGCGGCTGCAGTTCCAATTCAACCCCTAGCCTGGAAACCTCCGTGTGCCACGGGTGCAGCCCTAAAAAAAGAAACTTTATTTCTTCTCCGCTATGAAACTGCTCAGGCCCCTTAATCTTTAGGGCCACACCCATGGCTTATGTAAATTCCCAGGCTAGGGGCTCCCATAGGAGCCATAGCTGCTAGCCTACATGACAACCACAGCAATGCCACATCCAAGCAGCACCTGTGACCACACCACAGCTTGTGGCACCACTGGATCTTTAGCCCACCAGCGAGATCAGAGATTGAACCTGCATCTTCACAAATACTAGTCAGGTTCTTAACCTGCTGAGCTACAACGGGAACTCCCAGGCCCCTTAATCTTGCCAAAAAGAAAAGAAAAGATCCTTTGGCTTTGCTCTTGCCTTAGTTACAATTCTCCCCCTTGAAACTTCTCTGCAACAATGATCTTGGACCCTCAGTTTCTCCCTTCCTGAGCGGATTCTGAGGAGACTGGGCTGCCTGGGTCAGGGTCTTCTTTGACCTTGGGAGGTCAAGCCCACCTCCCATGACAGAAGCTAAAAAGGCCTGCTTTCCTGCTCCTTGGCAAACAGGGTGCAGGCCAGTGACCTAGACTCAGGTGGCTCTGCCTTGGGAGCAAGGGACGCTGAGAAGCAGGGGCACTGGTGTGTCCATTTTGGCAGCTGAGGCAGCAGTGTCCAGGTCTCTGGAGTCCAAAGTGATAGTCACAGCATCTGCAGCATAAAGTGGACTCTGGCCACAGTCTTCCCGTTCCAGCCCCTTTTCAGAAGCTGCTTCGTCGGTATTCCCAGAAATTCTGATTGTCCTCATATCCTGTCACTAAATTCTTTTCTGCTCACATAGGCCTGGTCAGTGTCTGCTGCTTACAACCAAGAGCCCTGATGGATTCACCCACCTCTCACAGGGTGGCTCCTGCCCTCCTGCTCCCATCTCTTTCCTGGACAATTTTTTTTTTTTTCTTTTTAGAGCCACACCTAAGACATATGGAGGTTCCCAGGCTAGGGGTCAAACCAGAGCTACGGGTGCCAGCCTACACCACAGTCACAGCAATGCGGGATCCCATCCACATCTGTGACGTACACCACAGCTCATGGCAACACCAGATCCTTAACCCACTGAGCAAGGCCAGGGATAGAACCTGCATCCTCATGGATCCTAGTTGGGTTTGTTAACCACTGAGCCATGAAGGGAACTCCATCCTCAACTCCTCCTCTGTCTTTCACACTGACCACTAGAGAAATCAGTGGTCACTATCAGTTCTTAAAACCCCTCTTACCTCCCTAAGAAATAACAGTATATAAGTAAAACAACCTTGGGCCCCAGAGTTTTGAAGCAGCACAAATTTAAATGTTATTTGCATATACTATGGCCCTCTTTTTTGGTTTAAGATGATTCTCTAACCCCACAGCGTGGGGGAGGGGTTGCTGTCCTGCCAAGGCAGAACTGCCTTTTACATGAAATCGACTCACTCAGTTGGGGTTTTTTTTCTTTTCCTTTTTAGCTGCCCCACAGCATAGGGAGTTCCCAGGCTAGGGATCAGATCGGAGCCACAGCTGCAACCTATGCAGCATCTGCAGTAGTGCCAAATCCTTTAACCCACTGTGCCCGGCTGCAATTGAACCTACGTCTACGTCCTCACACTCCACAGACACTGCCAATCCTGTTGTGCCACAGTGGGAACCCCAGTTCACTCAGTTGTATCAGCCGAGAAGACAACATAAAACAGAACTCCTAAGGGCCAGGGCACCTCTGAAAGCCATTCACCCCAGAGGACAGCTTCTAGGTGGTATAGTGAGGAGATGCCTAAGACAAGTCCCAGAGGCAAGAAGGCAGCAGTGGCCCGTGAGGACAGAGACTTCAAAATTCAATACCTGTTGATTATCTGTGTAGAGCCTGACTGTCTTCCTGAGGGTGGGCTGGACATAGCGATCCCCTCCTAAAGAATAGAATAAAGTGCGAGTGGCTGCAGCTTCAGAGGCTAGGCCATAAAAGGCCCTGTGGCTTCCTCCTTGCCCTCTTGGATCGCTTGCTCTGGGGGAAGGTAGCTTCACACTCAAGCAGCCTGTGGAGAGGTCCACGTGTTGAGGAACTAAGATCTCCTACCAATAGCTGATGAAGTCGGCCTGCCGGCAGCAGGACCAAACCTTACGCCAAGACAAAAGCAATTCATCTTGGACATGGATCCTTCCCAGTCCGTCAACAGTCAACCGTAGCCCCAGCTGACACCTTGACTGCAAACAGCCAGGGCCACTCAGCTAAGCTATTTCTCAATTCCTGACCCATAGAAACTGGCAGATAATAAGTGTTGTTTCAAATCATTAAATTCTGGGCTACATTTTTATGCAGCTCTAGAGAACTCACACGCTTGGGCATCACTAGGGGAACACTGGGGATTACACAAACCGAAGGGTTAAAAAGCCAAACTGCAGGAAGGACAGGGGTACGACTAAACATCAGGAACACCAGTGCCACCTGGTCTCGTCTGCTTCTCCGTGATCAGCTTTAGTGTCTCACTGCAAACGGGCGATCACCATATGCTACCAGTATACGACTGACTAGACTGCCAGTAGCTCTTAATTTTTACATCTTAGTGTGATGGCCACGAAGACACAGACTTTCCTTCCAACTTCCACATCAAAGGATGCCAGGGAAGGCCTCTGCTCGGCCTGGTAGGAATCAAGAGCCACCCTGGACTAATCAGCTGGAGTCCAGGAGTCAGATCACTGCAGCCTCCCTGGACTCTGGTTTGGAGTGGAGGGAGGAGCATTTGCCACAAGGAGGAGGGGTTCTATTCTCCAAAGCAGAGACTGGCGACAAAAATAACAGGTATTCTCAGCTGGAAGAAAGGGTCAGTGGATCTAGGAGGCCTCCTAGGAGTGTGGGGACATTGGAGAGACTGGGACTCTTCCCTCTGTTTCACCTCTCCACCCCAGGGGAAGCTTTAGACCTGGTGAAATGGGTCAGTCCTACCACTTCCACACGTCTGCTCCTAAATCTGGCAGGAACTTTTTAAAGCAGCCATCCTTGCCTCCCCCACCCCACCCCACCCCCGCCACAGTTGTCCTTACCCCCAAATTAAAAGGAAAGCTGGGAGGAGTTCCCTGGTGGCCTAGTAGGTTAAGGATCCAGTGTTGACACTGCTGGTCCAGGAACTTCTTTTTTTTTTTTTTGTCTTTTGTTGTTGTTATTGTTGTTGTTGTTGTTGCTATTTCTTGGGCCGCTCCCGCGGCATATGGAGGTTCCCAGGCTAGGGGTTGAATCGGAGCTGTAGCCACCGGCCTACGCCAGAGCCACAGCAACTCGGGATCGGAGCCGCGTCTGCAACCTACACCACAGCTCACGGCAACGCCGGATCGTTAACCCACTGAGCAAGGGCAGGGATGGAACCCCGCAACCTCATGGTTCCTAGTCGGATTCGTTAACCACTGCGCCACGACGGGAACTCCTGGTCCAGGAACTTCTGCCTGCCGTGGATGAGGCCAAGAAAAAAAAAGTCAAGTTGGGAGAGGAATCAGTTTCTAATTGATTAAGAATAAATTGTTTAATGTTAATGGCCACAGTATATACATTGCATCTGATACAGCCAACTCCTAGCTTTCAGATTAAGTGCTGCTCGTGAGAACTGCTGAATCAAGATGATGCATTTTTTGAGTCAAGTGCCCTTTTAAAAACTGTACAGTTTTCCAGTGGAAAATCCAAAGCTTCCTAGGGTAGGTGCTTGCTGACTAAGCAAGTCAATCTAAGGGACACTGCCTGGTCCACAGCCCTCCCTAGGCCTGTTTTTTCCTCGGGTTCCTGTGGTTGCCCCTCTTACCCCTGATTAGAGCACCCAACTAGCAGTCAGGGGGACAGGCTGGCCTCCAACCTGAGGCGACTGGGACCACAAAGCTCCATCCAAGACACTGCCAGTGACCAGGAGTCAACAGATTCAATTTCCTTTCTTGGGAATGCAAACTGGAAAGGGTGAGTAAATGACTCAAGGACAGCTAATGGCTGGTGGAAAGCTCTGGGCAAACAAATCTGGTTCAAATCGGGGAAGCTGGAGAGAGTCCGTCAAGGAGAAGCTGAAGTTGGAAAAAAAAAAAAGTCCAAAACGACCTGGGACGTGTCATGAGGGGCATGGCAAGTCTGAGTTAGGAGGGAGCCGACAAGAGACAAGAAGATGGAGTCACTCTCCATCTTCCGGCAACTCAGAACTACCTCCTTTAGCTTAAAAATACCCACACCTGGTCCCTCCCGCGTCCAAGAGGCCAGCTAGGGGGAGGGGTGGGGAGAGTGAACCGCCGGGACTCCTTAGAGCCCCAGGGGTCGGCCCCACCTCCCAGACCCTCACCTCCGCCCCTACCTGGGTGAGGCCTGCGCAGCCCACCCCCTTTTCCCTCTGGGGAGCTGCTGCACGTGCGTCATTTGGCCGGCTCCCCCCCACCCCTTCCTCACCTTCTGGGGAGGAGCGGCCTCCCAAGCCCCTAGTGCACAGAGTAAAACGCTGCTGTGCCCCGTCCCCGAGCTGGGCGCATCCCCTCTCTGACCTGGGCGGAGGGCCCGCCTGCCCCGGGTGGTGTCCCGCCCGCGGGATCCCGGGCCCAGGAGCCTCGACCCTCGCGGTGGAGCCGCTGGGAGCAGAACGGACCCGCGTTCCTGTCCTGCCCTTCCTCGCCACGACTCTGCTGGCGCGCGGCGGAGACCCCGGCGTGGGGTCCGCGGCCTCGGCTTCCCAGCCGCCAGAGAACCGCCCCCACTAGCCCTCCACTCACCCCAACCTCCCCGCCCTCTGTGCCGGCCCCCTACCCCCAGGCGCAGCTCCCGGCGCCCCTCCCCCGGCCGCGCAGAGTCTCCGCCCCTCGCCACCTGAGACCAGCTTTGGACGCCTTTTGGATTTGCATCTGCTCTAGTACCGCTGGTGGGATCTAGTGTGTCGTTAGGTACCTCCTTTCAGGGAACTGATCTCAGGCTATGGTAAAATGCCCTGACACTATGAATGTAAGGGAACATTTATGCACTTTAATTTTTTTAGAGAAAAATATAAGGTTTATTAGAGAGGCAAGTAAGAGCATACAAGTAAAAGGTGCCAGTTTCTTTTCTTTTTAGAATAAAAGTAAAAAGAATCATGTTGGAGTTTCCTGGTAGCCTTGTCACTGCAGCAGCTTGGGTCACTGCTGCAGCTAGGGTCTATCCCTGGCCTAGAAATTTCTGCATGCTGCAGGTGTGGCAAGAAAGAAAGAAAGTTATAAAAACAAAAGGACGTTAGGGAGCAGAATAACCAACTAAACAAATGGATAAAAGGTAAAAAGTTAAAACGACTTAAGTCAAGTAATCACTTTAGGGGTTTTATAGATTTTTTTTCTTTTCGGGGCAGCATATGAAGTTCCCAGGCTGGAGGTTGAATTGGCGCTGCAGCTCCCAGCCTATGCCACAGCCGTGCCAAATGGGAGCTGCATCTGCAACCTGCCCCACAGCTTGCAGCAATGCTGGATCCTTAATCCGCTGGGCAAGGCCAGGGATCAAATCCACATCCTCATGGATACTAGTTGGGTTCTTAACCACTGAGCCACTAGGGGAACTCCCTTTTTTTAAAATATATATAAACAGTTTATAGAACAGTTTAACAGAACTATTTTTAGAAGAGTTTTAGATTTACAGAAAATTTGAGGCAAGAGTCCACAGTTTTTCTAAACCCAGTTTCCCCTCTTATTAACAGCTTACATTAGCATTGTGAACCTGTTACAGTTAGTGAAGCAATATTGATATAGTATGACAAGTTAAAGCCCAAAATGTATTCTGATTTCCCTCATTTTTCCCTAATGTCTTCTCCCAGGTATCTGTTCTACAACACCACATTGCTTTTAGTTGTCCTGTCTCCTTAGGATCTTCTCCACCATGACAGTGTCTCAGAATTTCATTTTTTTTCTTTTTTGAAGATTTAGTTTTTAGGAGTTCCCGTCGTGGCTCGGTGGTTAACGAATCTGACTAGGAACCATGAGGTTGCAAGTTCGATCCCTGGCCTTGCTCAGTGGGTTGAGGATCCAGCGTTGCCGCAAGCTGTGGTGCAGGTCACAGACGCGGCTTGGATCCCGAGTTGCTGTGGCTCTGGCGTAGGCCGGTGGCTACAGCTCTGAATAGACCCCTAGCCTGGGAACTTCCATATGACACAGGAGTGGCCCTCAAAAGGCAAAAAGACAAAAAAAAAAAGATTTAGTTTTTAAATAGCAGTACATACAAATATGTTCCCTGGGGCAAATTATAGATGTGTTTGACTGAAAGTAATTTTAAAAACAAAACCACAAAAGGAGTCACGATCCAGTTGGCCAATTGAAGGTTATTCTAAACATTTTGGAAAACATTAACTAATCGCATCTTAGCACACCAAAATAATGCATTGGCATTATTGAAAAGGAAACAACTGCCCTGAGTTTTGGAGCTCAGGACGTAGCAGCTTCTCCCAAACAGGATAAATTTAAAGGAAGGTATTGCCTGGAGTGAGGTTTGGTAGATTTGTAAACAAGGTTATGGAGGAAAGGCTTCAACACGTGCATTATTAACCAGTAGGTGTGTTATTATTAACCTATAAAATAAAGGAATAAAACTTTATAAACAAGCTGAGATTTTCCTTTTATGATTTATCAGAAAACTGTTGGAAGAAAACAATACTTTGGATGGAAATGGAAATTTCTGATGCTTTTGGAAATTGTTCAATACTTTTTCTAATACTTCAGGCATTGACTAAAGGAACTGAAGCTACGACATATTTTGAACTGTTTAGTCGATGTCCCATATCTTCATCTGTTTTCACTACTGAGGCTACGACTTAATGATCATTAAGTTTATATACATAACCTGTGGTCTTTACAAACCAACTGAGCTATTTTCTGAAACAAATTTGCACAATCCTAAAGAAAAAAATAAAACTTGAAAGAACAGGCTGTTTTCCAAGGCAGGCTTTTCAAAAGCTAATGTTGACTTGCCCTGTCCTAGGCTTTTTCAGTGTTTAGTTTGCTTTTTCTGAGAGTTAACAGTTTGGAAATGGATATAAGAAGGTCAGATTTTAATATCTTTGGTTTCCCATTCACTTGGTTAAATGCCAGAAGCAGTTAATCTACTACTCTAACGAGCACTGTGGCTCATTAAAACAAACCTCTGTCGTTTAAGGGTCAGCTGATTTTCTTGCTACAATACTGAAAAAGGAGAACTGGAGTTCCCATTGTGGCTCAATGGTAACAAACCCAACTGGGATCCATGAGGACGCAAGTTCGATCCGTGGCCTCACTCAGTGGGTTAAGGATCTGGTGTTGCTGTGAGCTGTGGTGTAGATTGCAGATGAGGCTCCGATCTGGCGTTGCTGTGGCTGTGGCATAGGCTGGCAGCTCCAGCTCTGATTTTTTTTTTGTCTTTTTTGTTGTTGTTGCTGCTATTTCTTGGGCCTCTCCCGCGGCATATGGAGGTTCCCAGGCTAGGGGTCGAATTGGAGCTGTAGCCTCCGGCCTACGCCAGAGCCACAGCAACGCGGGATCGGAGCCACGTCTGCAACCTACACCACAGCTCACGGCAACGCCGGATCGTTAACCCACTGAGCAAGGGCAGGGACCGAACCTGAAACCTCATGGTTCCTAGTCGGATTCGTTAACCACTGCGCCACGACGGGAACTCCATCCAGCTCTGATTTGACCCCTAGGCTGGAAACTTCCATATGCCACAGATGCAGCCCTAAAAAGAAAAAAAAAAAAAATCGAGAACTGAAACAATTCCCTGAAGAGGTCTGGATCGAGATAAGTGGCTTTATCAATATTATGTCAGTAAAGACATAATAATTTAAAATAAATTTTAATTACAAAATTTTTAAAGTTGTATACATAGTTGTAAGTCAGTGTGTCATTAAGTAAAGTCCATGACATCTCACTTTGGTCGCCCTTGTAGAATGTAAGTTACTTAACTGCAGCAACCTTGAAACATGGGCCACCCAGAACAAGTATGAGGCCTCCTGCCATTTTCTGATCCTCTGAGATGAGCTTATGAAATGAGCCCAAGAAGCATAGGCAAGAAGCTAATTTTCCTATTGAAAAGTAGGAAAGACATAAATAGCTATTTTTCAAAGCCTCCCCCCCCCCCCCCCGAGAAAGTGTATCTTAACCCGATACCTTCCTTCTGACCCACTTACAGCTGATTCTCTGTGATCTCTGGGTAAATCTCATTATTGAGCATAATTAAACACTGGGTTTGGTAGCTGACTACACCTGTGACTATCCAGCCCCCCCGCTTCAGTGCCAATTTAAGAGTGCAAATCCTCTGTGGCCAGATTTCTTTAATGATAGAAATTTTTATTTTATTCTGGCTGAAGTTAATCATATTATTTTCTGAAGTGAGCCCTTACATTTACTGCTTTTTAAAATTTTCAGCGAGCTAAAAATGTAGGTCTTGGAAGTCGCCTTGCAATGCAGCGGGTTGAAAATCCAGCATTGTGCGGCTGTGGCACAGATTCAACTGCTGCCCCAGGAACTTCCACGTGCTGCAGGTGTGGCCACAAGAAAAAGGGAAAAAAATTGTCTCAAAGATGCCACTGATTTAAAAATCTACCATTCGAAAATGATGCACTGAGCTCTTAGTCTGTGGATGACTGCATTTGAGGTATAGCCGGGCCTGGGGAAGAGTGAGCTGAATACAGCTGCTCCTGCTGCCAGACCTCCAGGTGAAACAGAACCCAGGTGAATGAGAAGTGGACATGCACTGTTTTCAGGAATGTGCGTCTGTACAGCACTAGAATATCTGACCTCCAGTTTGGTAGAGCTCAACTGGTGCCATATGTAAAGTCAACAGGTTAATTGACCAAATATTCTCAGATTTCAATTAGTTGTTGGCATCAAATAGACATGAGATAATCATGATGAACTAACCATGATCTTAAAAAATATAAGGAAAAATACAACTGCCAGCCTATACCACAGCCATGGCAATGCAGGATCTGTGCTGCCTCTGCGACCTACACCACAGCTCAAGGCAACGCCAGATCCTTAACCCACTGAGCAAGGTCAGGGATTGAACCCGCAACCTCAAGGTTCCTAGTCGGATTGATTTGTGCTGAGCCACGACGGGAACTCCATTGAAATTCTTTATTATTATATTTGTTATGCTGACGTGCGATCAGTGATCCTCATGTTACTATTGCTATTGGTTTGGGGAGCCATAAACCACACCCATTTAAGACAATAAATGAAACAAACTAAATGCCGTGTGTGTCCGACTGCTCCGCTGACCAGCTATTCCCCCATCTCTCTCTCTCCTGGGACCTCCCTGCTCCCCGAGACACCATATTGATAATAACCCTACGATGGCCTCTGAATGTTCAAGCGAAAGGAATAGTCACATGTCTCTCACTTTAAATCAAAAGCTAGAGGAGTTCTTGTCGTGGCTCAGTGGAAATGAATCCGACTGGGAACCATGAGGTTGTAGGTTCAGTCCCTGGCCTTGCTCAGTGGGTTAAGGATCCGGCATTGCCATGAGGTGTGGTGTAGGTCTCAGGAGCGGCTAGGATCTGCCGTTGTTGTAGCTCTGGCCTAGGCTGGTATCTACAGCTCAGATTCGACCCCAGCCTGGGAACCTCCATATTCCCTGGGTGCAGCCCTGGGGGGAAAAAAAAAAAAAAGTAAATAAATCAAAAGAAACCAAAAGCTTGAAATAGGAGTTTCCTGGTGGCTCAGCAAGTTAAGGATCTGGTGTTGTCACTGCTGTGGTGCAGATTCAATCCCTGGCCTGGGAACTTCTGCATGCAGTGGGAATGGCAAAAAAAAAAAAAAAAAAAAAAAGGCTAGAAATCAAATTTAGTGAAGAAGACATGTCAAAAGCTAGGCCTCTTGTTGGAGTTCCCGTTGTGGCTAGCATCCATGAGGACACAGGTTTGATCCCTGGCCTCGCTCAGTGGGTTAAGGATCCAGCGTTGCCGTGAGCTGTGGTGTAGGTTGCAGACACAGCTCAGATCCTGTGTTGCTGTGGCTGTGGCTGTGGTGTAGGCCAGCAGCTACACCTCCGATTCGACCCCTAGCCTGGGAACCTCCATATGCCACAGGTGCGGGCCTAAAAAGACAAAAAAGACAAACAAAAAAGCCAGGGCTCTTGTACCAGTTAGCTCAATTGTTGATGCAAAGGAAAAGATTTTGAAAGGAATTGAAAGCGCTCTCCAGTAGAACACACAAACCATAAAAAAGTGAAAGGAGACATTGCCGATATGGAGAAAGTTGTAACAATCTGGATAAAAGGCCAAACTAGCCACAACATTCCCTTAAGCCAAAGCCTAACCCCCAGCAAGGCCCTTACTCTCTTCAATTCTGTGTAGGCTGAGAGAAACAAGGAAGCTACAGAAGAAAAGTTTGGGAGTTTCAGTTGTGACGCAGTGAAAAGGATTCTGACTAGGAACCATGAGATTTCAGGTTCGATCCCTGGCTTCTCTCAGCAGGTTAAGTATCTGGCATTGCTGTGAGCTGTGCTATAGGTCACAGATGGGGCTCGGATCCTGCATTGCTGTGGCTGTGGTGTAGCCTGGCAGCCGTAGCTTCTATTCGACCCCTAGCTTGGGACCCTCCATAAGCCACAGGTGTGGCCCTAAAAAGCAAAAAAAGAAAAGAGAAGTTTGAAGCTAGCAGAGGTTGCTTCTTGAGATAAGAAACCCACTCTGAAATATAAAAGCACAAAGGGAAGCAGCAAGTGCTGATGCAGAGGCTCCAGCAAGTTATAATGAAGGTGCTACAGTAAATAACAGATTTTCAATATAAATTAAACAGCCTTAAATTGGAAGAAGAAAGCCAAATAGGACTTTCATAGCTCGAGAGGAAAAGTCAGCATTTAGTTTGGGCGCTTCAAAGACCTCTTGTTAGGAGGGCCTAAGGCAGCTGGAGGCTTTAAGTTGAAGCCACTGCTCATTTGCCATTCCAAAAATTCTAGGGCCCTTAAGAATTATGCTGGATCTACTCTGCCTGTGCTCTGTAAATGGAACAATGAAATCTGGATGGCATCACGTGGTTTACTACATGATTTACTGAATATTTTAGGCCTGCTGTTGAGACCTACTGCTAGAAAGAAAGAAAGAAAGAAAGAGAGAGAGAGAGAGAGAGAGAGGGAGGGAGGGAGGGAGGGAGGGAGGGAAGGAAGGAAAGAAAGAAAGATTCCTTTTCAAAACATTACTATTCATTGACAGTGCACCTGGTCACCCGCCCAAGCGCTCTGATGAAGACGGACAATGAGGGGAATGTCGTTTTCATGTCTGCTAACATAACATCCATTCCATAGTCACCGTGGATCAAGGAGTGGTTTTGACTTTCAAGTCTTAGTATTTAAGAAATGCATTTTGGATTTTGTTAAGCATGGTTGATTTTTCTTTTTTTTCTTTTTTCTTTTTTTTTCTTTTTGCCTTTTTTAAGGCCACATCCATGGCACATGGAAGTTCCCAGGCTAGGGATTGAATCAGAGCTGCAGCTGCCCACGTATACCACAGCAACACAACAACAGCAGGATCCAAGCCACATCTTCACTTAATCTCATTTATCCTCACAACCCGAAACTTTGTGATAACAGCATGCTGCTAGGCTGGGTTGCCCCCTCCCCAGGGTTTGAGTATCCTGGGAGCACGATGGTCCAACTCTGAGGGATGTACCACAGGTGCATGACGCATCCTGCAGTATCATCTTTACACCAAGATGATCCTTCTTCTTCCTCTCCTTCTCCTCCTTCTTCTTCTCCTTCTTCTTCTTGCCATGCTTGTGGCAGGCAGAAGTCCTGAGGCCAATGATGGAAACCGAGCCACAGCAGTGACCTGAGCCATAGCAGTGACAATGCTGGATCCTTAACTGCTAGGCCACAAGGGAACTCCTGTGTTCTCCCGGTCTTTGGCACAGTTATTTGGGACTGAGGCTTTTGCGCATTCCACTCTGTTGTCAGGCCTGTTCACGTGGTTTGAGGAACCTGCCTTCAACCTCAGCCAGACAGACTTCAGATTTCTGCTCCTCTAGTCGAAGCTTTCATATATATTTTGTTGTTGTTACTGTTGTTAATTTGTGACCCCAACAGGCTGGGTCTCCCATTTGAGGCTTCTTTAGACAGTCACTCTTCATCTTTGTTATGCCACATAACATCCATCTCCATTCGGATTTCTTTACTTAATTGACTTTCTTTCTTTTTCTCTTTTCTGACTGCCTTGTTGTATACGGCGTTCCCAGACCAGGGATTAGATCCAAGGGCAGGTTTTTTGTTTGTTTGTTTGTTTGTTTGTTTGTTTTTGTCTTTTGTCTTTTTGCTATTTCTTTGGGCCACTCCCGCGGCATATGGAGGTTCCCAGGCTAGGGGTCAAATCGGAGCTGTAGCCACTGGCCTACGCCAGAGCACAGCAACTCGGGATCGGAGCCGCGTCTGCAACCTACACCACAGCTCACGGCAACGCCGGATCGTTAACCCACTGAGCAAGGGCAGGGACTGAACCCGCAACCTCATGGTTCCTAGTCGGATTCGTTAACCACTGCGCCACGACGGGAACTCCTGTTTGTTTGTTTTTGTTTTTTGTTTTCATTTTTTGCCTTTCGTCTTTTTAGGGCCGCACCTGCAGCATATGGAGGTTCCCAGGCTAGGGGTCGAATCAGAGCTGTAGCCACTGACCTTTGCCACAGCCACAGCAATGCCAGATCTGAGCCATGTCTGCAACCTATGCTACAGCTCATGACAACGCTGGATCCTTAACCCATTGAGCAAGGCCAAGGATCAAAACCACAACCTCATGGATTTGCTTCTGCTGCGCCACAACAGGAACTCCCAAGGCCCCATTTTGACCTAAGCTGCAGCTTTGGCAATGCTGGCTCCTTAACCCACTGTGCCGGGCCAGAGATGGATCCTGCGTCCCAGGGCTTCCAAGATGCCTACAACCCCATTGCACCACAGCAGGAACTCCCCCCCCCCTTTTATTTATTTATTTTTTTTTGTCTTTGCCTTTTCTAGGGCTGCTCCTGCCAAGTATGGAGGTTCTCAGGCTAGGGGTCCAATCGGAGCTTTTGCTGCTGACCTACACCAGAACCACAGCAATGCCAGATCCGAGCCGTGTCTGTGACCTACCTACACCACAGCTCATGGCAATGCCAGATCCTTAACCCACTGAGCAAGGCCAGGGATCGAACCCGCAACCTCATGGTTCCTAGTCTGGATTCGTTAACCACTGCGCCACGAAGGGAACTCCCAGGAACTCCTTAATTGAATTTCTTTATATAGCTTTTTCCTTCTTCATTGAGTTGGAAGATTGCTGAAATCTTCTGGTGTTCCCGCACCCCCACTCCACCATGCTTTATGTTGTTTGTTTGTTTTTGCTTTTTAAGGCCACACCTTCGGCATATGAAAGTGTCTAGGCTAGGGGTCAAATCGGAACTACAGCTGCCGGCCTACGCCACAGCCACAGCACCACGGGATCCAAGCCACTTCTACAACCTACACCACACTCATCACAACACCGGATCCCCAACCCACTGAGCAAGGCCAGGGATCGAACCGGCATCCTCATGGATTCTAGTTGGGTTCATTAACCACTGAGCCACGGGGGGACCTCCAGCTTTAGGTTTTTAAAACAGTGAATTTGGGGTTTGAAGGTCATGAACTCATTGAAGCAATGAGTTCCCTTTACTTCCTGGGAGCCTTATTTATTTTTATGAACAGCCATGACTTGCCTTCGGATTTGCTATCAGATTTGATCTCTGGTTTGCCTGCTCTGGAATTTGAGAGCCTATTATCAGACACAATACACTTCATTGGGTGACTCCCCAGATGTCTCTAGGAGGCTCAAACTCTGACTTGAAATTTTCTATTACCAGCTGTGACATTTTCCTGATCATCAGCTGCCTTTACTGAGGTATCCCAGCACTCCCCCCGATCCCTGTTGCCTGCCGATCAACCTCTGTATGTCTTCACTGATTCTCCAATTCCCACAATCCTTCCTTCTTCCATCTCTTCTTTTTTTTTTTTTTTTCTGAAAGATGTTGGACATATGCAGATGGTAATTGTCATGCGGGTCATGGTCAAATTTCCTGAATTGATGAACAATCTGCTTTGCTGTCCTCTGCTATTGGTGATGCTTTTGAGCTTACGCGTGTGCCTTTTCAACACTCACCGTGTGTGTGTGTGTGTGTGTGTGTGTGCTTTTTAGGGCCACACCTGTGGCATATGGAGGTTCCCAAGCTGGGGGTCAAATCAGAGCTACAGCTGCCTGTCTACACCACAGTCACAGCAACATGGGATCCGAGTCACGTCTGCAACCCACACCACAGCTTACGGCAACACCAGATCCCTAACCCACTGAGCAAGGCCAGGGATCGAACCTGCGTCCTCATGGATCCTAGTCAGCTTTGTTAACCACTGAGCCATGAAGGGACCTCTAACACTTACCTTTTAAAACATTCACATTGGCACTGTTTGCTCAAAATACCGCTGTCCTCTGTATGTTCTTTGGAATCCCACACAAATTTCTTTTACTTGACTAACATTGCTTTGGGCAAGTGTGGTGGCTGTGTCTTCTGGGGGTCCTGAACGTGCCAGGTCCACCCAGGCTCAGGCCTTGAACTCAGCCTGTTAACTCCAAGATGACCTGTGAGGCATACCGCCCTGGGTAACTGATGGCTCGTGTCACAGGGTGGGAAGGAGCACGTTGCGTGACAAGTAAACTTGTGTACTTCCCTGCCACTTTTTAGGTCGGGTATCTCTTCAGAAAGTTCCTGAGTTGCTTTGTAGGGCTGAGTTTAATCTCTGTCGTTCTCCCTGACAAACGTGATGTGTTTCTCAAGAATACCAATTCCTCGCTGTTTGCGTTTTGCTATGTCAAGCGGACCCCCTAGCTCAGTGCCCTGGTCCTGGCCCAGGAGGCAGGCGGAAAGGGGCGGGGCGGGGTGCGCTCCTAGGGCTCCCCGGACAGCCGCCCCTCGCCACCCACGTGGTACTGGGTCTCCTCGCCATGGTTCCCTCCCTGGCGCCCCCCTTAGAGGACGGACCCACTGCCCTGAGTGCCCTAGTTTATAAATGACCCCGAGGTTCACTGGGGTCCAGAAATGCATGATCACACTTTGTCCAGGTGAAGAGCCCACAGGCTCGAAGGGGAAGGATTAAGGGATATGCCTGCCCCCCTGGGGAAGCTCTTGACCCTGGCCCTGGCCCAGGAGGATGGAGGGCCGGGGAGGGAGGTCCCCATAGGTACAGAGTAATGGGACAAAGTAGGTGATTAAATAGTCCCACTAGAGAATTTTAAGTAGAAAAAAAAGTATGAGAGACCCCTGTAAGTTAATGATCACTTAAGAAAGCAGGCTTGCTTAACAGCAAAACCAAACAGGCTTGCTTAGCAACCAAACCATGCAAGGGAAACAAGAGCCATGCCCCCCACAGTCAAACAATGGTGGAATGAGACCCACCTCCTGCCCAGTGAGGTTAGTCAGTTAATGAGTCCCTAGGACATGCTTCTTTGCACACACTAAGAACAAAAATAAAGGGAACGGTAACATCCTACTGAAACTTGAGATGATTTACCATATTTAGTCTATGTTAGTGCCTTTTTGCTCATTTCCGTTGTGCCACGATGGTCCCCGTGTGACCAAGAAAACTCCCCTGCCTGACACGGAGCAGGATCCGATGATGGGAGTTTGACGTCTACTCAGCAATGAGGAAGAAAGTGGTCTCCCCACCCCACCCCCGCCCTTCTTCCTTTGATTATAAAACTGTAGCCCACTAAGTTCTTGGGGCAGGGCACTCCCTTGCCTGCCCGCTTGTATTCCTCACACGTCCTATCCTTACCTGTCACGGAATTCTTTCTGCCCCAAGACAGAAGAACCTCCCCTTCTCTAAGTCCCGAGGCGCATTCTGCCGGTTTCAGTCCCGCAGGTCTCAGGGATGGCACATCCTGGCAGGAACCCAGAGGTCCAGGAGGCCCTCTTATGTGAGAGGGAAGTTCTCTTGCATTGCAGTGTGTTAAGGATCCGGCATAGTCACTAGCAGCTCGGGTTCTATCTCTGGCCTGGGAATGCTTTCAACATAAAAGATAGCTTATAGCTGCCCAACTACGTCTAGCCGCCCACGAGTGGGTCTTCCTACGGGCACATCAAGCCTAGACTGTACCCTCCAACCTCCTCACCCTCTTTCTGGCAGAAGTGGACCAAACACATTGAATCCATGTAGCAAAATAAAGATTAAGCCAAAGCCAAGCATGGAATTGAGTGCCATTGACTGAGAATTAACTTCAGAGATAATGCATGTCAATAACCTGAAATGTTATGGTTAAAAATTTGACTAAAACTTAAAACTATATCATATGGTGCAGAGAGAGTACCTCAGAAATGTTGGGCCTACATTGTGCCTGCGGTCCTTATCTTGTATATTTGAGGAATGAAACAAATGTTTATTGTGTCACTGATGTCATAACTTTAATTCAAGAAGGAGATTTTTCAGTACAATTTTCTAGAATAAATTTTGTTCTCAGGATTCAGAGCTTTGAATAGAAATTTTTGTTTGTTTGTTTGTTTTAGGGCAGCACCCACAACATATGGAGGTTCCCAGGTGAGGGGTAGAATCGGAGCTGTAGCTGCCAGCCTATGCGACAGCCACAGCAACACCAGATCCAAATCGGGTCTGTGACCTACACCACAGCTCACGGCAATGCCAGATCCTTAACTCACTGAGTGGGGCCAGGGATTGAACCTGCGTCCTCATGGATACTAGTCGGGTCAGTTACCATGGAGCCGCAACGAGCCACAACAGGAACTCCTAGCTAGAATGGAAATTTTTTAAAACCCTTTGTTTTTGCTAAGGAGTAGTTGGGTGGCTATAAACTATCTTTTACTTGTTTAAATTTTAACTTCCTCAAAAAGCCAGAAGAAGGACCAAAAATTAACCAAAGAAAGAACAAGGAAGGAAATGATAAGCATAAAGTATAAATTAATGAGGTAAGAAACAAAAGAGTGGAAATAATAAACACAGCACTGATTCTTGTGGAAAAAAATTAACAAGATCAACAAACCAGTAACTAAACTTAGTAAGAAAAAAGGAAGAAAGCTCAAAAATACAAAATAAGAAAGGGCACAGGGAAATAACCATTGGAACAGAGGAAATTTAAAAATATATGACAACATATATTTGTACAATTTTGTACAATTTTATGCAAATTAATTTTTTAGGGGGAGGTGTTTAGGGCCACTCCTGTGGGACATGGAAGCTCCCAGGCTAGGGGTCGACACAGAGCTGCAGCTGCTGACCTATGCCACAGCTACAGCAACACCAGATCCAAGCTGTGTCTGGGACCTACACCACAGCTCACGGTGATGACGGATCGTTAATCCACTGAGTGAGGCCAGGGATTGAACCCTCGTCCTCATGGATCCCAGTCAGGTTTGTTACTGCTGAGCCACACAGGCACTCGAATTTTATGCAAATAAATTTGAAACCACACTTAAAATGAATAATTTCAGAGGAAAATGCAATTTACCAATTGACCCCTGTGGAGAGAGAAAACATTGAGACCAATCTCCCTAAAATAATAGAGAAATTTATCAAATAAATACACCGTACACGGGGGAATTCTATCAAAACTTTAACCACCAGATAACTCCAATACTACACAAGTTGTTCCAGGGACTAAAAAAAATGAAAGAAGATAGCTAAATCCTTTTGTAAAACAAATATAAAATTAAACTGTAAATCAATTTCCCTTAATAATTAAATCAAATATAGCATTCCTAACCTAATAGCCCCTTAGGGAAATAAATCTTCATGACCAAGTGGGTCAAGAAAAAAAAAAGGCAGAGATAGTTCATATTTGGAAATCTATTTGGAAATTAATTAGTATAATTTACCATATATTCTCCAGGTATGCTGAAAAGGCTTTTTGACAAAATGTAGGTATTCCTGATCAAAACACCAATAAAATTGTAATTGGTTGATATTTTTAACCATGACAGTAATATGCGTTTATACAAATTCTTTTTTTTTTTTTTTTTTCCATTTTAGGGCCTCACCTGTGGCCTATGGACGTTTCTAGGCTAGGGGTCAGTCGGAACTGCTGCTGCCAACCTATGCCACAGCCACAGCAACTTGGGATCCAAACTGCATCTGCGACCTACACTGCAGCTGGAAGCAATGCCAGATCCTTGAGAGTGAGGCCAGGGATTGAACCCGCATCCTCATAGACACTAGTCAGTTCTTAACTTGCTGAGCCACAATGGGAACTCCAATCTCCATTACTATTTAGCATCGTATTAGAATTATTATCCAATGCAATTAGACAAGGGAGCAATTAGAGCATAAAAACTGGAAAAGGAGGAGTTCCTGTTGTGGCGCAGTGGAAACGAACCCCGACTAGTAACCATGAGGTTGCAGGTTAGATCCGCGGCCTTGCTCAGTGGGTTAAGGATCCGGCGTTACTGTGAGCTGTGGTGTAGGTCACAGATGAGGCTCGGATCCTGCTTTGCTGTGGCTGTGGCGTAGGCTGGCGGCTGTAGTTCCAATTAGACCCCTAGCCTGGGAACCTCCATGTGCCACCGGTGAGGCCCTAAAAACAAGCAAAATAAATAAATAAATAAATAAAAATTAAGAAGAAGAAAAAAAAAAAACGGAAAAGGAGAGGTAAAATTATTTCTATATGCATATGACATAGCATATCTGGAAATCTCTAAGTTAAAGCTAACTCAAATGATAAAAGAATTCAACAAACTAGCAATGTTCAAAATTAACATATAAAAACCGATAGCCTTCTCATATAAAAACAATAGCCAGTTAGAAGATAAAATGAATGAGAAAGCCCCACTTACAATGCAACATGGAAAGATAATATATTCAGGAATAAACAAGAAAAGTGCAAATCCCATATGAGGAAAATTTCAAGACAATCTAAAAGACAGAATAGACTTGTCTATTCTGTAATCTCATTCTTGGATAGAAGGACTCAACAGCATAAAAAAATGTTCTAAGTTCATTTAAATGTAAGGTCAGTCAAATAAAAGTATCAACAAGTTTTTTTTTCTAGTGCTAGACAAGTTCATTCTGAAGTTTATGTAGAAAAATAAGCAGGCATGTATATCTAGGAAACACCTAGATATAAAGCAATTAGGGAACACTGGCACTACTAGAAGTTAATTCATTCCCACTGCGCCACAACCGGAACTCCCTGGGTACATGGCTCTTAAAGTGCAGAAGAAGCAGGGGGTATATTTGGATTGGGCACAGGCTGGTGTCAGACACACCTGGTTTGAGTCTGGGTTCTGCCTCTTCCTAGCTGATGGTCTTGGGCAAGTCACTTAATCTATCTGAAAATTCTCTCTTTTTTTTTTTTTTCTTTTTTGGCCACCCCAAGGCGTATGGAAGTTCCTGGGCTACGGGTCGAATCAGATTCACATCTGATGGCCTATGCCCCAGACACAGCCACAGCCACGTGGGATCTGAGCCACATCTAGGACCTACACTGCAGCTCACAGCAACACCGGATCCTTAACTCACTGAGAAGGCCAGGGATTGAATCCGCATCCTCATGGACACTAATCGGATTCTTAACCCACTGAGCCATAACAGTTAACTCCATGGTGTCTTCTACGTGTGGTCCTCTTGCATCTTCTGTAATGTCCTTGTGTTTTTGATAGGGATGTGTGCTGTTACATGTGTTGAATGTATTTCAGCTGATCCACTGCTCCCCAAGGGTATTACTTCATTTCTTCTTACAGGATGGTGAGCGCTTGTTATTTTCAGAGTGCAATGGGAGACCTCAAATGACTAACAGCTCTCCTACGTTAAGAAGCCTACAAGAGCCTCACCAGAGGAACTTGCAATAAGGTTGTTGAGCAAGTTTGCATAGTTATGTAGGGTAAAACAATACTGACAAAATTAAGGTCCAACATTGGCAGGGAGCAGAGGTTGAACGGTCAGTTTCGGATAGTTAAGTTTCGAGTGCCATGAGGAGAATTAAAAACCCAAGATGAATTGCAAAAAGGCTGGTCCTGGGGAGCCTGACTTGGCAGTTTACATACGAGTTCACTATGTGGTCCATGACTTAGTCTTGGACTCTTTAGCGACTTAAAGCTCTCTCGTGCCAAGAGTAAAAATGATAGCTTCTGTTACCTGCTACATCTCAAATGCCTGGTACTTCTACTCCTGTAGTGCGTTTTTCTGACCCTCCTATCAATCTTACGCGCTGTGATTAGTCTGTTTTATAGACAAAGAAAATGACATAGGGAGATGAAACAGCTCATCACACATTGCAAAATTTGGAAGCAAGGGAGCCGTATTTTTCCATGGAGCGACACAGCCTTTTAGCATGACTCAGCTGCTTAAAAAGCTAGTAAACTTTGGTGTGTGTTAATAAAAGTGGCATGTCCAGATCCTGGAACTCCTTGGTGCCTCTGTGCTAGGTTTAGGCCAGCCAGATCCACCTCTGGAAGAGTGTTCATTTCTAGAGATCTCACTATAAAGAAGGATGCTCTTGGGGACAGGTGGGCGGTAGGATAGGGTCTTGACCTATGTCACAAGAAGGTTCAGGGTATTAAGTATGCAGTCATGTGGCTCAGAGGGTTTAACTGAGATGCTTCTTAGTGTAGAAAGAAATTCAGTGGCAATTAGATGGAAGCAGATTTAGATTAGTTCAATTTATAACTGCAACAAGTTGGGATCCTGGAGTTCACTAATGATATGTGGATGATTAAAGCTTCTAAATCCACACAATGAAATACTAGGCAACTCTTTTATTTATTTATTTTGGCCATAGCATGCAGCAGCTTGACGTGGGATCTCGGTTCCCAGAACAGGGACTGAGTCTGGGCTGCTGCAGTGAAAGCAATGAATTCTAATCACCAGACCACCAAGGTACTCCCTAGGCACCTCTTAAAAAAGACGTACAGTTGATCCTTGAACAACATGGGTTTGAACTGTTTTTGCAATAGTAAATACCGCAGTACTACAGGATCTAAGTTGGTCAAATCAGTGGATATGAAAACTTAAGACTCCGAGGAACTGCAGACACAGAAGGTGGACGATTAAATAATGGGTCTTTGATTGCACAGACGGTTGGCACCCCTAACCCCTGTGTTGTTTGAAAGTCAACTATGGTTCTGTTTTTCTTTTTTTTTTTTAGGGCCTCACCATCGGCATATGGAAGTCCCCAGGCTAGGGCTTGAATCGGAGCTACAGCTACTGGCCTACACTACAGCCATGGCAACATGGGATCCAAGCCACATCTGCAACCTACCTCACAGCTCAGGGCAACACCGGATCCCTGACCCACTGAGCAAGGCCAGGGATCGAACCTGTGTCCTCATGGATACTAGTCTGATTCGTTTCTGCTGTTCCACAATGGGAACTCCTTGGGTCTGTATTTAATATTTGAAAATATGTTAAGTGAAAAAGGTTACAACATAGTCTTATTGTTTTATCCCATTAAAAAAAATATATATATATACACACGTGGTTATATTTAAATACACAGGAAATGTTTGTGGCCAATATGTGGTTCTCTTGCAGTGGAATTTCAAATTGATAATTTTTTTAAGTTCTTGTCTTCTAATTTTTCTCTACTTGTGTGGAATGTGTATAAGAAGAGACGAAAGCATATTTATAGTCACCCAGTAGTGCATCAGCTCCTGCTGAAGCAGGAATCCCCCAGCCCTTACCTCAGGCCCTGGGAATGGGGCCAACAGGCAACATTAGGGCTCTTTCAACTCAAAGATGTCAAGTGGAAAGAAGCAGGTTACCAAACACAGTGTGACCCCACTTCCATAAAACACAGGAGTGCCTACGAGGGTCCCCAGTAGCCCCATGTGCCCAGACATTTCCAGAGGGTTCCTCCGCAAGTGAAACAAAACAAAGGAGTTCCCATCATGGCTCAGAGGAAACGAATTTGACCAGCAGCCATGAGGATGCAGGTTCGATGCCTGGCCTCACTAAGTGGGTTAAGGATCTGGTGTTGTTGTGAGCTGTGGTGTAGGCCAGCAGCTACAGCTCCAATTCAGCCCCTAGCCTGGGAATCTCCACATGCTGTAGGGTGCGGCCCTAAAAAGACAAAAAGACAAAAAAAAAAGAAAACAGAGATGAAAAGCCCCAGGCATGTCATCTGGTACCCTTGTTAAGATCATGGGTTTTTTTCAGGCAGATGCCCTCAGAGGGGCGCTTTCCTGTCCAGTGACCTAACACGGAGTGTTTTGACATCAACTGGACAGAATGCTGGTCTTTATGGACTGCGGGCTTGATTGGTCCCTCGGAGAGGCTGAATCCATTTGTCAGATGCTTCAAGCGGGAGGGACAGCTTCTCATCCCATTCACCTTTCTCTCTTGTCCCTTCCGCAATCCCTGCTTGAGATCAGCCACCAACAGGATTAGCAACTTGAATGAGAAAAGGTAGCTCCAGGCATGGGCCTTATGGGACAGTTCATCTCCCCAAGGACAGCAGAATCCAGGGTCCCCTATTTGGTCCTCCCTCCTGGTTGTTCAGGCCGTGAGTTCACTGGAGGGGCACTCGGAGATCCTTAGCAAATAACATTAGAGGTGAATAATTTTAACTGGGGTGGAGGGGAGTCTCCACACTGATTGAAAAAAGAGAATAGGAAGATAAAAGGGGAAAAACGAAAGGAAAAATACAGATGGGTAAAAGACCACCCCTATTTCTCTCCCTTAGAGCTAGCTTTAACAATGGCCAGCCTTCGAACATCACCTTATGCAGGAAGTGGAAGGGGACCAGGACAGGCTCTATTAGCCGTATTAATGATGGCTTCATTTCGTGCACCTGCTATCTAAGTGGGGGAGGGTGGAATCACAGGGGAACTTTTTTTTTTTTTTTAAATTTTATGGCTGCAACCTCGGCACATGAAAGTTCCCAGGCCAGGGATTAAATCTGAGCTGCTGCAATGACCCAAACCGCTGCAGCTGGATTCTTTTTTTTTTTTTTTTCTTTTTTTGCTTTGCCTTTTCTAGGGCCGCTCTCGCGGCATGTGGAGGTTCCCAGGCTAGGGGTCGAATCAGAGCTGTAGCCGCCGGCCTACGCCAGAGACACAGCAACGCAGGATCCGAGCCACGTTTGCGACCCACACCACAGCTCACGGCAACGCCGGATCCTTAACCCACTGAGCAAGGCCAGGGATGGAACCCGCAACCTCATGGTTCCTAGTCAGATTCGTTAACCACTGCGCCACAATGGGAACTCCTAGGGAACCTTAACCACCACAATCTGGGCCTGGTTCAAGGAGAGGAAAAAAGAATTCACACTGAATTTGAGTGCAAAAAATAAATATAAAATTTATTAAAACACCCACAATATTTTAAAGATACCAGGAGTAATACAGTTCACAAACCCAGCTGTTTGTGTAAATTATAATAAAATACAAATCAAAAAGGATACATACTTGCAATTTCTAGGCACCCTAAATTAAATTTGCTGAAACACTGGGGGAGAAGGGAGGGTAAGGAGGGTCGCTCAGGAGGCAAACCGATAAAGTGGGAGGAAAAAATATTAACAAAAAAGTAAAAATTATACAAAATAAAATTATCAGCATAAATTTACTGTACTAAGAATATCTACAGTTTAATAATACACATCCTATTGCCTTGAGACATTGCAAAAATCTACCATTCATCCATCAACCCCAGATAAACTTCATTTCAAGTAGCCACAGTTACAAAGTCAAGACGGAATATTCAAGTATGGTTGTTAAGTTCACCTCCATTGGAAGCCAAGTAACCAAATAGGAATTCAAAGAGAGAAGAAATAAAACACATCAAAAAGCTACAGGGGTTCTAGATTAAGTCTAACGCATGAATATGCCACAATATGACCTGCCCTTGTTTCTTTTTTTAATCAGAATGTGTGAAAAAGAAATTACCTCACTCCTGTTTTTCTCCTCCTTTTTCCCCTCAAAAGAAAAAACAACGTACTGGAACCAAGACAATTTGGATGTTCAGATGAGCCAAATAGTAGTTTTAAATCCTCATGGGAATAATGATGAGTTATCCCTGAATGACAGGTAGTCAAAACGAGAAAAGAGAGCAAAGAGTACCACTACGAAACGCATCCCTGATATCAGAACAGAAGCAAACGAGGAAGTCGGCCAGTTCTCACTGATTCTTGGGCAAAAAGCAACTTCAGACCTTGCATTTCTGTGCTGCAGTCTCTGCTCAGGGAAGAAGCCTATTGCTTTGCTCTTGTGGGCGGCTCTGCGGGAGGAAGGGCTGGGGGCGCCAAGACAGGGGCCTCACACGTGGAAAAAGCTCTCCCCGCACGCGTGGGGGTGGGACCGTACAACCTGTGCTGGGGGTACGCACCTCAAAAGATGTTCGTTTTGGTCCAGGGTATGCTGAAGTTGGCCACGTACTACAGCAGATGCAGCTGGCTGATAAAACTAGGTTTTGAAGGCGTCATTTCGAATGACAGCAACAATGACTGAAAAAAGCTCAATGAGATGGGCATAGGAAATTCACATTTTATTCCAAAGCAAAACTTAAAAAAAAAGGAAACAAAATAAAGTCAACCACAGTCCTTCCTTTAGGCGTTCTGCCATTTTAACTGAAGAATGAAAAAATAAAATGACCCGGATGCTTCAAGGTCAAGCACATCATCAAGAGGATAACCTGTCGCTATCCGACCGTCATGGAATCTACTTTACCAAAGTTGTCACGATGTCCTGTTTTTGAGGTATGTAAAAAAATTACTGTGACAGTGGATGACACAAAATGGAGCTTCCTGTTGAGTTTTTACAACATCAACTTCTGTGGACCCGAGAAGAAAGTTAGAATAGCACCAACTAAAAACAGCCTCAGCGGCACCGAGCAAGCAAAGAACGCTCCTTCCTTTAGTTTGAACGTGAGGGGTTACCAACGAGAGGCAGAAGCAATGCTGGGGCAAAGGCTGCGAGGAGCAAACGAATGAGCCCCCTGCCCACCATGGTCCTGGCCAGTGCTGGGGGAGGAAGGAGGGCCATCTGGTCCACCTCGGCCGGCAGAGCACCTCTGGGATTTTCAGAGACTTCTACTTGGCACCCTGGACAGGGGGGTGGGGGGAATGTGTGTTGACTATGAGAACGCCTGCCACATTCGGAGTACCTGACTCCCCTTCCTCAAAAACAAAACAAAACAAACCAAACAAAAAGGCCTTCACGCTTCCTTTCTCATTAGGCCTGAGCGGCCAGATGTCAAGCCAGAGCGCCTCCCACCTGCAGGCCAGACAGGCCTACCCACCCCACCCCCACGATAACAGGGGGCTGGCTGCCTCCGAGTCTTGCCTTTCTGTCTGGCCAGGAAAAGAAGAATAAAACAAAACAGAAAAACTGCCCAGAGCAGGTTCTAGCACGTAAACAGAGGTCTAAGGAGACAGCACCAAAAAGGGGGGGAGGGGGGAGGGGAAGCCAAGAGAGACTGGAGCCCACCTTATTTTTGGTTGGTTGTGGTTTCAGAACCTTGATAGCACCTCAGCAGGACAGGATCAGGGACAGTCACATTAAAACACCATAGCACCATTTTATTTAGACTATTTCAATTCATAAAAATGCTTCCCAGTCCATAAAACACACTTCAGTAACAAAAGGAAAGAGAGGTTGGTTGAGGCACGTCGGGGCTATCGTTTCAATTCTGCGCAGCACTACCCTGGTGTGAGATCTGGCGGTGTTTTACTTCCTGAAGCCTGGCGGGCACCTCTCAATGGAATCAGGTTACCGTCGGCTCGCCGCCCATCACCATCCTCGCACACCCACTGCTGTGTGGTACAAAGCAGCCGGGACCGGCTACTTCTTTCCCTGCCTTAGCACTCTCTAAGTCCCTTGCTCTGCAAACTACTGTTTCCAAAAGAGGCTGGTGGAAGGACCAAGAGGGGGTGGGTAGGACCTTTCCCTGCATGCCTGTCATCTCAGGGAGAAGGCAAAGCAGTCCCCACGAAGCCGGAGTGTGGGAAACCCAGGCCCTGCCAAAAAACACACCAAACGATGACAAAAACAAAAACACCTCAAAATCCATGAAACACACCTTGGTCAAGATTTCTGATGGTTAGATAACGGTTTCTTGAGCTAGCACCAGTTATTAGGCGAGAACCTGCCGAAAAGCGATTTTGATTTGAAAAACCTCTCAGCACAAAACTTCACAAGTACTTTCCTTGCACGCAAAAGGCAGGGACGACAGAACAAAACGAAAGAAGAACCAAATGTCTGCGCTGCATGTGGATGGCGGCCGTGGACAGGGCGCGCTGGGGAGATGACGCTAAGACTCCATCACTTCCGCTGCTCTACTATCATTCTTACAACTTGGTCATGCCGTTCGTTAGGTTCTTTAGTTGCAATGGCTTTATTTTTCTTCTCATGATAAAAATGTCTGTTAATCATCTTTAGGACTTAAAAAATGATAGTGCCAGTAAAAAATAAAAATTTGATTTTTCTCTTTAAGAAACCTTCAGCAGCAAGGGGTGGGGGGATAAAGAGCTGTGCATAGTTATTTTTTAAACATACGTCTAAAGCATGCTAATTTAATGACTGAGATTTGAGGTAGGTTATACATGTAGTGTGTACAAATCAGCATGGGCTTGAGCATGGCAACAGCACCACCCAATTTCTGCAACACCGTTCGGAAGGGCACGGGAACGTCCAATGGAGACTGCCTCTTGACTCACTTCTCAGCAGCCTATTTGCTAATCTAGAAATTTAGGAACCACAGGCTGTGTGGGCTGGGGTGGGGGACAGACATCACATGCTTTTAGCTTGTATGGGTTTCTCCTTTCATCTAATGGCTTTGCTACCAAAGGGTGATGAGGGGGAAGAGTCTAACACACACCAGGGAGATTCATACATGCCACGTATCAGAAGCACCTGGGTTACACTCGGGACCTTCCAAACCGACAGCCAACCTGGGGCTCTCCCGGGTCACACAGACGGTCACATTTGCCAAACGTTTTGTAAAATATTGTATTTCTTGCTTAAGATAATTTAAAATGAAGTTTTCAAGGCACCCCCGCATCTACCTAAGCACGGAGTCAAATGAGACCTGCATAAAAGTACTGATGCGATAAGCAAAATAGCATTTAAAGGACCCAACTTTTCCTCAAAACTAGAAAATCAGCATGCTCATCAAAGACTCTGCTTCCTTTAGCTTGTCAAACTGAAGGTCAGAGGTTTTCCTATAAATCTGAGTTCTGAATAATTCAAAATCCTGATAAGCTCTTGGGTATTTATTTCAAAAGCAATAATATTTCATTTTTGTCCTGTAAAATAAATGCAACTTTACAGAATATGGTAAAAGTGAAGGATAGACAAAGCACGTTAAATAGTCAGCTACTATTTACAATTTCTCCCACAATTACATGTTAAAACATACTTTTTATTTTTCAAGTTGCTGTTTAAATCTAGGCAAAAGTGCTTAAAAATTTTTCACTATTTACAGTTAAAACCAGACCACATAAATGCTCAGGACATCTCACAGCGACTCTGCGCCAGTGCTTCTGGAACAGCTACAGTAAACACCCAGCGGGTCGGTTCTCAGCTCTTAAACAAGGCACCTGGAAGCTCAGGAACTTGCCTTTAGCATCGTCATTTGATTGTTAAACTCATTTTATGAAGACCCACCTCTGAATAAAACTGCTCAATAAATATCTGATGTTTATCTCAGGGCTTGGCTGTCATTCCCCGTGTGGCCACATGCCCCTCTGCATCCTTACGAAGCCTCCCGGTCACCACACACTCATCCACCTGGGTAGCGTGCTATAACTTCTGCTAAAACCACCGGAAAAACAAACACTCCAAGAAGTCTGACTTGCTGTCGACGCACGTTGCTTCCACCTGTCAGGCCCCAACCTCTCTCAACAACGTCGGAAAAAGTAAGCACCACATTCTCATTCCGAAGAACTGAACGAATGAATGCACCAGAATTTTAGAAACAGGCGGGTTCAGGGTGGGTGGAGAGGGGAGGAAGGAAAGGAGAAAATGACCGAATAGAGAAATGGCACCAAGTAGGGAGGAACAAAATCATAGCTACCTGCTGAAAATGCTTGACTCTTGCATCTTAAAACTGTGAAGTGTCGGCCCACTCCCCAAATGCTGGCGCGGAGGGGGTGGGCTCAGGGGTGAGGCATGCACCATTGTCCAATGTGAACTCCAGGGAAGAGGAGATGTGTTACTGCTGTTGCACCGCTGTGCGGAGCTCCTGTGGGGCGCGGCTGCCCGCACCAAGGAGGTCCCAGCACAACACTACAGCACCAGGCCCTGCGCAGCGCAGCGCTGCACACAGCACCACAGGCTTTTCACAGCTTGGGTTCGACTTCTTGTTTTTAAAGATACAGTAGCCCTTTTCGGTATCAGCATAGACTTTGGGGCATTAAAAAAACAAAAACAAAAACAAAAAACTGCCAGTAAGACAAATTCCTTCAGCCAGTACTCATTGGCTGGTCAGCTTGGTGGAAAAGGCTCCTGAGAACCTCTCGATTCCAGCTCCGTCCCGAGGTGCTGCTGAGGGGACCACGATACCACGTGACTTGAGAGATAACGGACAGAGAGGATTCAGTGTGGAGACTAGCAAGCTTGAAGCTGTCTACTTCCAACCTGGTTGGGGTGGGGGGCGGAATCTACGCCCGCATCTCAGGTGCCTGGCCTGGGGTGCACCTGCCCCATCCCCGGCTCCAACGCTGGGGACTGGAAAAGGGTCCCCAGATGTTTTTCTACAGATTCTTCCATCCTACCGGAGAGGACAGAAGCTGTCCTGAGGGCTCCCCCACCCGCCGGAGGGAAGGCATGTCTATCAGGAGGGATGCAGTGGGTGGCTACAACCTGCACTTGGCTCATGAGGGGCAGATGGCTAGAGAACCTCGTCAGCTCCCAAGGAGGCCAGGCTCACCAGGCCCAGCGCAACTGGGCAGGAATGAGTGCTTCTGGCCTTTCCTGCCGATCCTTTACCATTACAATTGTCACTTTTAAAAAATCCAATAAATACACATTTTAAATGGAATTTAAAACTACTCCTTTGTGAAAGGACACTATAAACTTTCTTTCCATTATTGTGATATACAAGGATAGAGTTTTAAAAACAAGAGAAAATAAAAGCCCCCCAAACAAGGGGGGAAAAAAGCCAACGTGGAGATATAAATATTAAGATCACGAAAAAATCACCCGACAGCCGTAGTTTCTTCTTCAAAGTGCTGGGGAAGTGGGGGAAAGGAGGGGCGGGTCAGTTTTGAGGTTTGGACCATAAATACATATATATGCGTATCTATATATGTATATATAGATAAAAAGACTTCTGCACCCCCAACCCGCCCCCAGGTGTGAGGGCAAAAGCACCACAGAGGCAGCTCGGGCCGGGCCCGACGCTGAGGTACGCTGGCTCCCTGGCACCCTGGCTCCTAGATCCAGCGGCTGTAGGGGCCGGTGACCTTCGTGTAGGCATAGGAGGACACGGTGACCGCCGAGTCTGTGGGCATGGCCAGCGCCTGCCGGGTGGGGACGAGCCCCTTCTTCTCCTTATGCTGGGGCTCGGTGACCATGGCACCCCCCCACTTGCGCTTCTTCCCGTAGAGCTTGGCCTCCTGCTGGCCCAGGCCCAGCCGGGCGGCCTCCTCCTGCCGCGCCCGCGCCCTCTCCGCCAGCTGCTTCATCTTGGCCTCCCAGAGGGCCAGCCCGTGATTGGGCTGGTTGAGGTTCTTGTGCTGGTAGAAGACCAGCGAGATGCGGGTGGGGTGGCAGCGGTTGGGCTTCTTGAGGGGCGTGGTGGCGTGCAGCTCCCGCCGGGCACACTCGATGAGGATGGAACCGTGAGCGGGCGCCACGGCCACGCCACCAATGTTCTCGTCCAGGAAGTTGTGTTCGCTGTCGGACCACAGCTCTTCCTCCTCCTCGGCAGCGCCGCCACTGCCACCGCCCTTCTCCTCCTTCACCGTCCCCTGGCTCGAGGGCTCCTCGGCTGTCCCCTCCTCCAGGCTGAAGGGATCCCACAGCTTCTCCTCAGACTTCAGGGCCCCAAACAGCTTGTCACTGGGGCCCAGGGGCATGCCGAAGGACTGCCAGGCTTTGTCCAGCTGGCTCGCCCCTGGGGTTGGAATCCTTCCCCCCTCCCCTTTCAGAGGGCTCCACAGCTTGTCTTGGAATCCGGGACCACCCTTCAGGGCCGAGGTGAGATCGCCCGCCCCTACCCCCCATGACTTCTCAGTCAGGCTGGGCCCAGACAAGGCCGTGGGGGTGTTTCCAAACTTGCAGGGGCTCCACGGTTTGCTTCGTAGCCGTCCTCCAGGCTGGGGGGCTGGCTGCTGTCCCTCGCTGGGGAACAGGCCCCACTGATGTTGGCCATCCGCGAAGCGGGAAGGGGTCAGGCAGGCAGCCCCCAAGGAACCAAGCTTATCAGGGACAAGGGCCGGGCTCTCTGCAGGAGGGAACACACCCCAGCTGCCACCCACACTGGTAGTCCTCTTGGGGGACATGCTTGGGCCTCCTGAGTACTGTCCCCATAGGTGATTGGGTCCCCCGTTCTGAGAGGCCTCAGGCAGAGGCGTTTTGCCCATCTTGCCAGGCTCTCTGGATACAGATTCGACATGGACCAGTGGATCCACTGGCTCTTGCTTGATGGATCTGTTGTAGCAATTGGAGCTCTGTGCAAAGGGAGAGGGGTCCCTGGACACTGGGTGAATCTGGGGGGCCTTGGGAAGCAGATACTCCTTGGGGCCTGGATAAGCAGGCTGCTGGTGGTGAGGACTGGGGTGGTGGGTGTCTGTGGGAACAGCCTGGCCGGGCAGCTCGGCAAACTCAGCACCACCGTAGGCTGGGCTCAGGCTGTTGTGCAGAGCGTGGAGGTCTGGCTTCTTCTCAAAACTGCTGCTGCTGCCACTGTGCCCCCAGGCGCTAGGACCCAGGAACTGAGAGGGGAAGACGGGGTTACTGGATGGAAAGCTGTAGTAGCTGAACGACGGAAGAGCGTACTTGGAGTGGAAGCCGTTGACGGAAGCCAGGCCAGGCTGTGCATAGTAGGAGTGGTAGGAGTACACGCTGTTCACGCTGTAGGGGTCGGAGGGCCGGCAGTTGCCCAGCACCGAGTAGCTCTCCACCACCGCGTTGCCACTGTATTTGAAGGAGCTAAAGTGGTTCTGCGGCTCCACCTTGAGGGAGGGCTTCAGGTTCTGCTGGGACAATCCAGCCTTCAGAGACAGGCCTGCAAACGGGAGGCAGATGGAGAAGGAGCACAGGGAACCAGAGGGAAGGCCCCTCAGGAGGACTGCGATGAAGTTCCCCGAAGGTTTCCTCTGCAGGGCAGGCAGGATGAGCAAGGCTGGACCTGCACAGCCCACTGAAGCCCTGGGAGGAGTGGTCGGGAGAGCCCCCCCCCCACCGCATCATCCCCCCATGCCCACCCCACCCGCCAACTCCACACATCCCCACTGAGGCCCCCTCGTGCCAGCCCCTGCAGAGACATGGGCCGCCCCACACCGTAAATCCTGCTGCCTTGCTGCAGACTCTCAGCCAGTGGGGCAGGCAAGCCGGGGACACCCAGCTGCCCTCTGGGAAGACAGCAAGGCCCCCATGCACTTGGCTCCCAGGTGCCACCTATCAGGTCTGGGGTCCTGAAGCTGTCAGGGCAATGGCACTGACAAACTTGAGATAACACAAGGTCCAGATGGCTGCCATAGACCCCAGTGCTCTTCTGTTTGGATTTCTATCTCAGGGCAGGAAGAGGGGTAGTGAGGGGGCTGTCCGGGCCCCCCACCCAAGAGCGCGTGTGCCACCCCCGCTGGGCACCCCTCCTACACACCTGGGGTAGTGGAGATGCCGGCCATCTCCAGGGCCTCCTGCTTGATCTTCTCAGGAGTGCTCAGCTTCTCCTTCTGAATCTTCTTCTTCTCGGCTGCTGCCTTCCTGGCTTCCAGCTGCCGCTGGCGGCAGGACTTGGCAGGCTCAGGCAGGCGCCGGACCTCGCGGGGGAAGGCGGTGAGCACCTGGATGGCCCCGCTGCCCACCTTGGCATTCTGGTTCTCTTCACTGCCAAACTCATCCGTGTTAGCCATCTTGTACAGGGGGAGCACGTGCAGCTGCTCGTCCTCGGGGATCTTGCCCACGCAGCGATTGTCTTCCTTGGTCAGGGTGCAGACCTGCCCCAAGCAGAGAGAGAAGGGGGACACATGGGGTTGGGGGAGCCGGATGCTGAGAGGGAGGGGCCGCCCCCTTCCGCACACCCCCCAGCCATCCACCGTCACTTTCTAGAGTGTCTAAAAAGCGCCCTGTCTTGGTTCATAGAGTGACAGTCTCACCAACATTTAGAGTCTGCTCTACAGCTTTCAAAGCACATCCATTCACTCCAATGAGGCTGAGAGGGGATGAGATGACCAGGGTCAAACAGCCAGAAAGAGGAGAGATGCTCTGCCCTCCACTGCTGTCACTGTCATTACATGTCATCCCCCAGACCTCAGAACTTCACCATCATCTTCCTCACCTTCAACATTCAGCCTGCTTTTGCTCTTAAAACTGAAAACTATGGAGTTCCCATCATGGCGCAGTGGTTAACGAATCCAACTAGGAACCATGAGGTTGCGGGGTTCGGTCCCTGCCCTTGCTCAGTGGGTTAACGATCCGGCGTTGCCGTGAGCTGTGGTGTAGGTTGCAGATGCGGCTCGGATCCCGAGTTGCTGTGGCTCTGGCGTAGGCCGGCGGCTACAGCTCCGATTCAACCCCTAGCCTGGGATCCTCCATATGCCGTGGGAGCGGCCCAAGAAATAGCAACAACAACAACAACAACAAAAAAAAGACAAAAAAACCCCCAAAAAACCCCCTGAAAACTGTATGTGCTGGCTGTAGAAAATTGAGGCCCGCACATAGGACATAAAAATTATCTCCATAATCCCACCAATCAGAAACAACCACTATAAATACTTGGTCCCTTTTTTTGTTGTTGTTTTTTGTCTTTTTAGGGCCACACCCATGGCATACGGAGGTTCCCAGGCTAGGGGTCGAATGGGAGCTGTAGCTGCCGGCCTACATCACAGCTCACGGCCACGTCGGATCCTTACCCCACTGAGCAAAGCCTGGGACTGAACCTACGTCCTCATGGATGCCAGTCAGATTCGTTTCCGCTGAGTCATGACAGGAACACCCACTTTTTGATAATTAAATAGGATCATATATATTATACGTACAGTTTTAGAATAACTTCATTTTTTCTTAATATACTCTATTTTCCTACATATTAAATATTCTTCCCCAATATGATTTACTAATATACCATATTATTCCACTGGATCAATGTGTTAATTTATTAGTGCTATTTAAACCTGTGTTCAATTTTTCTCTATCATAAATAATACTTTATCCTTTTCGCTGAATTTTCTAAAACACTTAAGTCCTTAGAGTAATCACTGTGGGGCGGAATTGCCATGTACTGCCTGCCCCATGGCACTGCTACCAGCGTTCCACTGGCAGAATGAGTTTCAATTTCTCTATACTTTTTTCCTGACACTTTTGCCATTCATTTCTGTAAAACTTTCTACTTTGTTCTGCACAAAATGTATATGTTGCTGGTACGTGTTTTTCTGATGACTAATGAGGTTTGACTTTTTTTTTCTCATTTACTTTTTAGTCTTGTATTGACTATATTTTTAGTTTCTGTATTTCTGACTTTCTGGCATCTGGGGAAAGGGCCTTGATTCTGGAGGGGCCATCCTGCCCTAGGACCAGCTAATTTCTAGAGAGAGCAAATGACCCCCTTCCAGTGTAACTCTGATATGCACGTGAACCAGCCCAGGGTCCCCACCCCCAACCATCTTCATCAAACTCACATATAAGCAAACATTCTCACTGCCCTGAATCACCTCAGGGCCAGGTATGGACAAGTAGGGGCCACTCTGATAGCCCAGAGCCTACAGAAATTATTAGACGGCTTACTGACCCTGCCTCCCCATCCCTTTCCACAAAATCCCCAGTCAGGCTCCAGGCCCTCCTCTCCCCTCTCTGCCTCCTGGCCAACCCTACTGCTGCCCAGTAAGCTGCCAAACAAGCACTCCAAGGCTGTAAGAGTCCTTACCCTGCCTGGGGCCACTGCACAAACCCATGCTGAGCTTGCCTTCCCTGTGGCTTATAGAGGGAGCCTGAAAGCACTGACTGGCACAGCCATACACACAGCCTCAGAACATGCTCAAATAAGTAAATCTAGAGCCACTGACACAGAAAGTTGTCCACCATGTGTTCTTTTTTGTTTTTTTTTTTTTTGCTTTTTAGTGCCACATCTGCGGCATTACTGGAGCTGCAGCTGTAGGCCTATACCCCAGCCTCAGCAACGCCAGATCTGAGCCACGTCTGTGACCTAAACCATAGCTCATGGCAACGCTGGATCCTTAACCCACTGAGAGAGGCCAGGGATCAAACCCACATCCTCGTGGAGACAATGTCGGGTTCTTAACCTGCTGAGCCACCATGGGAACTCCTCAAAACAGAATTCTTGATTTTCACCCCCAAACTGGTCTTTTCCTGGTCTTCTTACATCTCAGTACATAACACCAACACTCAACCAGCCCACACGCTCAAGCAACTCAGACATCCTATGTCCAGCCCATCAGCAAATACTCTCAAGCTATACCTTCAAAATCAACTAAAGCCTGTCCAATTACTCCCCACTGTCACAGTCACTCCTGCCCCAGCCCAGTCACCTGGGAAACCATCCCAGCCTCCTTCCTGGCCTCCCTGTTCTGATTCTCTCCCCCCCTCCCCCCACTGTAACCTCTACCTGCAGGACCAAGAGACTGCTACTGACTCTCTAAGTGAGATCTTAGCATTCCCAGCCGAAAAGCCCTCCACACCTTCCCCGAGGCCTCTCTCATGCGCCTTGCGGCCTCGCCCCTGCCAGCCCCTCTAATCTCACTCCTGAGCCTCTGCCTGCTTGGCCCTCCCGCCTGGAGCACGCCACCCCACGGCTTCGGTTCCTTACTTCCTCGTCCCTACTCAGGTGCCCCTCCTCAAAGAGGCCTCTCTCCACAGCCCCTGCTGTCATTTCATCCCTTACCCTACTTCACCTGCCCCTCTGCCTGCAGTGCTGCAGGGCGTCTTATCACAGACCCAACAGCAGCTCTCGATCCGTTTTACTCCCCAGCATCTAGAGCAAGACCCGGGGCCCATGCATCCAGAGGCTGTTTGACCAGGTCCTACTGTCTAGCACAGGGAACTATATCCTGTGAGGAACCACACATTGAAAAGATGTGACAAAGTCTACGTATAACAGTCACTTTGCTGCACAGCAGAAATCAACACAACACTGTCAACCAACTATTCTTCAATAAAACAAACGGCTAAGAGGTTGTTTGGACTTAAATCCAAGTGCTCAGAGAGACCTAGAATCACATTTTAGATAACTGGGGGGCCCAAGAGGTTGCATTCTGCAGCCTCCACCTGAGCCATGGACACAGAGCCAACCCTGTCTCTGCACACTCTGCACTCTGACTTCTCAACAAGTGCCTCCAGGTCCCTCCCTGCCTCGAGCCCGCCTATCTGCACAGAACAGGGCTGTCTTGCAGGCGGGGCTGTGACAGATCTCGGGCTTCCTTACCACTGTGCACCCATTGTAGAGGTTATGCTGGTCCTTGTGGGCGTGGGCACAGAAGTCCATGCAGGCCGTGACCCCTGAGAAGGGCCGCCCCTCCTTCAGCCCCAGACGGCAGTCAATCGCTATTTCCTCATTGGTCACCTGTGTGGATGGCCAAGGAGAGCTGCTCGAGTGATCTAAGGTGAGTGGCCCCGACCGCACAGGGGAGGTCAGCTCTTAGAGGGGGGTGGAGGGGGGGAACTTAAGGACCACAGCCGTCCACCCTGGGCTGAGGAAGGGAGGTTTTGTGGCTGAAGCCCCAGAGCAGTTACTCTCTTCTGGGTCATCTCAAGCTCCCCTCATCTCGTCTGCAGGGTGCAGAGGTAACAAGTGAGAGAAACTCGAACCAGTGCAGAAACCAGACCAGAGGAGGTGAAGGATTATTAGGGAGAAAGACAAGACCAGGGGTAGGGGAGAGATGGTCTGGGATGCAGTCAGCTTGGTGTAAACAAGGGCTCTTAACGAAGACCAACAGCACTGCTCTCCCGCTGGCTGGGCTTGTCCCGTGAGGAGCTCCCTCTCCCTTTCCCCACTTCAGGGAATGTGGGCAGAGATATGGGGGACAGGTGGGCTGAGAACAGCCCAAGGGCCCCGTACCTGGTTCTGATAGGCCTGGGGGGCCAGCCGCTTATAGAGGGGAGCAACTTCGGTGGCCAGGTCCTGGAAACTCTTCCGGAGCACTTCTTCCTGTGCGGAGAAGAAGAGGCATGTGTCTCCAGAGCATCCCGCCCAGCAAACTCTGCACACCAGGAATCAGCCTCCACACTAGAACCACTGCCAGGGTGCCGGGCAGGTAGGAAGTAAGGTGCCATCAATCATCTTTACAGCCTGCCCTGTGGGAGGGGTACAGGCCGTGTCTATTTTAAAGTTGGAGATGCTGGAGCTCACCAGGAAAAGACTGCCTGGAGGTCCGGCGCCCGCTCTTCCAGGCTCCAGCCAGTGCCACTCAGAATACCTAGAACAGGTCCCCGTTTTTGATGGGCCGGCAGGTGAGTAAAAGCATGAGCAGCAAGTGCAACTCTTTCTTGCAGTGTTCCAGACGGGCAGATAAAGGCAGGGAGCAGTGGCTGAAGCCCGGGCGAGAAATCCCGCGGCCAGCCAGGCCCGGAGCCTATCAGGAGCCAGGTACACAGACTTCAACCGTCTAGGCTTTACCCCTGCACCATCTCCCATATCAAGTCAGAAGCCATTAATGTGAGATACAAATTAATCTGATTAAATAAAATTAAAAATTCAGTCCCTCTACTGCACTAGCCATACTGCAAATGCTCGGTGGCTACAAGTGCCTCCCGCGCTGTTTTCTACAGAACACATGGCCATCATCACAGAAGGTTCCACTGGATGGAGCTGCCCTTACGAGCAGCTGCCCCAGCTACATTTGGCAAAGTTTAGGGTATCTATAGCCCCTCTGGCCCTCTGAGCGGAACAGGCAGGGCCATGGGGGCTCCTAGCTGCCCTTGAGCACAGGCATGAAGAGTTTCTGGGGAAAAAAGAGGTGGAGAAGGGAAGCAAAAGAGTACCAGACTCACAGAATTAGAAATGGAAGAGCAAGACCAGTGGCTTAGCTGTCTGTCCAGTGGGAGGCCAGAGCTGCCAGCCGCCCTCACTGCACCTCCCCAGCTGCCTGCCAGACGCTGCCTGCCCGACGCTGCCACCAGCACAGCAGGCCTGAAGCCAGCGCAACACGAGGGTGAGGCTTGTGAGTTCTGGGGAAGCACGGGGTGGGTTTAAATGCTGACATCTTTGTCACCGTCCTGCGGACTTGGGCAAGCCATTTGCCTCACCTGTAAAGTGCGTAGTAATAGTGCCCAGATCCTCAGGGTGTCATGAAATTAACCCAGCACTTAGTAAGTGCACAGGAAATGGCAGCGGATGGAACAGGGAGAGTATTTGTGAGAAATGAAAGCAATGTACGTTCATTCACGGTAAGGGTAGTTCCTGGTGGCACTGAGACCCTTCCATTCATTGAAGCTATTGCATTTGCTGCTCCTGGGGGAGGCCAGGTGCCGCCACAAATAAAAGTCTACCATCAAATTAGACTATTAGACTAGGTCATGCAACCGTCTAAAGGGCAAGCTCTGAGGAAAAGAAAGGGTTCTCCATCTGGATATGTTTCCTTTGACTTGAAAAGCAAAGCTTGGAAGTCTAAGCATAGAAGCTGATAGTGGTGTAGAAAAAATGTGCCCAGGGGAGTCCTTGCCCCCCTGGAAAAGGGGAAGCCCTGGTACAAGGAGCCTGGAGAGATCTGGAAGGTAGAAACTGGGATCAAGGTTTTGCCTGATCCCGGTACCCAGCCCACAGGAGCAGAGCAGGAGGAAGGCTGGAGGGGAAATGACAAAGAGCCCAGGAAGGCCTGTGCCTGCTGTGCATCTGCACTCCCAGGTGAGACCCCCTCAGGAAGGCCTTCACAACCAGAGCAACAGAGCAGAAGCAGCAGAGGAGGATCTGATCTGACGCTCCTGGTTCCCACAGCCTAAGCTCAGTCTGCAGAGGAGACCCTGAGGCCTCTTGCCCTGTTGTCACTGGGCTGCGGAGGAGGCCTCGGGCATAGAAGCCACACCAAGCCCCCAGCAAGGAAACACCAATGCCCTGGACAACCACACAGAGACGGCCGCCCAGCAGCCGGCCAGGATGAGGGACCGCTCAGAAAGTCGAGCATCGGCCAGAAGGCGGCCCAAGGCCCAGAGGCCCCTCTTACTGCCACACATCCAGAAAGATGTCTTGGAGGCTTGAAGAAATAACCCTTTAAGAGGGTCAAATTCTAATAAGGAATTTGAACATTTACCTTAAAGAGAGTTTTCTAAGCTGCAAGAGTCTGAGGTGCCTGTAAGTCTAATTTTCCACTCATCGTATCTCCCCCCACACCCCGCATAGCTTATTTCACTGTAAGATAAGTAGCTTTAGGGAGTTCCCGTTGTGGCGCAGTGGTTAACGAATCCTACTAGGAACCATGAGGTTGCGGGTTCGAACCCTGGTCTTGCTCAGTGGGTTGAGGATCTGGCATTGCTGTGAGCTGTGGTGTGGGTTGCAGACGAGGCTTGGATCCCACGCTGCTGTGGCTGTGGCGTAGGCCAGCAGCTACAGCTCTGATTCGACCCTAGCCTGGGAACCTCTATATGCCACAGGAGTGGCTAAAGAAAAGGCAAAAAGGCAAAAAAGAAAAAAAAAAAAAAGATAAGTGGGTTTAAAGAAAAGGAAGTTCCACTTTCGGCACATCAGAGTTGCAGCGTGCAATCCTATGTCCCCCCTGGATTATGACGGGCAGCAGGTGGAACAGGGCGAGTGGGAAGGGCCCGTGCTCCCTGTGGGGCCCCACTCACCTCTTTGGGGTTGTCCCCCGCGAGGCGGAACTTGCGAGGAGTCTTGCTTCGAGCGTATTTGCAGCCATTGAAGTACATGCTCCAGGAACAACCGAAGGAGAAGGAGGCACCACAGGTGTTCGGGTCTTTGCCTTGACAAGCGCAGGTCCGGCTACAACATATGTCACATTGTAGGCATACAGGTAGATTTTAAATTCTGGAATCTTCTCTCTCCCTCAGGGGGAGGCCCAGTGGAGGCCAGGCATCCACCAGCCTCCCGGTGGCTAGGATGACACCCTTCCCTGCTCTTGACTCTTTCCCCAAACCCCTACCCTAGTGGGCAGAGAACGAGCATTGAGCAGCCTGTTTGGCTCCCACGCCGGAGCCTGAAGGTCTGAGCGTCTGCTGAAGGGAGAAGCGCACAGGCTGTTTGAGATAGCTGGGAAGAATCCAATAAAACCCAGGGAGGTTTATACTTCTGCCTGCCTCTGATATCTCAACCAGCTCCAACCCAGACTGCATGGATGGGGGAATAAGGTGAGCTGTGGAGTCTGAACATGCCTGCTTCTTGCAGGCCCAGGTGCTGACAGGCTTTTAAACACATAAAAACTGACACTGCAATACAATACTGAATAAAATCCAGAAACAACCTGAATGTCCACCTGGGGAATGAATAAACACACTGTGACAGATCCACAGGGTGGAATACTACTTGGCCGTAAAAGGAATGAGCTCCGCATACACATCCACACATGAGGCTCAGAAACTCTGTGCCCAGAGAAAGAAGCCATTTACAGGACGTTTTTGGAAAGGCACCCCTACGGGGACAGGAATCAAGACCCATGGTTGCCAGGGGCATGTGACATTTGGGGGGTGATGGAACTGTTCTCTCTCCTGACTGTTGTGGTGGCTACATGACTGTAAACACCTGTCAAACTTCAAACTCTGTATCTCGAAGGATGACTTCTACGCTAAGTAAAAATACCTCAATTTAAAAAATCGAGGGGGAACCCTCTAAGGGTAGGTCTTGTGAACACACTGATGCCTTATATGAGCGGGGTGCCTGCACTTCTTCACACTCGTTATTATCATGAGAGCCTCAGAGCCAAGCGAGGGCAGAAAGCAAAGCTAAGCTGAGTCAAGAGGCCTGCCTGGCCAGGACGACACCCCAGGCCAGGTCCATGGGTGAGTGTTCTTTCCACTGCAGTCCTAACTCTGCAGGACACACACGGCCCTGACTCTGCGGTCACTCCCTGACCCCGCCAGGACTATCCACATACTCATCATTGAGGCCACATCTCCGGCTGGTGGGGTTCCCGTACTTCCGGAGGGTGTCGGTGAGCTCCTGGTAGAGGGTGTCTCCGAGGCTGCGGGGGATGCCCTCCCAGGCCAGGATGAGGATGACAATCACGGCATTCTGGCAGTGATGGCCCGCCCGGTGCCGCACCAGGCAGAGCAGCTTCTCCTCCAGCGTGTGCCTGCGGATCACCTGTAGAGAGACAGGGCGGGGGCGCTGGGAACCACGGGAGCAGGGCACCCTTGCTCTTGGCACAGGATGCCACACGCCCTTCACCTCTGCCAACAGAGCCGGAGGGGCAGATCTTGAGGGCAGTGTCACAGCCTGGCGACAGCAGCCACACAGACTGCCACACACCATCGTAAGTTGGGAAAGGAAAACATTAAAGAGCAAAATAAAAAATAATAACTGCAAAATAAGTTATTGGTGATTTATATAGACTTAGGGGGAAAAACACATAGATGAAAGTATAAGCCAAAATACATTCAGAAATTTTATGTTGTCCTAAGCTATCTGCAGAGAAAATGCTGCATATCCATGTGCTTTTAGTTGAAATGCAAAGAAAGTCTTGCTACCATGGAAAACAGTTTTTGGCAGGTCCTCAAAAAGTTAAATGTATCTAACCAGGCGCACTTAAGAGTACAGCCAAGGGGAGGGTGGGGACTAGAGACCCGGACAGACACTGGCCCCCCACATTCTTCAGAGCAGCAGCATCCAGCAACAGCCAAAAGGCAGAAACAATGCAAGTGTCTGTCAACTTTTGAATGGATAAACAAAATGTGGCACATCCACACGACGGAATACTTCTCAACCTTTACACTACAACATGAATGAACCTTTGAGGACATTATGGTTCAGTGAAATAAGCCAGACACAAAAGCACAAATGTTGTATGATTCCACTTACACAAGGCACCTGCAGTTGCTAAATTTATAGAGATAGAAGGTTCAACGGTGGTTACCAAGGGCTGGGATGAGAGGGAGAGAGGGTTGGAGAGTTTCCTGGGTGTAGGGTTTCAGTATGGGATGATGAAAAACGTTTGGAAATCAATTGCGGCGATGGTTGCTTAACAATGTAATGTAGTTGATGCCACCAACGGTACACTTAAAAATGGTTAGGGGAGTTCCTGTCGTAGCGCAGTGGAAACGAATCTGACTAGAAATCATGAGGTTGAGGGTTTGATCCCTGGCCTTGCTCAGTGGGTTAAGGATCCAGTGTTGCCATGAGCTGTAGTGTAAGTTGAAGACACGGTTCAGATCCCGCATTGCTGTGGCTGTGGTGTAGGCCGGCGACTACAGCTCTGAACAGACCCCTAGCCTGGGAACTTCCATATGCCGCAGGTGTTGCCCTCAAAAGACAAAGAGAAAAAAAAAAATTGGTTAGGAAGGGCAGTCACCTATAATGGAACATGACCAAGGATAATGTAAGAAAAAGAATGCAGGAGTTCCCTTTGCAGCTCAGTGGTAACGAACTGGTATCTATGAGGGTTCAGGGTTCAATCCCTAGCCCTGCTCAGTTGATTAAGGACCTGGTGTTGACATGAGCTGTGGTGTACGTCAAAGACACAGCTTGGATCCCGCGTGGCTGTGGCTGTGGCTGTGGTGTAGGCCAGCAGCTGCAGTTCCGATTCAACTCCTAGCCCAGGAACCTCCATATGCCACGGGTGCAGCCTTGAAACCTATCCCCCGGCCCCCCAAAAGAGAATGTGTGTGTGTGTGTGTGTGTGTGTGAAACTAGGTCATTTAGCTGTACAGTAGAAACAGACAGAACACTGTAAATGAACTACAATGGAAAAAATAAAAATCATTTAAAAAAATAGGAGTTCCTATGTGGCTCAGTGGGTTAAGGATCCGGCATTGTCACTGCTGTGGCCAGGGAACTTCCACATGCTATGGGTGCAATCAAAAAACAAATGGTTAAAGTGGCAAATTTTATGTTATGTATATTTTAACATAATTTAAAAATGTATAGTGTAATACACTAAAACCCACTGAACAGTATACTTTAAATGAGTGAATTTATGGTATGTGAATTATATCTCAACAAATCCATTTAGAAAAAAAAGAAAGCACGGCCTGGGGCCCTGCTCTGCACCCAGGTCCCCACCTCACTCTCCGCTCGCTCACTAAACACCGCCCTGGATCACAACAGGATATATGCCAAGGCAATGGGTACAGGAGTCGGGGGATGAGGTGGCTGAATCTCTCCCCCAAAATCCCAAGTAATTCTTTGACCAGATAAGACGTGGGGCCCAGTGAAGAGGGGAGACTGGGAAGGGCTCCAGGTGGCAGAGGGAGGGACAAGGACATCCGGCGGGGCTTCTGCAAAGGACTAGAAGCAGGACACTCACTTACACTCATCTGCAGACTCTAGCAAGAGGGGCAGATGGCTGGGAGAGGATGAAATGGGACAGCCACTAACATAACACAAGCAGCACAGATCAAGCCCTCAACTGGGACGATGGGAACTGAACCGGGAAAAGAACTGGGTTCCAGAGACACTCAGGAGAAAGGTGACTTTGGAACCACTCAACTACAAGGGCTGAGGGACAGGAAGTCTGAGATGACTTGCACATTTTGTGGCGGCGCAAGATACTGGGTGGGTATGGGTGTTGTTTCCTGGCAGGTCAGCAGGGAACATGCCTGAGGCACTGGAAGACCTGCGTGGCTTTTCCTAGTGGCCCAACAGAACAGGTCTGGAGGTCAGGAGACGTCTGGGCTGGAGACAAGCTTGGTCAAGAGTACGTCAGTGCAGGGAGATGCCGAAAGCGCCAGCAGACAGGCAGTATCAACAAGGCAAGCAGGCCAGATGTGCAACTAAGGAGCTGAGGTCGGTGGCAGGCCAGACCTTGCTCCATCAGACCTTGCCTGGAGGAAATTTCAGCCGAGGGCACCCACCTCTTTCAGTTTTACAAGAAGAAAACAGAAATGTGGCTTTTTCAAATGAAATCTCTCCTTTTAAAGATACGAACACCAAATTCAATTTTTACAATTGTGGTGAATTAGACATAATAGAAAATCTACCATTTTAAGGGTACAGTTTAGTAGCATTAAGTTACATTGTTGAATAACACACCAGAACTTCTTCCATCTCCCAGAACTCTGTTTTCCCAAACAGAAACTCCACACCCATTCAACACTAACTCTCCCATCTCCCCTGACCCCGCTCCATGGTAACAAGCACTCTATTTTCTGACCCTATTAATCTGACCACTCTGGGTGCCTCATGTAAGTGGAATCAGAGAGCATGCATCCTTTAATGCCTGGCTTTACTGCATTTAGCATAACATCCTTAAGGTTCACCCATGTTGCAGCATGTGTGAGAATTTCCTTCAAAAATTTAAAGGACACCTTGTATGCTGAACAAAACACATGCCTGGACCATGAGCTCTTGCTTTGAGCCACAGCAATAATGGTGCCCATCACCCCCATCCCTCATAGAAGCATCAATTACATCGTCATTTATAAAACTGGTTTGGGGGATCAGCAGACATGTGAACATGCCGTGAATCACATCCCTGTGTGGCTGTGTGGCCTCCTGCAGATGGAGCCAGGCACTCCATGGGCACCTGCACACATCGTAGATCCTTAAGGCAGTGGTCCCTGTGACTGGGGTCCCTGAGGCCCTATTGTCAGCCTGTGCTCACTGCCCAGGCAGCACACTGGCTACCACTCCTGTGTGACACATGTTCAACGCACAGAGACACCTGACCTCTCAAAGCTGAGACTGAGACCTGAGGGGCAAACACATAAATGTGACTGGGTGTGAGCAGACTGGCTTTGGTACACTGACAAAAGCTGTAACAAAGTGGAGCTCCCTATCTACACTCTGTGAAGGCGCCCAGCACGATGAGGTGCACAAAGTGCAGAAGTCAAAGGCAAGGCCAGCAGAAGGCACGAACCCACGGACAGTTCACATGCCAGCACAGCACAGGGTCTTCAATAAATCATTCAGATTCCCAGAGCCCTGACCTAGAACAGCACAGCGCCCAGCAGAAACCTAAACCCACTCCCCCAAACTCCTATCCTTGGTACTTAGTTCCAGCCTCTGGGGTTCTCCAGGAAGTCTGTTCCACCATGCCCCATGGGCCTTCAGATATTTGCCTTCGGACCTGTACCTCTACAGACTGGCCCAAGCAGTATGGCCATGGTTCTTTCACCAAAAGCCTATTTTTGCTCTCTGTGCTGTTTGCTTCTGGCACAAGCCTTCGTCACGCCCTTACTCCCTTCTCCCTTACTCCTGTGCTCAGTGACTTGCATGCTTTGCACAGGTCACTTTAAAATCACAGACGACCAGCAGGCTCTCTGGTAGCCCCAGATGCTTTCTTAGATATTCTCTCAATATGCAGTTGCTGGGCATCCATGATGCACCTCAGCTTTGTTCCCCAAGATCCCAGCCAGGCAACTCTCGAGCTTGTCAGGCATGTTGCTTGTAGCCTACGGTACTGGTCAGGGGTGCAGGCTGCACACTCGGACAGAAACCCTGGCTGGAAAGGAAACCCAGGCTCTAGACATGGGACCGGGGAGGCAGGAAAAAGCACAGAAGGCACTGTCCACCACTGGCAGCTGGATGCTGCCACTCGCCTGTGGCCATGGATTACTGCCTGCACTTTTTTTTTGTCTTTTTTGTTGTTGTTGTTGTTGTTGTTGCTATTTCTTGGGCCACTCCCGCGGCATATGGAGGTTCCCAAGCTAGGGGTCGAATCGGAGCTGTAGCCACTGACCTACGCCAGAGCCACAGCAACGCGGGATCCGAGCCACGTCTGCAACCTACACCACAGCTCACGGCAACGCCGGATCGTTAACCCACTGAGCTAGGGCAGGGATCGAACCCGCAACCTCATGGTTCCTAGTCGGATTCGTTAACCACTGCGCCACGAGGGTAACTCCTGCCTGCACTCTTGATGTCATGCTGCCACCAACACTAATCTATCTTTCTTCGCATTTGTGGGTCACTTCCCCAGGTGGCAGAGAAAGGGAACACCTGCCCCGTCTCAACTTCCAAGGAGGTGGAACTCCTTAGATGAGCCCTACAACCAAGATACAGAGGATATCCGGTGGCTGTGTAGGCCAAAAAGAAAAAGAAAAAGAAAGAAGTCACCTCACATGGAGATGGCTAGAAGAGGAATAGAACCATAACTCAGAATGCTGTAATAGTTCTGGGATCTACCCCCATTTGCTCTCCTTATATCTTTTTTTTTTTTTTTTGTCTTTTGTCTTTTTAGGGCCCTCCCCACGGCGTATGGAGGTTCCCAGGCTAGGGGTAGAATCGGAGTTACAGCTGCCGGCCTACACCACAGCCCCAGCAATGCCAGATCTGAGCCGAGTCTGTGACCTACACCACAGCAATGCTGGATCCTTAACCCACTGAGAGAGGCCAGGGATCGAACCTGCAACCTCGTGGTTATTAGTTGGGTCCATTTACCACTGAGCCACGATAGGAACTTCAATCTCTCCTTATATCTTTAACCCGGCAGATAGAGGAACTTTCTCACCTTTCTGTCACTAGTATTCCCCTCTATCTAAGCTTTTCTTTCAAAGCTGGCATCCCCCACCAGGCTCGGTGATACCCCCAAGCTGTTCCAACCTTTGGACAAAGCCTCAATTCTCTGCGCTCCATCTGCTCTGCTCTGGACACTTTTCTACAGACCCCAGGGAACCAAAGTTCTGAGGACCAGGTCCCTCCCTGTCCATCATTCTGCTTTCCTCTCATAGCCCCAGGAACTAATCTCATGCTTTACCTGGGCCCCTTCCTCTTCCGCTCCCGAGAGAGACACACACACAAGCACCAGTCAGGAGTCGAGGCTTCACCATGGGTATCCAGGGGCTGGGAATGCATAGTCTCATCCTCCATGCCTTCCACACAACCAGCTGTTTTCTTTCTTTAAGGTGCCAACTGTTTCTGAGGCTGAAAAGTCCCTAGCTCTGTCTGCGCCCCAAGGAACTTCCATTTCTTGCCCAAGACTTTAGAATTCCTCAACATCTGTATGAATTACCAGGAAAAAGGGACAGGTGTCATTTCTCTGATGGGTGCTCTGAGGGAACAGCACCCACCCTGATCAGCCACAGACACAGTCAACCTCCCATTGTAATGACCATCTTTCACAGGGGTGGGGACAACATGCTCCCCCATACTTACAAAGACTCTTAGGTACTGCAGATTTTGTATATCATTCTGAGCTATTGTCTGAAAATTGCTACAAATAGATATGTGGTAATTCAGGGTCAGGCCTTTTTTTTTGGCCACCTGCAGCATGTAAGTTCCTTGGTGAGGGGTTGAATCAGAGCTGCAGCTGCTGGCCTATGCCACAGTCACAGCAACAAGGGATCCGAGCCTCATTTGCAACTTACACCACAGCTCACGGCAACATCAGATCCTTTAACCCACTGAGTGAGGCCAGGAATCAAACCCACATCCTCATGGATACTAGATGGATTCTTAACCCACTGAGCCACAATGGGAATTCCCAGGCATTTTTTATTTTCATTAAACACAAAGGTGCAAAGGCATGGAGGTACTGACAGATAAAAATGGGCATTGCACAGATGGACAGAGGCTGTCAGAGGTCATCTCACCACCATCTCTCACACAAAGTGTATGTAAGCCCAGCCTTTCTGCCTCTGCCCACGTGACTCTCCTCACGGGGAATGCCTCTACCTTCTCACTGCTCATTTAAGGTCCACCTTCTCTGGGAAACCCAGCCTGAACGTTCCTCTTGCCACGTACGCCCCTTGTCCCTGAACGCTACTGCACCTAGTCGGCCTCTGTCAATGTTAAACCTCTACTCAGTCTCCACGATCTTATGTCCTGTGTCACTGCATCATAAGCAGCTTGCATGCAGGGACCAAGCCGCCTATTTTCCATGCATATTCTCCCTCCCACACACCTAGCACAGTGCTGAGCAAATAGCTACCTGATAGCTTTGCTGCTCTGGGCGCTGGTTCTGCAGAGGTTCTAAAGTGCTCTATGAGGACTAGAAAGGCAAGGTCAGAATACTCTGGGTGAAACTGGGGTCTGAGTCACCAACAGTGCCCCTGCTAAGACACGCAGGCTGCCTTACAGCAAACGGCAGCTCAGAAGTAAGGCAGATGCACTACTGCCCCTGATCCTGCCCGGAGGCCTAGTTCTTGTGGACGGGAGACAGGAATGCCACCCAGCTCCAGGGCACACAGAGGGGCAGAGGAGTCACAGGGCCCGAGGCGGGGCCCAGCCTTGAGCAAGAGGACATCTCTGGCTTCCCCTTTTCCTTCCCCTGCAGCCCTGAACAATGGGGGGTGCGCCTAATGCCCAGAGGGCGCCTCGGACATCAAGGGGCTGGCATTTAAACACAGCGGGGACCCAGAGGTGCAGCTAGCCATAGGTGACCCCCACCAGCCAGATGCCGGCTCCCAGCTCCCTGGACAGCGTGTGCGTCTACTCCCCACTCCTCAGCCCATCCTGGGCTGCAGAGCCTTGACACGTACCCACTTGGCGATGGGGCAGCCACGTGAGCTCTTCCCCTCCTTCCCCGTGTAGATGACCTTCTCGATCCGGATGGCCTTCCCCTTCTCTCCGTACCTGGAGAGGGAGACAGAAGCCACCATTAGCAAGTAGAAGCCCAAAGGAGAGAACTCCCGGTAGGAAGGCAAGCCTCTCAAGACTGTGGGGCAACAGAGATGGGAGAGACAGGTTTACATGCTTCCTCTGTGTTAGAGCCTCTGGGGTCACAGCTCCACTTACGGCCTCCCAGGGCCTCCAGTCAGAGACCCAGGCAGAAGGTCTCTGACTATGACTTAGGAGCCTCCAGGAAGGGCACTCATACCAGAGGCTCAACACAGGCATGTGCATCCAGCCCTGTTAGCTAAGTCACCCCGAGGGTTAGTTATAAATTCAATAAAATGCCACAGACAAAAGAAAAGAAATGGAGAAACCCTTATTATTCTCTTTCAACAATTCCCAACTGACACTTGCACAGATGAGGTCAGACAGCTGAGGCCGAGGGAGGTGAACCTATGTACAAACTGGCCTCACGATTTCCTTGGACAGTAAACACGCCTAGTTCCTGCGCGTGCCCCATCCCTGGCCCTCACACCCGTGCACATACACACTCCAGGATTCTGAAAGCATCGAGGTAACCGCACCATGTTCTGAGGTGAAGAAGCTGAGGCCCCCAGAATGGAACTGAGCTGCCCAAGTCCACACAGCTCCCTGGGGCAGTTCAAGTGCAGCCCTGCAAGTCAGAGAGCCAGTCTGAAAGACAGCCCAGCCACTTTCTTGTTACAGGACTGTGGCCAAATGACTGAACTCTCAGCCTCAGTTTCCTCATCTATAAAATGGGGATAAAAATGGTTCCTGTCTCCTAGGCTTGGGAAAAGATCAAGCAAGATAATCCACAGGGAGTGTATCAAAGTACTCTGAAGTTCCTGGCTTCAGGGAGGAACCCAATAAATATTAACTATTCTTAATAATGTCAACAGCCATCTTGCTGAACTGCCTTATGTTTTTAAGTTTTTTGGTTTCAAGTACAATATCATATCATCTGCGAATAATGGTTATTTGCCACTTCTTCCTCTCCCACGCCTCTATTTCAGTCTGTCTGGAGAGGCCAGCACTTCCAAAGTGTTAGCTTTGCTTATTTCCCGACTTCACCGGAAATGTTTCTAACTATTCATCGCTGCACATGAAGCTCGCTGACTTGGGGATAGAGACAGAGCTTCCCCTTACTGTGAGGGGCTCTACTAATAAGAGTTTCCTGTTCTGAGGATTTTTAATCAAGAATTGTTTATTTTATCAAATATGTTTTTTAGGATCTAAGGACATGGATGACCCAATGGTTCTTCTCCTTTGGCCAATTACTACGGTATGGTATTTTAATAGACTGTCTAAATCAAACTGTCCTTACATTTCTGTAACAAATCCAATTTGGTCATGGCATATTGTTGTAACATACTACTTAATAGAGGGTAATGTTATCATAGCTGTTGCTGTTATCCATATTCTTTACATAAATGCATATACAGTGCCACATAGTTCTTTATCTCACCCACTCCACTTCTAGGAATCTCTATTAATTCATAAATAACTGTACAGGGAGTTCCCACTGTGGCGCAGAGGGTTAAAGATGCAGTTTGATTCCTGGTCCCGGTGCAGTGGATTAAGGATCCAGTGTTGCTGCAGCCATGGCACAGGCTGTAGCTGTGGCTCAGATTTGATCCCTGGCCTGGGAACTTATACATGCTGTGGATATGGCCAAAAAAAAGAAGAAGTAACAATACAAATTCTCCAAGATTTAGAAACAAGATATTCATTGCTGCATCAACATGAGAACATTTAGAAACAACTTAAATGTGCAGTATAGGACTGGTGAAATGAAACATAATAAATATAACAAAATGAATTTTCATACAATGGAAAAACCATGTGGCCAACAAAAAGAATTCTACAGAATTTTATGTAGTGACATGAAAGAAATTAAGTGGAGGGAAAAAGCAGCTACAAACAGGAATACAGTGCATTTGATTCTGTTTTGTTCAAAATTTCTCTATATACATATATGTATCTTTGTAAATGCTTATTAAAAATAGGAAGGTAAGAATCAAACTTTTAGGAGTTCCTATTGTGGTGCAGTGAAAACGAATCCAACTAGGAACCATGAGGCTGTGGGTTCAATCCCTGGCCTCGCTCAGTAGGTTCAGGATCTGGCATTGCCATGAGCTGTGGTGTAGGTTGCAGATGTGGCTCGGATCTGGTGTTGTGGCTCTGGCGTAGGCCAGCGGCTACAGCTCCGATTTGACCCCTAGCCTGGGAACCTCCATATGCCCTGGGTGCAGCCCTAAAAAAAAAAAAAAAAAACACAAAAAAAGACAAAAAAAAAGCATCAAACTTTTAAAATAAAATTTCTTCTGGGAAAGATAATTACTAGAGAGCTTTATTCACTCTAGACTTTTTTTTTTTTTTAAAGACCTTTTATAGACAGGTTTTATTTTTGTAATTGGAAAAGAAAACAAGTATTTTTTTAAATGCTGGTCTAAGAATTCTCTGAGTTCGATGTCTCTTTGCTCGAGACCTCAGGAATGAAGTGAAGAGCATTTCTGATAACTGCCACATTAAAACTCTAAGGCTCTGTTAGCCCCTTATAGAATGTGTTTGGAGACAGGACTCTGGGGAGTTTAGATAGCGTGGTCTGGCTCAAGAGGAAAAGATAGATAGTGCTGCTTTTGTTTGGTTCCTGGAAAACTTTCAACTCAACGAGCACTTATCAGGAAGCGGCCCATGAGTGCAGAGCTGGGCACTCAGCGTGTGCTGGGGTCACTGTGGGAAGAACTGCCCAAGGTGCCCACACTGCTCTCATGAAATGGACAGGATATCGTGTTCCCCACAGGAGGGTGAGCTGAGGACACAGCCTCGGCTTTCTGACCAGGACCTTCCCTGCCACCCCATCCTTGGGAGAAATGCTTCCTGTAGTGAACTTCTTATTTGGGAACAAATAAAAGGGCCAAGCACAGTCTGATCAGGTAGATCTTTTTTTTTTTTTAAACCAGAACTGTCTCTGTGTTTAAGACTACCTACTAACTCTGGATTTAGTTCTTTTTTCTTAAATATCTTACTTTCTGGTGTATCATTAAGAGAACTTCCTAGGATCCACACGAACCCCAAGACCCTAAACTAAGTCTGCAAAGGTAGGCTAAAAGCTGACTTTAAATGGTGACTTGATCATCTTAGCCTGTGGTTCTCAAAGGTGCTGCTGAGACCAGCATCCTTGGAAACTGGGGAAGAGTTTAGACTCTCTGGTCCATCCCAGACCTGCTGGGTCAGAAACCCTGAGGTGGGGCCTAGCGATCCGTGCTCTCAAGCCCTGCAGAAGCCCCGAAGCACGTTCCAACTTGAGAACCACTGAAGTGAAGTTGTGATTCTTCAGAGCTGCCTCCATCACACAGTAATGAGGCCAGTTCCCCACAAACTCAAAAGGGTTTGCTAGCATTATGTTGGGGCCTCATTCCTAGAATGAACACTAAATGAACTCCTAGAGAAGCCCCTTTCCAGTTCGAGGACATGTATCTCTGTGCAGCAGGCCATTCTCAGATATAGGTTTAAACATTTGACTCTGATTATTTCTGATAATGAGGACCTGGGTACCCAGCAGGTATGGAACCCATTAATAAATCTAATAACATGTTAGGACTTGCTTTCAATCTCTCCCTCCTTCCTCCAAATCTTTACCAGATAAGCGAAAAGTACCACCATCCCCTGGATTTCAGTTTACATCCCCTCCTTGCCTTGGCTGGCAGGTAGTGGAGTGGTCCTGCAGAGGAAGGGCAGGAGGAGGTCTAGAGAAGGAGACAGCCTGGAGCAGTCCCGAACCAGACCCCCGGCCAGGTGATCTGAAGCAATCACTCATTCCCCTCTTTGTTCCAGAAGGAGCCTAAAAAGATGTCTATGTGCTAAAAATAACAGGTGATGAAATCTGAGTAAAGGGGGAAACAGATGACATGATCTTGGTATTTTGCACAATGCAAACGGTGGGATCTTGTGTGTATTTTTGAGAGATAAGCCTGGTACATTTCAACACACAAGACATCACAGAAGCTAATGAAGACTCCTTGGGGTCACGTCAAAAGAACTCAGGCTGAACCTGAATAGGCTCCCATGGCCCAAAGATGAGAAATTACGTCCCTTATAATGAGGATACACAAATCTGGCTCTGAGCTTACTAGCAGCCAACATAAAGATGGAAACACAATCTGTTACATGATTTACAAGGTCCTTAAGATAAAAATAAACCAGTTACTGAGGAAAAACACAAGTATTCCTGGTCTTGAGAGGAATTCCTCCCTTGGATCTGCTGCTGAAGAATCTACACTTGGCTGTTATTTTTAAAGCAAACAAGAAAGAAAAAAAGGACAAATCTCGACTTCATCATTCTCTCTTCATCCTCGTTTCAAAACACTCTTCTATAACTAAAAGTTATTTACGGAGCTGTCTAGAAATCTTGTAAAACTGTTACCAAGATGCAAACACACATAACTGTCCCAGATCAAACTTGTCTATGTGACTCGCTGCAGCCCTTAACCCATCAACATAGTGTCAGGATTCCTCACAAAACTGGTGGCCAAAACGATGGCCACTCCAGCTTCGAAAAGTGCAACACATCTGCACACGGGCACACACAAGAGTGCATGTACAATACACACACTGTTTTAACTGTTTCATTCTCACCAACAGCAGACTAGACTAGGGTTCCCGTTTTCTCCACACTTCTGCCAACATTTGCTATTTGTAAGCATCTTGATGATTCTCATGGACTCAGAGGTGCCCTGTCAATCAGGCTTAGATTTACAGATCGGGTCTCTGATCAAATGTTTTTCTTTTTCTTTCTTTTTTCCCCTCTTTTTAGGGCCACACCTGTGGCACATGCACGTTCCACGGCTAGGGGTAGAACTGGAGCTGCAGCTGAGGTCTACGCCACAGTCACAACGACACAGGATCTGAGCTGCATCTGCGACCTATGCCACAGCCGGAAACACCAGATCCTTAACTCACTGAGCAGTGAGGCCAGGGATCAAACCCACATCCCTATGCACAACTATGTCAGGTTGTTAACCTGCTGAGCCACAACGGGAACTCCATCAAATGCTTTTCTGATGGGCTATTTTGAATATAAATTTTCCACATGGTACAGGATAATTACGAGTGTTTACAGTAGATCACTGTCCTCTATTCATCTTACCTTTTATTCATTCGAGGAATGTCATTATAGGCATTCAGTCCAAAATCATGTTCCCTGCTCTATTAGTGATAGTATTAGTTTAACTACCCTGGTTAGACAAAATCTGCTCACTAAGTGCTTTCCAGATATCGATGCAGTTTATCCTTATAACTCTCCTCCAATGGATGTGCCTTTATCATCTCCATTTTGCAGACAGGAAAACTGAGTCACAGAGAAGTAAAGCAACTTAACAAAGGACTCAGTAGTAAGTGGAAGGGCCAGGACCAGCCCCGGGACTAGCTCCAGGATCCATATGCTCTCAATCACCAAGCTATTTTACCGCTCTACACACTGGAACTCATAGAATTTAATACCCCCTGTGGACATTAACAGATTTTAAAGTCTCTATCTATACAAACAGCTGTTAAGTAAAAGCCCTATAGTCTTGAGTTTGGACTAGAAGTGTATATAAACTCAGGAGGTATTTAATCACTAAACAACAACAACAACAACAACAACAAAATAACCCTACATATATGTCTTGGCTCTTTCTACCGAAATGGCCTAGAAAACTAAGCATCCCCAGCACACAGACTCTGTTTTCTAAATACCTTTTTCCCAATAAAAAGTCAAGAAATCAAGAGCTCCTAGGATCACGTCAAAAGGACTCAGGAGACAACCTGAACAGGGGGCCCACCGCCCAGAGACGAGATATACATGCCTCCGAGCGGAGGTACAATGCACCGTGTAGGAAGTAGTTTTGAAAGATCAAGCCTTGAGACCTAACTACTAATTTACAGGACACAGGGCAGAAGAACCTGTTAAACGGCATCACAGGAAAGGTAGTAGTAAATTTTAGACCCTGGGAAACTCTGTAGGACAGACAACTGCTTAGTCTCTTTAGTCAAAAATGTTTCAAGAAAGAGATCGAGAAAAGGGGGAAACGAGGATATGTGAAGGGCAGACCTACAGACAGAAAGAAACCCAGAGCACTGCGGTCAAAACCTCACGTTCAGCTGCTCACCGTCTGTGTATTGGGGCTTCCTTTCCGTAGGTTGTCTCCTCTGGTACAAGGCCATGAAAGTGACAGAGAGGTGCTTAAAATCCATGCCCTATTAACTGCTTGCCCACTTCTCCTCGGACCCCCGTGCATTACTCACCGCTCCTCCATGAGTTCCCGGATGGAGGCTACCGTGGGGCCAGATCCCAGATGAGTGTAATACGGACCTTCGTCTTTCTCCACTATTTGTTCTGTGGAAACACAGAGTAAACATTATTTGGGGACATCCATTCCTCACCATTAATTTAGAAAGGCACACCACCAACAGGAAAATTGATGGCACGTTACAAAACAGGAAATTCAAAGGGTTTATAAACATGTGCAAATGTGTTCAACCCGATTAAGAAATCAGAAAATACAAATTAAAATTACAATGAAACACTATTACACACAGACCAAACTGGCCAAACCTTTAAAATCTGATTAGTTAAAACAATGTGTTGTCGAGACTCTGGTCTAACCACTTTGGAATTTAGTTTATCATTATACATATTCTAGAGCAGAGGTCGGCAAGCCCCTCCCCTCCTACGTACATATCCAAACAAACTGAAATAAGGATTCAAATAGCACCTGCACACACTGTTCACTGCAGTGTTAGTCACAAGAGCCCCAAGGCAAAAACAACAAGGTGTCCATCAGCAGAGGAACAAAATGGGGTATATTCGTACAAGGGAAAATTACTGGACCATAAAGAGGATTTATTCTGATACATGTTATCACATGGATGAACCTAGAAAACCTTAGGCTAAGTGAAATGAGCCAGACACAGAGGGCAAATATTGCAGGGGTCCATTTACACGAAGCCTCTCGAATAGGCAAATTCATAGAGATAAAATTCACAGAGGTCAGAGGTTACCAAGAGCCGGGAGTAGTGGGGAATGAGGGAGTTATTGCTCAATGGGTACAGAGTTTCTGTTTAGAGTGTTGAAACAGTTTTAGAAATAGATAGTGGTGCTGGTTGCACAATAGTGAATGTAATTAACGCCACTAAACTGTACACTTAATAATGGTTAAAATGGCAAATTTATATTATGTATATTTTACCCCATTGTAAAGAACAGGAACAAAGTACTGATACAGGCTACAATGTGAATGAACCTTCAACACATCACTCTACATGAAAAAGGCCGGCAGGAAATACCACATAGCACATGATTCCATTCATATGAACTAACCAGACAAGATCAATCCATAGAAACAGAAGGCAGAATGATGGTTGTCAGAGGCTGCGAGGAGGGCGGAATGGAGAGTTACTACTCAGTGGATACAGGGCTTTACCTGTGGAGTGATCGAAGTGTTCCGGAACTAGACAGAGGTGACTATTTCACAACATTGCGAATGGACTAAATGCCACGGAAGTGTTCACTTTAAAATGATTAATTTGATGTTCTGTGAAGTTCATCGCAATTTAAGAAAAGGAACAAACGACTGACTCACACAGCAACGTGGATGAATTTTAAATGCATTTTTCTAAGTGAAAGAAACAAGACTCAAAAGATAATGCAATAACAACTCTGGAAAACAGTATTTTGACTGGACACTCTAAGGCCATCAACCAAAAGAACTTTCCACAAACACTGAACACAACAGTTCATAAATTTGTTTCATGTCTAGGGACCACAAAAGAAAAAAGGACATTAGTGGGAAACTGATGAAATCCAAACAGTCTATAGTTAATAGCACCATACGAACATTAATGTCTTCGATTTCAATGTACTATAATTATGGAAGCTGTTTGTATTAGAGGATGCTGGGTACAGGGTATAAAGGAACCCTCTGTACCAACTCTGCAACTCTTGTATAAATGTAAAATTATTTCATAATAAAATGTTTTCAAATATAAAACAAAACCACAAAACTATACAGGACCCTACGTTGCTGATCCTGTCCTAGAGGAAATCTTGGTCACATGCATCAAAACATGTTCAAGGATTTTCACGGCAATGTTATTTGCAGTCGTCCACACTGGAAACAATCCATAATCCAGCAACAATTGCATGGATAAATACAACACAATAGACTCAGATGGCAGCATATAGCCAGCAACGAGAAGCATATATCCAGCAACTGGAACAATGTGGCTGAATACTACATCACCACAGGGCATGAAGGGGGTTCAGCACAGGACAAATACAGTTTACATTTAAATAATATTCAAAACCAGGCTCAACCAAACTATAATGTTTAGAGATCCATTCATAGTGGTAAAATTACTAAAGTGAAATGGAAAAATCCCAGGCACTCCACAATTTTTTAACCTACAAAAAATGGCAATTTCATATGGCTCAATCTTAATTTAAAGAAAAACAAGGGAATCACTCACAAGAGAGTGGGTACCTCTGGGGGATAGGAGAGGGATTGACTGGGAAAGGCACTCAGGGCTCCTTCTGGGGAACTGGAAATGGCCTACTTCTTGATCAAGGTGCTTACTCAAGTGTTCATTTTATAAATTTCATTAAACTGAACATGAACGTTTTGCATAACTGTCCATATGTGGAATGCACAACTTTTTTTTTTTTTTTTTTCCATATCCATGGCATATGGAAGTTCCCAGGCCAGGGATCAAATCTGAGCCGCAGCAGCATTTCCGGATCCTTAACCCACTGCCCCACAGCAAGAACTCCTTCACAATTTTTAAAATGTTAAAAAAAAAAAAAAAAAGGTGATGTCATACCTGTTCTACACAGAACATTATGTTCAGCTTTATGGGGAAAACAAGACAGGGCAATAGCTGATTAGGCCTTTAAAAATTTATGGTCTAGCTGGGTAGATAAGACCTAGATATAAGCTACTTTATACCATTTCCAGGCAATGGGGAAAGATTAATTTTTTCCAAAGCATGATGTTGGAACGAATGGGGGAAATTCTGGATCCATACTTAATATCTTACCCCCAAAACCTTCCAAATGGTTTAAAGATTTGAATACAAAAAATTACACTATGCAAATTCTAGAAGAAAAACAATGGATGATTTTTTTAAAAAAATAATCGTGAAAACAGGAAGGTCTTTAAGTAGAACATGAAATTCTGAGGGCAACACACCCCCCCAAAAAACTCTGATAAATTTAACTGAAGAAAAATTTATAGTAATAACTACTAAAAGTCAAGCCAGAAGACAAACACCCCACTGGGGAGAAATATTTGGAACTCACACTAGACAAAAGGCTACTTTCCTTAACATTATCAAGTGCTCCTACAGCTAAATAAGGTCAATAACATAAGAAATAAATGGAAAAAAAAAGTTAAAACTGGTTCTTTGAAAGGGAGATGAAAATGGGTCAAACATATGAAAAGGTACAATAAGGTACCAGTCTCACCTTTCAGATGAGTCACCATCAAAGTCTGATAGCTCCTCGTGTTGGTGAGGGTACAGAAAAATGGGCAGTACAGAAAGTAAGTTAGCAAATATATTAAAATTGCAAATGCCCAACCTGTCTGACTCAGTAATCTCAAAAATGTCAAATTCTTCTAAGAATTTATTTCTAGGAATTTGGATGTACTTGCAAAGGTACAAAATGATAGGTATACACAAGAATACTGCATTGTTTGCAATGGCAAAATATCAGACACCTAAATGTCCATAGTACATTATGTATTATAAACACATTACAACATAAAAAAGCAGCTATCAAATGGAATTAGGCAGCTCAAAATTTACTAACCAAAAAATGACACCCAAGATATTTGAAGTGGGAGAACAAGCAAATTTTACTATCACATCATGTTACAGTTCATACATACACACAGTCACACATACATTAGTATATATGCACACATACAGAAGGATAAAGGTGTATATGTCATTAGTCACATTAAGAATAAGTGTACATTATCAGACACAACTTAGAATAGATTTACAAGGAGATCCTGCTGAATAGCATTGAGAACTTTGTCTAGATACTCATGTTGCAACAGAAGAAAGGGTGGGGGAAAAAATGTAATTGTAGCGTATACATGTAAGGATAACCTGACCCCCTTGCTGTACAGTGAGAAAATTTAAAAAAAATATTAAAAAAAAAGAAAAGAATAAGTGTACAAACATGGTTGTGAAAATGAGTTCAGTTGTGTCCCTGGTTTCAAACATACAAATAAACGGTTGACATGGTGTGTGCAGCCCATCAGATGAACTGATGGAAGCTGTCTACCATGTATGGCTTCTGTTTACGGAGACTCTTCATCCCTCTCTGAATCACTGTCACCGTCCCCTAACTGGTCTCAGCCCTCCAAGGTCATCCCACCCAATACCCTCAGACGGAAATCTGATCCTGCCAGTTCCTGCAGATGACTCCATGCTAGACAGAGCCCCAATTCCAGAGCACAGGCCCCAAGGCCCCTTGGAGCCGTTCCAGCACACCTCCCAGCCTTGCGTCCTGTTAGAGCCACCACTTCTCTTTCCAAGCAACCAGGCACCACCCCTGTGTCTTGGAACACATTTCCTCATTGACCACAGTGCCTTCTTTCTTTGGAAAAACTCAAGTCTTAAGGCCTACTTTAAATGCCACCTTTTCTGTGAAACCCTATTAGACCTCTCCTCTTCCCTCTGGACTCTTCAGAGCAAACAACAAAAATATCAAAGTAAGATATTTGGGTGTTCCTGTTGTGGCACAGCAGAAACGAATCCAACTAGGAACCATGAGGTTGCGGGTTCGATCCCTGGCCTTGCTCAGTGGGTTAAGGATCTGGCATTGCCATGAACTGCGGTGTAGGTCACAGATGTGGCTCAGATCTGGCATTGCTGTAGCTGTGGTGTAGCCGGCAGCTACAGCTCCAATTAAACCCCTAGGCCTGGGAACCTTCATATGCCACGAGAGCGGCCCTAAGAAGACAAAAAAAAAAAACAACAACCAAGAAACAGAGTATGATATTTAACATGTCACAGCAGAATGAACACAAATTTTGCAGACAGAGACCTGGGCAACTGCAATGGTTATCTCCCCAGCCTCTCTAGTTAATCCCCCCACCATCTTTTTGTGTAAAATGCATCAACGCCCAAACGCAGTGTTTGGTACATAATATGAACTCATTATGTAGCTGCTGTCTAGGCTCTGCCAAACAAACGTATGACTGTGACCAAGTTACACAATCATTATGAGATTTAGAGCAGATAAAGTCATGTTCCTGTATCAAAGAATTGCTGAAGATCAAATGAGATGTCAGGTAGCTAGCACAGATCTCAACCTACCAATGCTTTAATGTTTCCTGAGTGAATGAATATTTTCAGCTAAAGGATGAAAAATGACCTGCTCCAAATAGACACTATTTTGAACCATAAAACAGAGAGGATCATAGAAGGAGGGCCATGAAGTGGCAGAGGGGGCAAGAACTGAGGTATAGGTAGGGAGAGAGAACATAAGAATACGGGTCTTGGAAGCAGTGGTCTGAACGCTCCTATAGGCACCAGGAAAATAGAGCCTATATGGAAAATAGAGCATAAGAATATGCCAGAACTTCTGGGCTCTAATCCAGTTTCCACTGTCTGGAGAAAAGTCACAATAATGGAATGACTGTAGGGTCTCACACTGAAACTAGAACATAACTTAGTTTTTTGGTGATTACCTTCTGCCCCAATTCAGAAAAACTCAAAACTTACAGTTAAGGGCAGAGAAAGGATATTTTCTTTTTGGCCACACCCGTGCCACGTACCCGTGGCACGTACCTGTGGCACATGGAAGTTCCTAAGCTAGGGACTGAATCGGAGCTGCCATAGCCATAGCAACGCCAGATCTGAGCCACATCCATGTCCTACACCACAGCTCATGGCAACGTCAGATCCTTAACCTGCTGAGCGAGGCCAGGGATTGAACCCACATTGTCATGGATACTAGTCAGGTTCTGAACCTTCTGAGCCCCAACAGGAACGCCAATTTGGAAAGGGAGCCTTTATACATGAATGGCAACTATACCGGTCACAGAATTCTTGTCTTTTTAGGGCCCCACCTGTGGCATATGGAGGTTCCCAAACTGGGGGTCGAATCAGAGCTACAGCTGCCAGCCTACGCCACAGCCATAGCAATGCAGGATCCTTAACCCACTGAGTGAGGCCAGGGATCAAACCTGTTTTCTCGTGGATGCTAGTCAGATTCGTTTCCACTGAGCCATGACAGAACTCCTGGGCACAGAATTCTTAAGTCGAATCTTTTATCTCAATATCTTGAGAACTGCAATACATGTATTCAACAAAAGACTCGCATCCGGAATAAAGAACCCTTTACTGATCAACAAGAAAAACAATAGAGCAATGGGAAAATGGCTTGAACAGGTACTCTACAAAAGAGGACATAACAAAAAGGTGCCCCATCTCATCAGTCACCAGGAAAATGCAAATTAGGAGTGCCTGTCATGGCGCAGTGGAAACAAATCCAACTAGGAACCATGAGGTTGTGGGTTTGATCCCCGGCCTCGCTCAGTGGGTTAAGGATCCGCCATTGCCATGAGCTGTGGTATAGGTTGCAGACACAGCTTGGATCTGGTGTTGCTGTGGCTGTGGTGTAGGCCAGTGGCTACAGCTCCGATTTGACCCCTAGCCAGGGAACCTCCATATGCCGTGGGAGCGGCCCAAGAAATGGCAAAAAAAAAAAGCAAATTAAAGCCACAATGAGATACGATTATACACCTACTACAACGGCAGAAAGCCTGTTGACACCATTTGCTGGTTTACATGTGGAGTCCTGCTGGTGGGGGTTTAAACTGCTACAACCACTCTGGAAAAAAGGACAGCACCTACTAGAGCTGAACATATACAGTTTCAGTCCTAGGTATACACCCAACAGAAGTATGTAAGTGTGTATATACATATAGCAAGAGATGCATAGAAGAATGTTTTATATCAGCATGATTCATAATCACCCCCAATTGGAAACAATCCAAAAGACCATCAACGACCTAATGGATAAATGGTGGTACACTCATAAAGTGGAATACTATACAGCAATGAGAATGAACGAATGAACTGTAAGTGTTGCTACACACGAACACAAATGAACCTCACAAGCATAACAAATATAAAAGAATACATATCTCTGAAGCTCAAGAACAGGGAAAACTGATCCGTGTGGTTAGAAGAGTAGTTACCTTAGGACAGGAGTCAGCAGGCTTTTTATGTTAAAGGCCAGATGGCGCACACTGAAGGCTTTGCGGAGTATGCAGTCTCTGTGGCAGCTATCCATCCTTGCTGATGTAGCACAAGAGCAGCCACAGACACTACATAAACAAATGAGCATGACTGTGTTTCACTACAATTTTATGAACACTGAAACCTGAATGTCATACATTTCTCCATGAAATACTATTCTTCTTTTGATTTTTACAAACCATTTACAAACATTTTTAAATTTTTATTTTATTTATTTATTTTTGGGGGTCTTTTTGCCTTTTCCAGGGCCACTCCTGAGGCATATGGAAGTTCCCAGGCTAGGGGTCTAATTGGAGCTGTAGCTGCTGGCCTACACCAGAGCCACAGCAATGCTAGATTCGAGCCACGTCTGCAACCTACACCACAGCTCATGGCAACGCCGGATCCTTAACCCACTGAGCAAAGCCAGGGATCGAACTTGCAACCTCATGGTTCCTAGTCAGATTTGTTAACCAGTGTGCCATGACGAGAACTCCAATAAACATTTTTTAAAAATGTTTTTCGCTCCCAGATGCTAGCCAGATTTGGTCTGCAGGTCAGAGTCTGCTTTTGGGAGGCAGGTGTAAGTGACTGGGTGGGGGCATGTGGAGGCTTTGGATGTGCTGGAAAAGATTTGTTTCCTAGATCAAAAAAACATCTGGGGAGTTCCCGTCGTGGCGCAGTGGTTAATGAATCCAACTAGGAACCATGAGGTTGCGGGTTCGGTCCCTGGCCTTGCTCAGTGGGTTAACGATCCGGCGTTGCCATGAGCTGTGGTGTAGGTCGCAGATGCGGCTCGGATCCTGCATTGCTGTGGCTCTGGCGTAAGCCGGTGGCTACAGCTCCGATTCGACCCCTAGCCTGGGAACCTCCATATGCCAAGGGACTAGCCCAAGAAATGGCAAAAAGACAAAAAAAAAAAAATGTGGATCAGATGTGGTCACACAAGTACATGCCTTCTGTCGCACTGTAAGGCATACCCCATTTTGCTTTGCTTCACAGGTACCGTGTTTTTTACAGGTTGAAGGCCTGTGGCAAATCTGTGATGAGCCAAATCTACCAGGGGAAGTTTTCCAACACCATTTGCTTCCCTTTGTGCCTCTGTGCCACGTTTTGGTAACGCTCACAATATTTCAAATTTTTTCATCATTATTCTATTTGTTACAGTGTCTGTGATTAGTGATCTTTAATGTTACTATCGCAAAAAGATTACAGCTCACTGATGCCTCAGATGATAGTTAGCATTTTTTGGCAATAAAATATTTTTATTAAGGCATAAATGTTTTTTAGACATAATGCTATGACACCTTTAGTACAGTATAAATACAACTTTTACTTTTTTTAACATGACTTTTATATGCACCAAAATTCAAACCAAAAAATCCACGTGACCTGCTATTTAACATGATGTCCACTTTACCTCAGTGGTCTGGAACTGAACCTGCAGTTTCTCTGAGGTGTGCTTAGGATTTACATACCTTCTTTTTTTTGCTTTTTTTTTTTAGGGCTGCACTCGCAGCATATGGAGGTTCCCAGGTTTGGGGTCAAATAGGAGCTAGAGCTGCCAGCCCACACCACAGCCACAGCCACATCAGATCCGAGCAGCTCACGGCAACATCGGATCCTTAACCCACTGAGTGAGGCCAGGGACCGAACCACAACCTCATGGTTCCTAGTTGGATTCGTTTCCGCTGAACCACAACAGGAACTCCTTATATACCTTTTTTTTTGTTTTTGTTTTTTTGTTTTTTTGCTATTTATTGGGCCGCTCCCGCGGCATATGGAGGTTCCCAGGCCAAGGGTCTAATTAGAGCTGTAGCCACCAGCCCATGCCAGAGCCGCAGCAATGCGGGATCGGAGCCGCATCTGTGAGCTACACCACAGCTCACGGCAACGCCGGATTGTTAACCCACTGAGCAAGGCCAGGGACCGAACCCGCAACCTCATGGTTCCTAGTCAGATTCGTTAACCACTGCGCCACGACGGGAACTCCCTTATATACCTTCTTATACGTATTTCAATGAAGAGAGTGTTTTTTTAAAGTTTATTTTTAAAATTAAAAAAAAAAAAAAACCTTAAAAAAAAAAGTATATGTGATCAACTTAATTTTTGGTTAACTTATTTGGAGGCAATGCTCCATCCTTGAAATTCAGTAAGTTCATCTGGATCGTTATTTGTTGATTTTTATCTTCTTCCATTTCAAAAACGTTTTCTAGGAGTTCCATGGTGGCTTAGTGGGTTAAGGATCTGGCATTGTCTTTGCCGTGGCTGGAGCCATGGCTGTGGCACAGGTTTGATCTCTGCCCCTGGAACTTCTGCATGCTGTAGGTGCGGCCAAAAAAAAAAAAAATTCTTTTTTTTTTTTTTTGTCTTTTTGACTTTTCTAGGGCCACTCCTGAGGCATATGGAAGTTCCCAGGCTAGGGGTCTAATCGGAGCTGTAGCCACTGGCCTACGCTACAGCCACAGCAATGCCGGATCCAAGCCGCGTCTGTGACCTACACCACAGCTCACCGCAACGTCGGATCATTAACCCACTGAGCAAGGCCAGGGAGCAAACCTGCAACCTCATAGTTCCTAGTTGGATCCGTTAACCACTGTGCCACGACGGGAACTCCTCTATTTTATCTTTGACTCTTGCTTTTGTTCGATTCCATTCTGTGATCTTTGCTAGGAACACTAGTGAATGTTCCCAACATTCCTGACAGAATGAATCTGTGGACGATCCCTCCGGTCTCTCTTCTGTACCCCTTATCTCCACTCTGATGATGTTCATTTCTATTTTCTTCTGCTTTGGAGTGATCTTTCAAGCCTGGCCCTCTTCCTCACTGATTTGCTTTTTCTGGAACTCTGATTCTGCTTTCTGTAACTTTTAGTGCACTGTAAGTGCTTTGTGATGAAACAGCACACTTCTTCTGCAGTTTCATCCATACCTCTTATGACTTCTTTGTAACTTTCTTCTAGTGCCTCATATTTCATTTCTGGTTTTACAGTGAACATTTTAGTCAATTTCCTCGAAGGTATAAATCAGTTGTTCAAACTCTTCTTGTCTTTTCTAATGTAAGTCTTCATTTGAATGTTATATTTCATCCCTCTGCTTTTCCTTATGAATTTGGATGGGTTGCACGTTGGGTTTTTTGTCTGCTTGTTAATTAATCTTTCAATGGAGGAAGGCGACCTCCTGGCTTTGTCCCCATAGGCACTACTGACCCTTTGGACTAGATAAATCTTTTTGGGGTGAGGGCTGTCCTGTGCCTTGTAGAATGTTTAACAGCATCCCTGGCCTCTACCCACTAGATGCCAGTAGAACCACACTAGTTGTGATAACCAAACCTGTCCTCAGACGAATGTCCCCTGGGGTGAGAAGGGACATAAAACAGCCCTCAGTGGAAAGCCACTGGTCTAGACTCTGTTTGCCCAGAACTAGAATGGGCAGAATCTCCTAATCCTACCTGGACACTGCTCATTCTTCCCTTAGAAATTAAGCTTAGAGAATTAGATGCTGTAGAGGTTTCAATTATTAGTTTGAAAGTTCAGCAGTCTGAAGGGGGAAAGGAAGACCTGGGGATGGCTCTGGACAGCTCCAATAGGGAAATTTCACCTCTATGCCCTGTTTGCTGGGGCTGATGCCTCCTAATTTGTATGCATGTTTGTGTGGGGAGGCTTGGGTTGTGTTCTGTCCTCATGTTAAGATTTTGGTTTATATCCTCGTTTGGAAGTGGGCTGGTCACTCTGATAAGATGTCAAAGTTAAAAGAAAGCCTCATGGTTTGCAGAATTTTTGTTTGGTGGTTCAGCAAATATTTTTCTCTGCACAATGGTCTTTGTTTGGTGCTACTGGCCCTCAACTACAAAGCTGGCTCCTAAGACATGACTTCGCATCTCTCCAGCCAACTGTCCTCACCCCAGACCTTATCCCCATCAGAAGCTGGAGCAGCAGGAAGAGAAGTCTGTTTGCATTCCTGTCTTTCTAGAGTGCATGCCTTCTAGGTGGGTGGTCTCCAGCCCATCTCTCCAAGTTGTTGGGTCCTTCTGAGCCTCTATTATTGTTTTTCCCAACAATGGAAGTTGTATATGCCCCATGTCATCCTTTATTTCAATTTAAATTGATCTTAAGCTGGCACATAGCTCTTGGAATTCATAGTTTAAGAATGAGGGTATTTCCAAATTTCAGTTGATGAAACTGTGTTTGTTTCTCTTGGTTCCTTTTGCCAGGTTTCAGGAAAAGAGTATTTTGCTATCTTGCTGTTAAATCACCATTTTTCCTTTTAGTCTCCAGTGTAATATTTCTTCCTTCTCCATACACGTAAAGTGACAGGACGAGGAAATGGCTCAACCCTTCTTAAAGTAAAACCTGTTTTATGTCTTCCTTTAAGCTGTGGGAGAAGTGACATTTTTTCCTAAAATACATGGTGGAAAGCTCTGGGGTAGAGCTCAGGAGAGCAAAATCCAATTTTTGAGAAAATGCTGGTTATGTGGCTCTAGGTGCTTTTTTTTTTTTTTTTTTCTTTTTCTTTGCGCCCTGTGCACTTAATTTCAATACTCATTAAAATAGAAAAATATGCTCTGCTCCACTTTTGCACTAGGCTGGGGAGAGAATGAAATATATCCTTTGTGCTATGAGCAAGAGATACTAAACACAAGAAACTACTCATCACTGCCTAACAGAAAGACGGGTCCTTCATTTCTAAAAGTACCTTCCACTTCTCCACTGCCTCTCTACACAGACACTAAGGCACCCACACTTTCCAGGTGGGGAACCTCATAGCCAGATACAGATAAAATAAATGCTTTCTTTTTTTTTTTATGACATTGATACAGAGAGTTGGTTGATAACTGGTATACAATTAACCCATAGATGTCAAGATCACACAAAGGTTTAACTGCACCCATCTTATTCCAAACAATTCTATGTAATGCCTAATAATTCTTGATGTAATTTTAGTGGACTTAACGCCAAACAGTTTAAGCTTCTACAACTAATTCCACTTCCATGACAGTCAAGAAGTGATTGCTAGAACGCTGCCTCCTGGCAATCACAAATCCACACTGAGGGCAGGTAGATGGTTGGGCCAGATGAAATTTTTCAAACTAAAATCTCAGGTCATCTGCCTGTGAGTTCATGATGGGCCTGCTGGTAGTAGAAAAACTCATAACAACGGCACACCTACTGATGACAAAGATGACAGGTAAGGAGAACATGCCCAAACCTGTCTGTAGAATTTAAATATGGAGGCGAATAAGGTTGACAGTTGACCAAAAATTATGTAGAGCACTACCATATGCTCAGCACCAGTCTAGATGCTCTAGAAATACATTCCACCCCTGCTCTTTTTTTTCTTTTTTTTTTCCTTTCTTAGGGCCACACTAGCAGCATACGGAGGTTCCCAGGAGAGGGGTCCAATCGGAGCTGCAGCTGCCAGCCTACACCACAGCCAGAGCAACACAGGATCCGAGCTGTGTCTGCGACCTACACCACAGCTCACGGCAACGCTGGATCCTTAACCCACTGAGCGAGACCAGGGATTGAACCTGCATCTTCATGGATACTTGTCGGATTTGTTTCCGCTGAGCCACGATGGGAACTCCTCTGTCCTTGTTGTTAAGGAACCTGGGATTTAACTGAGAAGACTAGTATGCACATAATAACAAGTCATGTAAGACAAAGAAGAATCCAGCGTTAAACCTTGACTTTTCCTCAGTATTGATGCTATTAGCCCTCCCAAACTCTTTGTTCTAACCCACCCTCTTCTCAACTTCTTCCCACTTCTCTTCCACACCTCCTTCATGGCCGCCTGCCTGAGATTCTTGATTCCAAAAGTCAGTATCCTCCATTCTGGTCTACATATCAGCCTGGTGGTAGATGTATAACTGAGACTTCAGCTACCATCAGTTCCCAGATCGAACCAGATGTACACCTGCTGGTCCCACAGACATCTCAAAGGCAAACGCCCAAACTTGCCCCGTACTTCAAATCTTGGTGAACGGCAACCCGCATCTACACAGTCACCCGACCTGAAACCTCAGGAGTCATCTGTGACTACCCTTCCTTACTCCTACCTTCACCAGGTCATGGGCCAGTTAATTCTTTCTCTTCTTCTTTCTCTCCCCCAGCCTTCCTCCCCTCCCGCCTACTTGGTATCATTCGTACTTCAGGCTTGCATCAGTTCTTGCCCAGGCTTGCAGACTGGTTTCTCTGCCTTTGGTATCACCCCCTTCCCCTGAAACTCTCTCCTCCAGCCACTCCCAGTCTTTCATCTAACACACCAGTCATACCAGAACGACTTGTATTTCTCCATGTTTTCTCATCTCCACATCTTTCATGTAGTTTCCATCGCCATAATCGTCATGTCCCTTTGCCTAGAGCACTTTACCTTCTCCCTATCAATCTGCTTAACCTCTACGTATCCTTTAAAACTCAACTCAGAATCACCCCCTCCAGGAAGTTCTTTGATACTTTCGCATCCAGAATCAGACTCCCCACTTTATACTGGTGTCCAAATAGTCTGCCGACAAAATATATTTAAAAGACATGAAGTTCCTCTTCATATCCAACTGAATGCAAGGGAAGAAAGTGGAATCTTAGAAAAACTACAGCAAGTGAACTTCACTTCACTGTACACAGGGCTAAATCTCTGTGTCCTCCACTCAGAATTGTGGTTCCTCTGGAAGTGACCCAGCGGATACTGTTGTCAGCCACATTTGCGGGACCACATCCCTCCCTCACCCAAACTTTCCCCATATTTCAGGCAAAGGAGATGATATGGCTACTTATTTAGGGCAGGATGACCAACTGGATAAAAACACAATACTCTTCTGAAGACAACCTCTAAAATCTGTCTCCTAATTTCCTGCTTTTGCTCCGCTTAAAGGGCTCCAGCTATCTGTGGACGGTTCCTCAGAGACATCAGGACAAGACTTAAAAGTTAACACAGACCTGTTTCCTTGTCTATAAAATGATGATCAGATGATCTCAAAGGATGCTTTTCCCACTAAAACATCATCTGGACTCATTCCATGTCCTCAGTTGGCTCTCGGTGTGAATGTCCCCATTTCTGAGAATAGATAAAATACATAAAGGACCTAGCCAAAAGTTGCTGCAGCTCATCATCCTGCCTCTGACTGCGGTGTCACGGGATGGTTAAGGGGTGATTAGGGGAATCGCGGACATATGCCTCAAAATAGCAGAAATGCATCGAAACTCTCTTCTCCCAATAACTCAATACAGAACTTCACCCCGTGCTATATTTTCTTAAGCCTATACATATCATACTACCCACATCATACTACCCTTCTGGAGTAAGGCATTTCCTTTCATGTCTTTTACATGTATTTCTTTGAAGCTTCAAGGGGTACCTTTAATTCAGCGTTTCAAGATTCAGAGAACTAGTACATGTGAATCCCATCCATACCTTCAGAAAACCCATTATCTTCATGCACGTGTAAAACAATGTTCTTGGTGTTTGGGTTTTTGGTTGCCTGGGGATGCCCAAGTTGGCCAAAATTGCTTATCTGGCAAAAATCACCATGGAGCTTGAATATTAGCTTTCTTTTGCTATTCTGTAAGACCTTTCATGTTTTCACAAGGTTGTTGCCATACTTAGTCATTTGTTAGGGCTGCTAAATGGCATCTCCAAATTTCACTGTCATGTCTCTGGAAAATTCTCCCTTATAGTGACCTGCAATCTGCCCCTCTCTACTGACCACTGTTGAAGGGTTGGGTTTCTCGAATAGGAGACAGCTCCTATGTGACAGTAATCCCAGAGTGAACAAGCTTCTTTCCCAACTCTTGTCCTGAGCCTGAGCTCCCAAAGACACATTCAGCCACACCAGCTGATGCAGGCTTCCCCTAACACGAACCTCTGCACCTCTAGAAACGGTTTCCAAGTGGATCCTTTCTTCTTTGGCCCTCTTTACTCCTAATACCACTGCTTTAGCTGGACTCATTTCTCAGCCAAACAATTTTACTCACGGTATGGGCTGGTAGGGAGCAGTCCAACTGCCCAAGTTCAAATCTCCCACCCACCATCTGCTAGCTCCACGACCTGGGTAAATCTCTGAATCTGATTTTTCCTTCATCACTGAAATGGGACTGCTGACAGTACCTTCACCTCATAGAGATGTTAGAGGGGATTAAATGAGGTAGTGATGGTAAAACCCTGGGCACAATGCCTGGAACAGAGTGTGTCATCGACTACGACTATTACTGTTGTTGCTGTCATTCTTAACAGTTTCCTAACTGGTCTTCTGCCACAAGGTTATCACTCTTCACCAACCCATCTGCTGTGCTACTTCTACTAGGAGGATGGACTTTCAAAAATATTTCTTGATATGTATACATAACACATAAAATATGAATATCCTAAGAGAAAATTCAGAAACTATGTGAGGGGGAAGTCATCCATAGTCTGACCAGAGAGACAATCACTGTTGAAGTATTTCTTCCTAGTCTTTTTCCATTTTTTTTTTAAACCTAGGTGAGCTGACCATTTAAATACCCTTTTGTGTCTGCTCTTTGACCTTAGCATTTTCCTATAATTTAACATTTAACAATACAAGGTAGGTCTGGTTCTAATTCTTTGTTTAGCATTAGATACAGATTCATTTACCTGTATTACATATAAATAACATACAAATCGGAGCAATAAATGGTTGCTGGTGTCAGCTCCCCTTATCTCTTGCCCACTGCCCCCACTACTCCTCTGCCTGCCAAGGCACCAGGTTGCCAGCATTGCCACTCTGGGTTTCTCTGATGCTGACAGTTGACTGCCTGTGCTTTTGCTCACTAGTTTCAAGCTGAGACTTGTCCCCTCTGCTGGGACGCTCCTCTGACCTAAGGAACACGGAAGAACACTGAAGGTTTGGGTCCACACAGGGCTAGTAGCCTTAACGTCCTGTGAGCCTGCTCCCTTCTGCTCCTAGATGTGCTCCTGTTTCTCAGGCTGGAGTGGCTGCCTACTCACCTCTCCCCATCTGTGTTCACTACAGTTTTGCAAAGCCAGCTTCCTCAGGAAAACGTTACCCTCCATAATGACAACAGAGTCTAGTGTTTCAGGGCACTCTACTGTTCAGCCTCTTCCATGTGGCAGCACAGGCACCTGCTGAATGGGCGACTGGGTATTTTATTGTCTGAACCATTTCTCTTAATTTTTATCTTATGGGTCATCAGTAATCAATAAATAACTGATGAATACAGTAACAGCCAACCCTTTTTTTCCTTCCTAACATGTCTATTTTTACATCTTTTTCTTGCTTTATTGTACTTGAGAGGATGATAACAGCAAAGCACTCATAATGCTTCTTATGGGCCAGACACAGCCCTAGGTGCTTTACTCATAGGAACTAATTTAGTTCTCAGATCAGTCCTGGTGAGGTGGTACTATTATCACTTTCATTTTAGGCATGAGGTAGTGATGGGATTAAAATTCAAATAAAAATAAAACTAGTCTCACCAAACGTATTATCCAAATACCTGAATTCCACAATTAAAATTTTATTATTTAAAAAAAAAAAAGTCTTAAGTGAAAAAAATGTATTATGGACCAACTCTGTCCTCAGCCCTGTCTATGCAAGGATATTCCCTAACCTGGATGGGGAGAAACAGCAAATGAAGCTGTGAGCACAAGGAAGATGGGCCAGACACATACAAACGCAGAGAAAAGGGAGGCCCAATTCCTGCAATCAGAACAAGCCTGTCTCAAACACTGGGAAATAAGGGGCCTTCAAAGTCACATCATTATTAAACCCAATAATGAAGTCAGCCCTCGGTGGAAACCATAATCTCCGACGTCTGTGAGCCTCTGGCAGGACACTGCACATCTGTTCACCCCCAGGCCAACTTTTCCTTGTCCCCTAAGTGACTGTCACTGGCCCTGCTGTCTTGTACCCAGGGACCTGGGGTAGCTGGCGTGGGCAGGACAGCCCAGCGTCTCCTTACCAACGGGGATAGAACATCTGACACATCACACAACTGGCCTAATGTCAGTGCATTTAAATGAGCAGAGAAGACAGCCTTTTCCTAAGACCTGTCTGTGTATCATAAAATCACAAGAATTCAACATGCTCCCCGCCAGCATCAATGTGTTTCCTGCCACCATCTGAAACACAAACATCTCTCTCAGAACACTCAGTGAGCAGCACAGAGTCAAGGCCCAGGGTGGACCTGGGGCTCATCAAGGCATCAGCAGCGACCCCCACTCTGAGAAAGTGGAGGTCCCTGGAAGCAGTCCTCAGAGGCCAGGGACTCCGCTTTATTCCAGAAGGCAAGGCTCAGAAACAGACCCAATTCCTCAGTGCTCCTTCCCATACCATAGTTTCAAGCACTACGCTAAGGACACCCAAACCTGCAACTCCAGCCTCTCCATACTTTCAAACTCAGCCGGTCCAAACAGAGCTCATCACTTGTCCGCATGCCCATTCACAGTGACCGTGACCACCGGGGCAGAGACCCGAGTTGTCCTCCTCTCCACACGCCCTCCTCCCCCAGAGGCCACTTGCTCCATGGCCCCCGCCCACCCACTCTTTCAGTGCAGGCCCTTGTTACTTCGTGCCTGGCTCATGGCAACACCTTTCTCACTGATTCCCTTGCCAATCTTGTCTCCCCGCCATAAGCCAGAACAGTCTTAGAGAAGCACAAAGTGACAACAGGTCCTTACTTGCTCACTACCTATTTACCAACGAGATCAAGTCAAACTCCTGACCTTGGCTTGCTGGGCCCTGCAAGATCTGGCCCCTGCCTGCTTCGCAAGCCACCTTTTGTTCAATCCCCCCACACCCTCCTCCCCCTTTGCACCCCCAGACCAAGAGCCGTGCACATAAACCCCACCGTGTCACAGCCACCAAGCTGTTGCTCAAGCTATTCCTTCTTCCCAGCATGACTCCTTTCTCCTCAATGGCCTTGCGGGCCTCAGCACAAGCACCACCTCCTACAGGAAGGCTTCCATGATGCCTTCGCCTCAATCTCCACTGCCCCACAATACACCACACAGCACCACCATCGGATTCCCTCAATGTCTTCTCCACTAGCTTGTGGGCTCACTTCTGTGTCCACAGGCCCTAGTGTGGTGGCTGGGACACAGATAAAAGACAGAGCCTAGAAGTCCATGCCCGCCAGGCCATATCCCTATGCCTCTCCCTGACACCCAGGCGGACTTACCTACGCAATCACAAGTGGGGAACTCAGCCTGGGCTCTCTTGGCAGGGGTGTCCAGCAGACTCTTGGTGGGTGTGTCCAGGTACTTAAGAGGTGACTCCAAGAAGCCACTGAGGGTGGGTGTAAGTGGATTCTCAGCCTTGGTGGGTGTAGCCTCCTGAGCCCCCTCCTCTGAATGGAAGCAGGTGGTTGAAAGTACAGTCACCGCCCCCGAAGACTCGATCTTGATCTGCTTGGGAGAGCGGGTGGCGAAAGGGCTCTCAGGGGCTGGGAGACAGGTTGGCTGGTTCTCAGGGTCCTGAATGGGCACAGATGGGGGGCCAGGAAGCCCAAAGCTATCCCCAAATTCAGCCTCAAACTGCCGGATGAGCTCTTCCAGCTTGTCATCAGCAGGGGGAAGAGGGCCAGCGGAGCCTGGCTGCAGGGTTGCCATGGGGCTGGGAGACCTCATTTCCTGAGTAGGGGGCAGCAGGCTGTCCCCGGAGGGACTAGGTGCAAATAGCGCAAGAGAAGGTTCTGGGGGTTGGGGGACAGCGGAGCCCTGTGAGGCGGGGACGGGGGTGGGCAGCTGTGCCTGCGCATCCTCAGAGGCTGGGGACCTCAGCCCTTCCAGGACGATTTGCCGCACAGGCAGGAAGAGAGGCTGCGCTTCCCGTGGCCTGGACTTCTTGATCTGAATGGGCTTCCGGACACCGGGCTTGATCCCAGGGCCGGCTTTGTCGGTTCCCGTGGGACCTCCAACTGGTGCCAGGGACTTCTTCTTCTTCTCCTTGGGTGGTCTGTCCGAAGGCCGTGAGCTGGGGGGTGCCCACCAGCCGGGGGCAGGAGGCTCCGAGGGGTGCGGGAAGGCGACATCACGGGCCTGCTCCAGAAAGAGACTGCGCTTGTGGTGGAGGTGCTGCTGCAGGGCCGTCTGGGCCTTCTGGTGGGTGCTGGGCTCTGAGGATGGCGTGGGGGCCTCTCTCTGGAGAGTGGGGGACGGGGAGGGGGCCGAGGAGGAAGAGGGCACCTCAACCTTGACCTTGGGCTTGCTGGGCAGGGCCTCGGGCCGCTTGAATACTGACTGGATGTAATCACTGGCACTGCCCAACAACTGCTCCAGTTCAGCCATGGGGTCGGGGCTCGGGCGGGGCATGGGCCAGGGGCTCCGGGGAGTTGCTGGTGGGGTGTCAGTGCCCCAGGCTTCGGGAAACTCTGTTCTAGGAGTCGCTGGAGGGAAGGCAGGGCTCTCAGGGGCAAAGGATGGGTGCTCTTCAGGAGGGACCACAGGCCACGAGGGAGCCCGGAGGTAGGACTGGGGAGATCTGAAGGGGGCGGGAGGGGACAAGGCCTCAGGAAGGGGGCACGGAGCCTGGGAAGTAGCATGAGAGGGCTGGGGGAGGGCGGAGGAGAGTTGTGTGAGGGCCTCAATGGCAATGGCGGTCTGCAGGCTGATGTTCTTTTCCTTGGCGATACTCAGGGCACTCTGGGACAGGGGCAGGCCCTCCGGAGGTGGGATCTGGGGGACCTCAGAGCTGAGGAGTGGCCTGCTGATTGGCGCTGGGAGGCCAGCCTCACCAGAAGGCAGAGTCCCTGGGAGCCTGGGCCGCTCCTCCCCGCCCTCCACCACCACGGACTTGATCTTCCCCTCCAGCCACTCGAGGTAGTCAGGGCACTCTGGGCCATCGCAGTTGCAGTTGGGTGGTTTCATGCCATGCCGAGCAAGGGCCAGGGCCGTCTGCAACGTGTCAAGGTCTTCACTGCCAGCAGGGCAGCCTTCGGGCCCTGACTGGGGTCCCCTGCTGTTGTCGTCCCCAGCTTCGCGACTCATCTCACGGTTGAAGGTTTCATAGAGCCGGGTGCTAAGGGCCCCGTAGGAGGACACGGCTTCGGCCACAGCCGAAAAGGCCACCAGATCGTGGGCATCTTCCAGGCGAGCAGTGTGAGCTGGTCCTGGGGCCGCGTCCCAGTCGGGCTTCTGGTCTGCTCGCCAAGGACCCCCAGTGCCCAGCAGGCTGGGTCCTGCAGGTTCTCTAGCACCATTGACCGGCGCCCCTGGGGCGCTTAGCTGCCGTGAGTCCCCATGGTACACTGGCCCTGAGTCCATCTGACCTGGAGCAGGTCCATCAACTGGGCTGAGCTCTGAGCCTGTCTGGAGAGAGAAAGAGAAAAAGAGGGTGGGGGATGGGGGGAAAGATGAGCATAATATTTGAGAAGCATTGTCCTGCGTCACACTCAGAGGCACAGCTAACACTGCTTTGCTTGCAAACCTTCCCTGCCTTGATAGAGCCTGAACCTCTCAGCTCATCTTCCCACACCTCCTTTCCCAGCTAGCTGCCCCCTCAGAAACAGAAGGCAGATTTTTGAGAGATCCTAACACTGAATTCTGATCCTAACCCTGTGGCTCAGATCCTTTTTGAGTCTTACATTGGTGAAACTTCCCTGAAGCCAAGCATCAACTGGGAATACACACAAAGGTCTTTAACTCACAATGACCAAAGTGACACCAGAACCTTTGTTTTTTTGTCAGAAGGAAAAAGAAAGCTAACCAAGTATTCATAACAATGTGCCAGAACCAGGAAGTGTGTATGTGTGTGTGTTTACAGGGAAAGAGAATGAGCAGCTCTGACTAACAAATTCAGCCTGGACCATGGGTCAGCCACTGCCTCTCAGGGGAAAGGTACCCACAGTTCTTTTCTCTGCCCATCACTTCCTCGCTTAAGCCCAGGCTGGCTCAGAGCACCAACAAGATGAGGCTCCCACCCTCAGCCCCAGGCCTGAGGAAACACTGATCATCCAACACAGCATGCATTTAGCCCTTCGCCCAGCCAGTCACACCAGTGACAAGTGAGGTGGTGCTTGGAAGAAGATCCAAGCTTCTTCCCAATCTCAGGAACCACTATTATTTCACCTGATGTCCACCCAAAATGCACAGAGGGGGAGAGCACAAGAGGAAGTAGGCCAGGGGCCGGTCCAGCAAGTTAAATGCTGATACACAGATACAGAACTGAGTTTGCAAGATTCATCCCACCAGAAAGGAAAGCTCTTCCTTACAGTAGTGTGTCAATAAAAAAATATGAAAGGAATGATGGCGAAAGCTTGACGAGGCACAGGACATATACAGAGCCTCAAAACATCTCTTCAAAAATTACTTAATTACAACAGTAACTTTATAGTGGAGAAATCCACTATAGCCACCAAAAGTGGATACCACCTTTGCCAAATGATCAAAGTTGTCCTCGTCACCAACACTGGGACAAACCACCATCATGCGCCTCTTGATATGATACACTGAGATGGATATAATACCATTGACATAGAACGCCTGCCAAAACGTATAACCTAAATCTAACCACCAGGAAACAGCTAAAGAGAAACTGAAAGGCATGCTAGAAAGCACCTAGATTGTTCTCCAAAATTTTTGAAGACAAGAAAGACAAATATCTCTCCCAGCTGACCCTAGACTAAGGAGACAGGACAGCAAAATGTGTGCTCAGGGGTTAGATTCTGGACTGGGGGAAAATAGCTATAAAGTACATCACTGGGACAACTGATGAAATCTGAATATGGATGTGGCTAAGATCGTATTATGTCAATCCCCGTGTTCTTGAGTTGGACCATTATACTGTGGTTATGTCAGAGAACGTCCTTGTCCTTAGGGAAGCATTTAAGGGATAAAGGGTTCCTCCAATTTAATCTCAAATGGTTCAAAAAAAGTTATACGCATAAAGAAAAACATACACACATGGAGAAAATGATAAAGCAAATAAGGCAAAATGTAAACAATTTGGGTATATGGGAGTCCCAAGTATTCTTCCTAAACTTTTCTGCTTTTAAATTCTATCAAAATAAAAAAGAAATTAGTCCCTTAGTTAGAACATAAACTATCTTAAATAGATGGTTAGAAGGATACTAGTCTCTTGATTGTCAAACATGGCCAACGTGGGCTCCAAAACGGTTGTGGGAAGCTGGGATTTGATTTGCGACAGACCTTTGGGAGGTGAACAGAGGCTCCACCCTCTGGTTCCCACCTAATTCTCATCACCGCTCCTTTCAGCCACAGAGAATCCCCATGCTTTTCCGACATGCTGTTCTGAGCTCTGCACATGCAGTTCTCATTGCCTGGAATGCCCTTCCCAGCCTCTGTGCGGTCTCTCTGGCTTATCCTTCAAGCTTCAGTTCAACATCCCTTCCTCTCCAACCTGGGTGGCAGACTGGCCTGTGGCTCCTTCCCCAGGGTTCCCACAACACCTCATGTGGGCCTCTATTAGCACTTGCTACTACTATTATTCGAGCAGCTGCTCCCCCATCAGATGATAGTTCCTTCAAAACAAGACCCAAATCTTCATGACTTGCGTGCTTCCTGCTCAGTCCAGTGAAGGGCCTGCTACCCCCATCCCTGGGCCATGGAATATACCAGCCTTTCCATGACCCTGGTGGAAGACTATCCTTCAGAGCTAGGAACCAGGAACAAAAACTTTTCCTCTAGGAATGTGGATGATCACCCCATACTCCCTTCCTTCCTTCTTAGAGACCGAAACTAACGTGACTGCAAAGGCTACAAAATCTGAAGTGGTCCAACTGTATGTGTTCATGTATAAAAGACAGAAGGAGCATGTATAACACAAGAGAGTGGCATGGATTTATAAAAATAGTGTCATACACCCACATGTTCATTGCAGCTCTGTTCACAATAGCCAAGAGCTGGAAACACCCCAAATGTCCATTGACAGACAATTGGATTAGGAAGATGTGGTATATATACACAATGGAATACCACTCAGCCATAAAAAAGAACGACATAATGCCATTTGCAGCAACATGGATGGAACTAGAGACTCTCACACTCAGTGAAACAAGTCAGAAAGAGAAAGATAAATACCATATGATATCACTTATAACTGGAATCTAATACAAAGCACAAATGAACATCTCCACAGAAAAGAAAATCATAGACTTGGAGAATAGACTTGTGGCTGCCTGGGGGGAGAGGGAGAGAGTGGGAGGGGTCAGCAGCTTGGACTTAATGGATGCAAACTATTGCTCTTGGAATGGATTTACAATGAGAGCCTGCTGCGTAGCCTTAAGAATTATGTCTAGATACTTACATCACAACACAACAATGGGAGGGAAAAAAGTATACATGTATGTGTAACTTGGTCCCCATGCTGTACAGCAGAAAATAAATAAATAAATAAATAAATAAATAAATAAATAAAAACAGTGTCAGGGAGACTAATGCTTTATGAGCTGAGGCTTCCCCAAAATGGTTAAGACACCTAAACGGATTTTTGGTATATGAATAAGAAGAACAAGGAAGTGCTAGGCCCACTCTCATGGGTATGATTTCCCTGGGAAGGCGAATGCTCTTTGGATCAAAAAGAAAAGAAAGGAAAGAGTAGATACAGATGAGAGAAAAGGGAAGCCAAGATGGGTGGGAGATTTTAAGAAACTAAATTCCAGTTTTCCCAGCCAGAGGATCCCTCTGACACATTCCTCACACCTGCCAGTGATCTCAGAAGAAACCTGCCATCAGGAGCAGATGCCAACAGGTGAGAAAAGAGCAAGTGTCATCCCAACTTTCAGTACACTGAGAGCGGCCTATGGAAGAGTTCCTAGCGGGCACTAAAGGGACCTCAAGGAGTCAGGTTCAATGAAGGCCATCAAGCCATCAACACTCAAATAATCTCAGTGCTTTGTGTTATGCAGTCACTGGACCAGGACATGAGAAGACATCCTGGCTGACAGGTCACCAACTCTGCCACAGGTCAAATCTGCCACATCTCTTCTGTTTGGTTTTTATTTGTTTGTTTTGTCAATGTTAAAAAAAAAAATCAAATTTCAAACGACGTCCAGATTTTCTTGAAGATCCACACTCCTGTCTGGCTACGCTGTCTACAACTGAGCACTGACTACAGCCCCAGGTCCCCCACAGCTTCACATTTCACACTGCCTTCTTGAAACCAAGGCTAGGAGGCAGGGGTTATTTATTAGTTGCCTGAATTAATTATCATTTCATTCATCTGTCTTACTTGCCAAGGCCCTGGAGGCGTTTGGGTTTGCGAATCAGGCTGCCGACATCCAAGTGTCACAAGGTTGGCTGTGAGCCCTTTGAGGGCCGGTTATGGAGAATTACAGGCTGCACGGGCTGGCTCACCAATGGCTGATGACCAGGCTCAAAGTACGAGTGGCGTATCAACGGAGGGGGCGTGGTCTTTAGTGGTCGGCCACAGGGCTCTGTCCTCAGCACTGTCCTGTTCAACATACTGATAATGACAGCAAAGGCACGCTCGTGAAAACAGGCAGATATTGAAAATAGGAGGGATAAAACCATAAGTGATAGGACCAGGTGCTAAAAGCTCAACAGGCAAGGGGGGAAAAAAATCTAACAGTAAATAGGATCCTAAGCCACATCTGTGCAAATCAAAGATGGAAGAAGCACATAACAATGACAGTAATGCACATGCAAGTACCTTCGGAATCAGGAGGGGTAGAAGATTAACTGGTGACATACGCAACATGATGTGATATGGCAGCTTCAAAGGGTCTTATGACTCAAAGCTTTTTCAAACTTGTTTTTACTACAATCCACAGTAAGAAATACATTTTACACCGTGATGCATTATGTACGTATACATATGACAAGTTCGCAAAACAGTTTTCCCCTTACTAGACACACAAATCTCTCCCTCCTTCTTTTTCTTTTTTATTTATTTTTAATGGTTTTTGTTTTTCCATTATAGTTAATTTACAGTGTTCTGTAATTTACAGTGTTCTATAAATTTCTTCTGTACAAAGTGACCCAGTATATACATACATACACATATATATGTATATATATATTCTTTTCCTCACATTATCCTCCATCATGTTCCATCGTAAGTGACAAGAATAATTCCCTGTGCTATACAGCAGGATCTCATTGCTTATCCACTCTAAATGCAATAGTTTTCATCTATTAACCACAGACTTTCAGTCCATCCCATTCCCTCCCCCTCGGCAACCCCAAATCTGTTCTCCAAGTCCGTGAGTTTCTTTTCTGTGGAAAGGTTCACTTGTGCCATATATTAGATTCCAGATATAAGCTACATCATATGGTACTTGTCTTTCTCTTTCTGACTTCACTCAGTATGAGAATCTCTAGCTCCATCCATGTTGCTGCAAATGGCATTATTTTGTTCTTTTTTATGTTTGGGTAGTATTCCACTGTGTATATGTATACCACATCTTCCTAGTCCATTCTCCCTCCCTCTTTCTCGCAGGTCACAACAATGTATGTTCACTACCAGGTCCCAAGCATATGCTGCTGGACACATACACAGGATCTGACTGGAACAAGGCCTGCTCTGCCCGGACAGTCCCCACCTAAATACAGGCTGCCCTCTGGGGCTGCACCTGTGAGGGGGCACAGAAGAAAAGCAAGCAGGACAGTTCAGAACCATGAAAAGAACTGGTCCTTTTTGGTTCTGAAGCAGACACGACTCAAGAAGGTCTTTAAACATCCGAGCACCTATCATGTGGGAAAAGAACTAGACTTGTTTCCAGTGGCCCTAAGAGGTGGAATCAGAAAACAGGTAAAGTTTTAGAGTGAAGATTTTGGCTCAATTTAGGAAGACATTTTAATATTTCTACACTAATTTGAGATACTAAAAAAACACACTGAAATCTGTCCCTCTAACACCCAGAGAGTACTGAAAAGGAAGTCAAGCTCTTAGTGACGATTACTGGTAGAGAGGCAGGACAATGGTAGAGGAGGATGGAGGCTAGTTTAGGCCCTAAATTCCAGCTAGACATGTCTCACCCCTAGGACCCGCCACACCTTCTCCCTTGCTTCTCACTCCCCTCTGGGCTGCAGCCAGCACTGCCCTGAGGAAGCCCCTTCAAGGCTGGCCTCCCGCCGCCTCCAAGCCTAGAACGTGCCACAGGCCTGGGAGTGCAGCCTGTATAAAACGGACCACACTCTCTGTCCAGCTGCAACAGTTCTGTCTCCCGAATCTCCTGTTCTTTTTTTTAATTACTCAATGAATTTTATTACATTTATAGTTGTACAACGATCATCACAACCCAATTTTGTAGCATTTCTGATTCTCTTGTTTTTGCGAGTTTTCCCAACCCAGAAGATGAGGCTCAGAAGATGGGCAAGTATTTCGGAGAAGCAGAGGAGGAAGAGGAATTCCAAATGGAGGGACTCAAATAGGAAAAGGCACAGAATCAGGGGAAGGCCTGGTGGGCCCAGGGAAGGGTGGGCTGCTGGGAATCCCCTGAGCATGTGTGGAGAGGGCAGGTGTGTGGCTCTCGGTGTAAATACAAAGCAGCGACATTCAGGTGTTCCCATGGAGTGCCCACGGCAGAGTTTAAGGCTGGTGGCCTGAAGACCAGTGCAGAGACTAATGCCGCCGTCCAGAGGAGTGATAACAAACGCCTGAACTTAGCAGCAGAGAGATGGGAATGAAGCAGGACTGTGGAGGCAGCTGATTCAATGGAGGAGGTGGGACAAGGAACAGAACCAATCCCCTCCTGATAAAGTTCTCCTGGACCAGTCCTGCCCACCACAGATCTGAAGCACACCTGACACAGTCACCACGCACAGCCACCTTCTGCTGGGGATCCTTTTCTAAGACAGGATGACCAGCCACACTGTAAAAGCTCCCAGGGGACAAGGCTTCCATTACACCTTCAGAACCTGACAGAGGGCTCAGGATGTGTTCTTGAAGGTCTGCTGCTGCTTCTTCCTAGGACCTGGCTGGTACAAGCCTCTTCACCCCCTCAGCTTTGAGACGTGGCCTGCAGGAGCTGGGCAGTTAGTGGCACACACGGTAGAGGCCTGCAAAGCTGCCACTGCCATCAGGAATGTCTTTGCCATGTAGGACTTGGGAAGCTGACCAGTGATCCTAAAACAGGCCGCCCTCCGTCCACCTCCAGAGAGGCCCACCGAAGCTGTCTATGCTGCCCCTTCCAGAAGCAAAACCCTCGCCTGCCCTCCCTGGGACCCACACAGCCTACCTTACCAGGTCTCTTCCCTGCCACAGCATCCCTGGGAAAGCTCCAGCCCATCCCAGGCTTGGCCTGGACAGGCTATGGGTATGCTCGCCTCACCAGGGGTAGGCAGCAGGATTTGTACTGGAAGACAGGCAGATAAATGCTCTTCTCAGAGCCTAGAGACCTAACCCCTCACCTACTGCATTAAGGGTTGGCATGTACGTACAATGTCACCACCTGCAGTCACAACTCTCACCTGCAGAAGACTCCAGGTCTTCCTCCAGGGCCCAGGAATGAACCCCTGTGAGAATCTGGCCTTATACCCTGCTTGGTCAGGACTTCCAGAGTCCCATTACTCCCCCTCTACAGCCAACTCCTCTCGATGCTCCCCATGCCCCATAGCTGGTCTCTCAGACATCTGCAGATGCTCAAAAACAGCGAGAGCCTGCCCTCCCCACCCCAGGGGCTCCAGAACCCCTGCATGCAGGCAAGGCTGCAGAGGTGTGAAGCCCCACCCCAAACATCTCATCCTATTCATAACGCAGTGAAAGGCACAGACACGGCACCAGGTTTTCCAAGTCTTTCCTGATTCAGAACACCAACACACGAAAACAGACAGGCAATCCTCCCATAGAGGGAAACGGAAGGAAGGCTGGAAGATAAAGACCAATACAGTGAAATATCCAAGTGCTCCCTGACTGGCCTTCTTAGGGCCTCTAGGAAAGGGGACACGAGACGAGGCAGAGTCCTGAGGGCTGTCCTGCTGTCCATCAGTTGTATACTACGTTGGAAGAAGCATGTCTAAGTCAGTATGAATAAGCCTGCAGGCAGGCTCCACAAAGGCCAGTGGCCAGGAGGCAGGGCCACTGTCGGGGCACATCCTCTACAGTGGAGTCTCCAAGAATGAACTCTCACGGGACTCCAAGATAGGGGTGGCTGCTCCCCGCCCAGCTGGCCAGCAAGTGCCAACCCTGCACTTTCCCAGCTGCCCACATCACCATCTCAGCCTCTCTGCTCTTCCATCAGCTGTTCAACAGCTACTTTCCAGCTCCACCCTTTTCCCCAGTTCCAGGGTTCAGTAGCCACCTCCACATAAAACCAATTTCTTCCAATGGATGGCCCTACCCCCTCTAATAGCACAGGGGTTGTGTTTATGGCATGTTCCATCGACAGCTGATCAATTATTCATCTCTTAAGAGAATTCTCTCCTTCAAGGATGTAGTGATGACACAAATCTGTAAGTAGGGAAAGAAACTTTTAGGGGAACCCTTTCAGAGGATGTACACATCTGCCTGTTTCTGCAGGAGTGAATATGAGAGGGAGTGTGTGTGTGTGTGTGTGTGTGTACACGCTGGCTAACCCAGCCCATGTCTGCACTCTCTACATCTGAGCTCTCTCTGCAGACAGCAAATCTCAAGAGTTATATCTAACATCTAGAGACTGCCACGTGTAAGAGTGGGTATCCTTGTGTGAAGTGGGGTAGGTAACGTCTCTTGTGGTTACTATGTACATATCAATAAAACATTTTAAAATCTAACTTTTTTTGGAGTTTCCGCTGCAGTGCAGTGGGTTAAAGGATCTTGTGTTCTCACAGCTGTGGCTCAGATTTAATCCCTGGGGCAGGAACTTCCATATGTGATGGATGAGGCCCCCCAAAATCAATCAAATCAAATCAAATATAACTTTTTTTTAATTCCCTAGTGGCCTAGAAGTTAGGATTTGGTGTTGTCACGACTATAGCTCAGGTTTGATCCCTGGCCTGGGAATTTCCATGTACCATATTAGGTGGGAAAAAAAAAATCTAACTTTTTTCCTACTACAAAATGGACAGATAGAATAAGTCTCTCAGTGGCTAGGGTTATGCTCAGGAAGAAGCTGAAATGAGGCTAATTCCCTGAGGTCGTCATATCTGGCAGAAGCACAGGACTGTGATTGTTCATGCCTTGGATCGGAGAGTAATTAATGTGGTTTCAGGGAAGAAAGGAAAAGAAAAGGAGGAACTAGGAAAAGTCTCTACAGAGCTATGATGGGACCCTCTTACCAGAGGCCGAGTATCCCACTCATCACTGCATGCTCATTACCTCTCCAGTCATCATAAACGCCTAGAGGGTAGAGCCTCACCTCCACAGATGAGGACACTGAACAGAGAGGTTAAATGACTTCCCCAGTATCACAGAGCAATCCAAAAGAACACAGCCACTTTTAACCACCAAGTACACTTAATCTCACTTAAGGAAATGCAAACAAAATTGGACAACAGAAGAAATTTTAAAATTACATGTGCCAAAGATCTTCCCTGAAGCATTAACGGTAAAGAATTACAATATGTTCCAACAGTAGCGGAATAGTTTTAAAATGTTTTTTCATGGAAGGAGAATGAGGAATAAACATAAGTAAAAACCACAACTTCATTAGAAAACAGAAATATAAAATAAGACTGCTGTGAGATTCTGTTCTACAGCCATTACGAAGAATTTAAGAGCAAGAAGGTTTAGTTCAAATCTTGCCCCCACCACTTACTAGTTGTGTGACCTTGAACAAGTTAATTAACCTCTCTGTTCCTCCTTTTATAAAATCTGTAAATCTGGGGTTAAAAGTTGACCTCTCTGTGCCTCTGTTTCCTTACCCGAAAATCAAGGGTTAACAGCATTACCGACTAACCTCTCAGGGTGGTCAGGAGGATTAAACAACACTTGAAGAACATGTACCACAGTACCAGGTACACAGTAGGCACCAACAAAGGGTATTTGAGTCTGATACCAAATGCTGGTGGGATTTAGCAGGAACTTTTTCTTATATACCACATGCAGAGGGCAAAACAACCATTTTGGAAAGGTCCGTGGTACCATCTTTTAATGTTAAATGTTCACACACCCTATGATCCTGCAATTCTCGCCAGAAGAAACTTTGCATATGTGCATCAGGAGATGTGTACACAAATGCTCACAGCAGCATTACTCATAAAAACCAAACTGTGGAAATATTCTAGGTGCCCACCAACCACAGAGTGGGCATCAAAAGACTGTATAGGAGTTCCCGTCGTGGCGCAGTGGTTAACGAATCCGACTAGGAACCATGAGGTTGCCGGTTCGGTCCCTGCCCTTGCTCAGTGGGTTAACGATCCGGCGTTGCTGTGAGCTGTGGTGTAGGTTGCAGACGTGGCTCGGATCCCGCGTTGCTGTGGCTCTGGCGTAGGCCAGTGGCTACAGCTCCAATTCAACCCCTAGCCTGGGAACCTCCATATGCCACGGGAGCGGCCCAAGAAATAGCAACAACAACAACCACAACAACAACAAAAAAAGACTGTATATAGTCTACCAACTCTAAAAAGCTCAAAGGAAAAAGCACATATAAAGGTACTGTGTGAAAATACAAACATATGTAATTAAAGACTTTAAAAAGCAAGGGAAAACAGAGGTCCGGTAGTGGCTCAGTGGTTAATGAACCGGACTTGCACACATGAGGACACTGGCTCAAACCCTGGCCTCGCTCAGTGGGTCACAACTGTGATCTGTGGTGTAGGTGCAGATGCAGCTCAGACCCTGCATTGCTGTGGCTGTAGTGTAGGCTGGTGGCTTATAGCTCCAATACCAAGTGAAGAAGAGGATTGGGCTGGGGAAACAGCCAGGTGGTTTCAGTAATGTTAGCAAAATTCTAGTTCTTAATGTAGGTACTAGGGAGTTTACATGCGTTTATTATTATGCTTCACCTGTTTAACACATAAAACACTAAGTCAATGTTTCAAAGACACATGGGAAAAATGATAATATGTAATATTCCATCAGTGGCTATATACCTCCTTAAAGTGATATAGAACATAAAAACAGAGAAATGTTTTCAATGAAAAAAATGAAACTCAACAATGTACTTATACATAGATGCTTTCTGAGGGTTTTTATGACGGGGGAACTGTTGACGTTACTTGAAGTGGAAAAAAAAGATTTGAAGTATTGCCCAATTTAAAAATTCAATTCCATTAACAATGCATGTCTGTGTGCACATACAAAACACCAAGGGAAATATGCGGAAATGCTAACAGGGCTCATCTCTGGGTGGTAGGGAATGGGTGTATTTTCTTGTTCACAATCTCCAGAATTTATCGTAGGTATCACATTTGTATTTGGAGGGGAAAGTTTAAGAACACAGTGCCTACCACACATCTGAAACTGTGCGCAAACTCTGTGCCTCCGCACAAAGACTCGAGGGGCGCCGCAGGGAAAGGAATTTGTGGGTGCACTTTCTTGCTCAGTTGCTAGAGAGTTGTGTTACACACACAGATGAGCAGCACTCTGGGAGGGGAAGGCGGGGGTCTGGCTGAGATGGTGCGCTGAGCCTAGACTCCCCACCCGCTCAAAGTTCTTGGTAACCCGCCGGGTGCCGGGAGCCGCGGCCCCCAGCAGCTGGCCCCTCCCCTCAGGCGGCCTCGGTGGGGGCGGGGAGGAGCCGAGCCGAGCCCGCTCTCCACACGGAAGCCCCTGCCTCCAGCGGCGGCGGCCCGAGGCCAGCGGGAGGAAACGGAGCCGACCACATCTGAGGCCTGGCGAAAGGCGCAGCAGCTGCCTCGGAGGCCGCCAGCGCGCGAGAAGCAGGTCAGGACGCAGAGGCGGCCCCTCAGCCAGACAGCAAGAGAGCCCGCCTCCCGCAACACACACACACACACACACACACACACACACACGCACGCACGCACACACGCGCGCCCCCACAGCGCCCCAGTCACCAGGGCCATCGCTCAAGCCACGCACTGCACGTCCCAGAGCCAGAAAAGCCCCCATCAGTCCCCAGCCAGGCTGGGCGAGCCCACAGCTCCACCCACCCAGCTGCTCAAACTCGGTTCTCACCACCCACCTCCTAACCCCAAAGTCTAAAGAGCTAAGGAAATGAGAAGCGTGGCCAACATCGGAGTCCACTGACAGAGAGCCAATCCTTGACTAACAGCCCCTTGCACTTTCCCTAAAGGTGCCCCAAACCCCATGTACAAAACCTACTGGCAGTTCAGGTGGGCCAAAGGACCTGCCCTGGAGGGCGATGATGAAGATGCAACTGCAGCTAACATTTCTGAGTGCTGAGTGCTAACTTCTGGATTAAGAAAGCACTTTCATGTTTAAATGTAACCTTTTCAAGTCTTGCAACAACCCTACCCAACCTCCATTTTAGTGGAGGAGCAAATGAGACACTAACATACTCCAAGGCTTAAAACTGTGAGTGCAAAGGCTAAATCTAACACTGGGGCAATAGTGGATGCCCCCCCCACCCCCGCCCCGGGCGCCTCCTAGCTACCAGAGTTCTAGTCCATCTCGGAGAATGAGCTCCCACCTTTGCAGGAGAGTCTCAATAACTGTGGATTTCAGGCTCTTACTTGAAGCCCTGTTGAGTGAGTTTGCCCCCATCTGTTTCTTGCTCAATGACTCTAGAGGGTTTAAGTTTTTTCATTCAAAGAACTGAATCTTTAAGCTATCACCCAAAAATCTGTAGAAAAAGTAACTTTTGGCAGAGGGGCCTCCACCCATGGGTCATAAGACCGACTTCACACAGTGGGCGAGGAAATGGAAAAAAAAAGGAAGCTGACATTTAGGGAAGCCAGAAGGCAGGAAATTGGGGGGTGCAGACAAGTTCTATTTATTCCAACCCCCTGGAGAAATCACACAATACATCTCAGTGCAAAGTCCTACTATCTGTAGTCACAGAGGTCTGTTAGCCCAGATAACTGAAAGATGCCGGGAATTTGGGTTCTTGTACATGTTCATCTGAAAGTCCTATCTTCAATGTTGGAAAAAAAGGAAACAGGAACCTTGGCCCTCCTCATCTACTTTCTCCTCCCTGAGGTCGTGGGGGACAATGAAGGCAGCAGGAATCCTCTCCCTCTCTGTGGCAGGCCCCCACTCTCCTGCCACCCCCACACCCCCCTCCCTAGGCTCTTGTGACACTGCTGGATCCTGGTCCTCCTCCATTCTCCCTTTCCTCCTCCATCCTCTCCAGAGAGCTGCTCTCCACCTAGCCCCCACCCTCACCCTCCCAGCTCTTCTGGAAACTTCACCTACACCCAAGGCTCCACTGCTCAACCCCAAAGCTTCCCTTCTCCAGGACTGTTCCTCAAGCTCCCAGCCTGCTCTCCAACTGGCATGTGTTTCCACTTGGACGCAACTTAAGTCCGACACACTTAAAACCTAACTCAGCACCTGTCCCTCCTTTCCAGCAACTCCTCCTCTGGACGTTCCTTTTAAAATTTCACATAAAGAGTCATTTCCCTGTGTACCCTGGCTTAAACCTTCAGTCACCTTTGCTGTGTCCTCCTCTTTATGTCTCCACATGCCAGTCAACTCCTGTCAACTGTTCTCTTGACAGTATTCCACCTCTGCCTTCTTTCAGTTTCCTCCTCAGGATCTCTCACAGAGACAATCGTAGGAGACTCCTTGACTGGCCACCCTACCTCTGCTTTCACCCCAGCTCACCACTCTCAGAATCACAGGCAATCCACTGAGCCTTGAAGCTACATCCCCGAACTCCCAGGCCAGGGTGACCACTAACTCACTACTTCAAACTTCTCTTTTCATTTAAGTGATAGAAATAAACAAGTAGGTGGAGTTCCCACTGTGGTGCCGTGCGTTAAAAATCTGACTGCAGTGGCTCAAGTCGCTGCAGAGCATGGGTTCAATGCCTGGTCTGGGAACTTCCCTACACTGCGGATGCAGCCATTAAAAAAAGAAAAGAAAGGAAAAAAGGAAATAAACAAGCAGGTAAGCAAATAAATAAACAGATAAATAAACTGAGGACAATAAAGACCCTTTCACCTCATAGTGCTGCTCCTAGGAACTTAGGTTTATAAATTTGCACTTCAAAACATATTTTCTACACTTTCATGAAAGGTGAAAATTCAGGATGAGGGGAACAGTTTAGTAACTCATGATACAACTTGGTAGGATATTATACAGTCATCAAAACCCATAAATTATGAACAGCAAGAAAAAACACTGGGTAAAGTGGGAAGTAAAAGTAGGAGAATACCATACAAAATAAACCATGTGACACCATGCATGCGAATCATAAAAGAGGAAAAGGAGGTTTTTTTGAAAATAGCTATAGTAGCCCCAAAGAATTAGGGAATTTCACCTGCAGATGCTATCAGCACATCTTAACAATCATACCTTTCACATATGAATATATCTAATTATGTATTCATTTATTTATCCCTCCAACAAGTAAGTACTGAGCATTTACTATCTGAGTGTCACTTTTAGGCTCTGGGGATACAGCAGTGACCAAGCAGTCCCTGGCTGATGAACAGAGACTTTTTAGATGCTTAGATTTGTTCTGGGTCCCCTTCAAAGGTAAGTTACTTCAGGGCAGACATGTCGTTTGAAATGTGTATGGCAGCATAAAACCTATTAAGTATTCTGTGGCTGGGAGTATATGATGAAAGCAATGAACACTGATATTAACTCTAAGGTTATCTCTGAGTGGAGCTGCCCTTTGTGTAATTACTGATAGAATATCAAGGGTACCCTAAAACTCATCAGAGAGCTAGGGAAAACCCTGGTGGAAGACCCAAGAGAATAAAGAAAGGTCATAAGCCTAGAACAAAAGGACAGGAAAGAATAGTTTCAGTAGAAGATGCTGAAAGAGATGGAGGAACAGGAAGTTCTGTCACTGCAAAGTGGAAAATGAAGAAGTTCAAAACGAGAAACTCCCATTTCCCAGAGACAACCATAGTTTACATCGGGCACCTCTCTTCCCCTATGCAGTGTGCTCTTGTGCTACAAAGTTGGGGTTACTGAGTACATCTGGGTTCTTTTCATGGTCACATCTTCCCTTACTGTATCATGTTTTCCCATAGTATTAACTCTTCTTCAAAAATTCCCTTCTAATATCTGTCTTGCTTTCCTTGGCATGTGCAGAGCACACAGAAAGCCCCTGAGGTTGAACGTCTGCTTCCCTCACCCTGTGCTACATTCCCATGGCACATATTAACTCCTCTTTCCACCTCATGTGGGCTTGTACTTCCTCCGAGGAGAGGGCTGGAATACTTGGCCCTAAGGCAGGGACCTGGTTGGCTGCATGGATAGACTCTACTAGCTCCATAGGTTGTCTCTAACAACCCTGATAACATCAGATAGGATTTCACTCACATTAGCACAGGGGTTTCAACTCATCTGAGTGACGACTTAGAAGGTATGTCTCTAGTCTGCCTTTGGGGAAGAATATTATGCAGCCATTAAAAGGAATGAAGTACTGACACATGCTCCAATGTGGATGAACCTTGAAAACATGATGCTGGGAAGCCAGACACGAAAGGCCACATATTGTATGATTCCACTGACATGAAACGTCCAGATCAGGCAAATCCATAGAGACAGACACATCAATGGTTGCCTAAGACCGTGGGGACTGGGAGAAAACAGTAAGTGAATGAATGATAGTGGGCAGAATTTCTTTTTAGGATGATGAGAATGTTCTTAAATAGACAGTGTCGATGGTCATACGACTGTGAATATACTGAAACCAATGAGTTGTACACTTTAAATGGAGAAAACATATGTTATGTGAAATGTTACATTAATTATATCTCAATGAAACTGTAATTAAAAAAAAAAAAACCCTTTAGAGAAAACCTTCATTTCTATCTCCCTAGGAAGAAGCTTTAAGACAAGAGCAGAAAATGAACACTTGCTTCAGGAGGGGAGGGCTGAGCTGGTGCACCTACCCCACAGGTGGAGGGGAAGGGACAGAGGAATGCCAGGAGTATCATAAAAACTCTTCTCCGGAACTCCCACACCCAAGCCTTCATCACGCCTCTTACTTCCTCACTGGGTTACATGTAAAAGTGAAAATGAGAGGCCTTGTCGCAGGGAAAGCGGTGGTGGTCCTGTGGGGATAACACCTCCCACTTCATCTCCAAGTTCTGAAAGGACTAGGAAAGCAGGGCTGTAGCTTCTTTTTTGCTTTTTTTGGGCCACTCCTGTGCCATACGGAGGTTCCCAGGCTAGGGGTCGAATCAGAGCGGTAGCCACAGGCCTAGGCCACAGCAATGCGGGATCCGAGCCAGTCGGATCAGCAGCTCGGCACAGCTCATGGCAACACCAGATCCTTAACCCACTGAGTGAGGCCGGGAATCAAACCCGCAACCTCATGGTTCCTAGTTGGTTTCGTTTCCCTAAGCCACAATGGGAACTCCCTGGGTACATGGCTCTTAAAGTGCAGAAGAAGCAGGGGTATATTTGGATTGGGCACAGGCTGGTGTCAGACACACCTAGTTTGAGTCTGGGTTCTGCCTCTTCCTAGCTGATGGTCTTGGGTAAGTCACTTAATCTATCTGAAAGTTCTTTTTTTTTTTTTTTTCCTTTTTTGGCCACCCCAAGGCATATGGAAGTTCCTGGGTAAGGGGTCGAATCAGATTCACATCTGATGGCCTATGCCCCAGACACAGCCACAGCCACGTGGATCTGAGCCACATCTGCAATCTACACCGCAGCTCACAGCAACGCCAGATCCTTAACCCCTGAGGCCAGGGATCGAACCTACATCTTCATGGATGCTAGGTCAGATCTGGTAACCTCTGAGCCACAATGGGAACTCCCAGGGCTGTAACTTCTGAGAGAAGAGTCAAGAAGCTCGTGTGGTCATGAGCTCTGAACACACATGAACACACATACACCAAAGTCCCCAAAACCAAGATCCATTGACATAAAACCTGCTGAGCAGCTGAGGAGACTTACAGATAACGGACATGAAATGTAGGGTGGTTCAAAAGGTCCTTATTATTAAAAAATAAAATAAAATTGGGGAGGGGGGTTTGCAAGGGATTCAATAAAATAAAAACAAATGAGGTAAAGAATATGTAGCAAGCAATTAATACCTTTACAAAGTTAAATATTGTTGAAAAAATGAATCAAGTGTTTGACCAAAATTCCAGAACCTCCACAGAAGGACTGGGGGCAGGTGGGCAGGTGGCCTGCTGGTTCTGGCCCAGCCTCGGGACAGATCCAAAGCTCCCACTTTCAGCTGTTTGGCCACTTACACCAAAACTGCCAAAGGGGGTTAAGCCACACCCGCAAGCTGAGGTGTCAGTCCTCAGAAAGCAGCAGCCATTCCCCTCCAAGATCCTTGTTCCTCAGCCCTGTTCTCAAAAGGGAGTGGCAGTGGCCAGACCAGTTTTTTTGTTTTTTGTTTGTTTGTTTGTTTTGTGTATAATTAGGAGCATATTTTTATTTGCCTTCAGTTATCAGAGCGTTTCAGTGTGAATTATTTAGATCTGCGCCTCCATTTTTCTCCTACTTGACTCAGAGGCTGGACAAATGCTAAGATGGATAACAACCTCTACGTTCCAGGCATGGTTAAGAACCTTACTTTTCCATCCTCATGATCCCTGATTTTACACAAGAGAAAACTGAAGCATAAGAAGTTAAGCAACTTGCCCCGAGGTAATGCCGGCCAGACCAGTTCTCAAGTCCCTCTCTCTCACCAGCTCTGTCCATGACCCCTGGCCAACACCAAACCAGCTAGGGAAGGGATGAGGATGGGTGCTGTGACCTGGCACTGCAGACAGAGGAGCAAAGGGAAATGCAGGAAAAGGCAGTTCCCTGGAGACGGGGCTCTGCCCTACCTCACTGCCTGAGGAGCTGGCTAAGGAGAAAGGCCTGGGAGCTAAGTGTTCACCTGGCTGCTGGAGGGGCATGTGACCAGGAGAGCACCTGAGAGAGACCAGATTCCCAGTCCCAGCTCTTCTAAGGCCATTTTGCTGTAAGTCCTGGACTTTATCCAGGCCTCAAATTTCTAACCTGATTTAAAATTTTTTTCTTTTTTTTATCTTTTTAAGGCCGCACCCGCAGCATGTGGAGGTTCCCAGGCTAGGGGTCAAATTGAAGCTACAGCTGCCGGCCTACGCCACAGCCACAGCACCGCCAGATCCGAGCCATGTCTGAGACCTACACCACAGCTCATGTCAACACCAGATCCTTATTAACCCACTGAGCGAGGCCAGGGATCGAACCCACAACCTCATGGTTCCTAGTCAAATTTGTTTCCACTGCGCCATGACAAGGAACTCCAATTTTTTTTTTAATGTCAGGAAAAACTGAGAATCTGCTCCAGATTAAAGGAAACTAAAAAACCCTGGCCAATGAATATGTGTGATCTAGGGGGTCTTCCCCCTTTCAAAAGAGGTTGTGACAATTGGCAGAATTTGAATAAGATTTGTAGGTGAGTGTTATTAGTGTTTACAAGGCCTATAGATCAAGCCTGTACTGTGCTGCTTCCATGTTATAGTTCCTGATTTTGATCCCTGCACTGTGGTTTTTTATGTGACTTTAGAAAATCCACACTCAAATATTTAGAAATAAAGGGTGTCACATTTGCTACTTACTTTCAAATGGATCAAATAAAAATTACAGAGAAAGAGATAGAAAAGAATAAGGCAAATGTAGCAAAATGTTAACATTTGGGAACCTCAGTGCAGAGAATTCTCTGTACCACTCTTGCAACTTTCCTGAAACTCTGAAATTGTGCCAAAATAACAGTATTTTTTAAAAGAGTTATGTTACTAGATGCTCTCTGAGACTCTTACAGTTTCTGTGAAAAGGTAACATTATCGGCATTTGACAGACAAGGCACAGGAAACAGGGTGAGCACGGCTCTCAGCAACAGCAGGAAGGCTCTGGAACTCAGGGCCTCTGACTCAAGTCCTCCCTGCCCACCAGACCCCAAGCTCTTCCGACCACTGAGAGAACAGCCCCAGACCCTACCCCAGGCCCTGCATGAGCACCACGGACCAGAAGGCAAGTAAGAAAGGGAACACCTGGGCAGCATCCAGCTGGCTGTCAGGAGAATCAGAGAACCCCAGAATAGGGGCTACCTCAGTCCCTCCTAGACCCCCTCCCTCGACACCTACAGAGCACACCCAAGAGGGCTCATCTGAAGCTTCAGCAACACACACACACACACAAGCTCCAACAGAACACACAGGCCCATGGGGCTCACAGAATTGCAGCCTGCACTGACAAGCAGTACCGCCCTGGGAGGGCATCCTTCAGCCCCCTCTGACCAAAAGAACACAACACGGAAATCTTAATAAGTCTTCTAAACAACTCTAGGGTTGGGGGGGAGGGTGTCAAAATCACAATTACATTTATTTCCAACCTGTTTATGCCAGTTGAACTTGTTATGGTAAGTATGTACTTGAAATATCATTTAAATATGTCATCTGATATACTCGTATGTAATAGAGTATAAAAATAGAGTTGTTTCTGTGGGGAAAAAAAATCACAATTACAGATTTGAAGATTAACTAATATCAATGAAAACAACAGCTATTAACGAGAAAAATTCATGTTTCATAAATACTTTTGTTAAGCAAGAAGGAAAATATAGGTTTCAATCCAAGAAGCTAGAAAATAAAAACTACATAAAAGGAAAAAGAAAGCAGTAGTGAGAACACAGAAACAGCTGCTTAGAAAACAAAATGCAGGGGTATTTATAAATGAATCTAAGAGATGGCTTGCCAAAAGGTCAATAAAATATGCTACCTCTCTTTTTTTTTTTTTTTTTGGCCATTTCTTGGGCTGCACCCGTGGCATTTGGAGGTTCCCAGGCTAGGGGTCGAATTGGAGCTGTAGCCGCAGCCCTACGAAAGAGCCACAGCAACCAGGGACCTGAGCCGCGTCTGCGACCTACACCACAGCTCACAGCAACACCGGATCCTTAACCCACTGAGCAAGGGCAGGGATCAAACCCGCAACCTCGTGGTTCCTAGTCGGATTCGTTAACCGCTGAGCCACGACGGGAACTCCTCAAATATGCTACCTTCTGACGAGGCTGCTTATTTTTAAAAAGAAAACATAAAAATTTACATTGAGTATAACCATCCTAAGTGATTAAGACATGAAGTGCTTTACTAAAAACTTTGAAAACATGAATGAGAGGAAAATATTCAAAGAAAACTTTTTCAAGAGGTAGAAATACTTAACATAGTAATCACCAAACAAGTAGAAATTTGTCAGAGGGCAACGAACTTGAGAAAGAGAGATATCAAAGGCACAAGGCCCAGAAGACAAATGATTTTTCTGGCTCATAAAAAAAAAATGTGGCTCTCTTCTTCTTTAATTATCCCAGATCCCTGTGAGGTAAGCACTACCTCTCTACTGTATAGACAAGCACTCCGAGGGCTCAGAAGGGCCAAAGCACTTTCTCTAAGTCACCCAACCAGACTTGGCCAGAGCCTGACATCTCCAGGAAAAGGCCCAGAAAACTGTTTCAAAATGCTCCTCAAGTACCCCTGTCATTAGCCAGGCTTGGAAACTTCTGGCCCTTGTGTGATCCAATGGGCAGCAACAGAGCAAAAGCAGCACCAGAGAGCTTGTTAGAAATGCAGCATCAGCGTTCCTGTTGTGGCTCAGCAGAACAGAATCCAACTAGGAACCATGAAGTTGCAAGTTCGGTCCATGGCCTTGCTCAGTGGGTTAAGGATCCGGTGTTGCTGTGAGCTGTGGTGTAGGTCGCAGACATGGCTCGGATCCAGCATTGCTGTGTCTGTGGTGTAGGCTGGCAGCAAGAGCCCCAATTGGACCCCTAGCCTGGGAACCTCCATATGGCACGGGTGCAGCCCTAAAAAGACAAAAGCCAAAAAGAAAAAAGAAAAAAAAAAAAGAAATGCAGCATCTCAGGCCCCACTATAGACCTGCTCAATTAGAAAAAGCATTGTACAGAATTTCCCCCATGATCTGGATAAACATTAAAATGTAAGGAGCACAGATCTGGACTATACCTGGCTGATTTTGTTCAATTCCTCTTAAAATATTGCAAAACCAGTGCCTGTTCTATTTGACAAAAACAAAACAAATCAACCAGCAAACTACTAGAACTAGATATAGTCATATAAAAAAGTACGGCAAAGTAAAACAATAACATTAAAAAATTAAGAGACATTTGTAACATTTGCCAAGATGTGATAAAGCATTAATACCACTAATATATAAAGCTCTTTTATGAATTCACGAGAAACTCACATGAGAAAAACAGGCAAAGCAAATCAAAATACATTGACAAAAAAGTGTAGATAACTAAATATAGCAATAAAAATTTTGCAAATCAAAAAATTTTACACCAATTTTTATACCAATAAAAAATTGCATTTAAGAAACATGCATAATTTTTATAACTGGGGGTAAAAATCAATAGGCACTTAAATGTTTAAAAATATGACTATTATCAAATACTGAAAGCTATAAAAATATTAACAGGTTAACGGGAGTTCTGAATGATAAAATGACGATATTTTCCCTATTTGCCTACCCAAATTTCTTGATCTTTCTACAATGAATTTGCATTCTTTGTAATAGACAGCAACAAAAAAAGTTAACTATTTCCTAGAGTTTGATCTTATCTGAAATCTAATAGCTTTTACACTAGTCTCTCTTGATTCTACATGTGTTTGAATAATACTTGGCCTCTTTTTATTTTTTTATTTTTTGTTTTTGTTTTTGTCTTTTTAGAGCTGCACCCAACGGCACATGGGGGTTCCTTAGGCTAGAGATCGAATCAGAATGCAGCTGCCCGTCTACACCACAGCCACAGCAACACCAGATCAGAGCCACATCTGCGAGCTACACCACAGCTCACAGCAATGCTGGATCCTTAAGCCAGCGAGTGAGGCCAGGGATCGAACCTGCGTCCTCATAGATCCTAGTCAGATTCGATTCCACTGAGCCACGACGGGATCTCCATGCTTGGCCTCTTCATTAACCATCGCAGCGCTTTGAGGCAGGTCTTTTCAAGTCCTCATCAAGCACTGGGAGCCCCAAATAGAGCCCCTTTTACATAGACTGACACTGACTGACAGTTTTTCATACTCTTGTGGGAGTAGAAATACCTAAAGGCAGCTGGCCTCAAACGCAGACTCCCACGTCCCACCCCCAGATACCAATACCAACCCTGTGTCTATGGAGGGATTCAGACATGGTGCTCCTCCAACTACGCTCCAGGACTCCCCCTCCAACAGCCCTAGGGAGTGAGGGTGAGCACAGAAAAGCGGGCAGTCCCAGCTAGTCCAGAAACTGGGTGAACGGAGGGTCTGACAGGAGGGCAGGGAACAGCAGTCTCTTTCCATCGACCGCGAGCAAACCTGCCAGCACTCAGGCCTCTACTCCTGGAAGAGGGCGCCCCGTGGGTGGGGGTAGGCTGTGAAAAGGCTTTCTCCAACAGGTGAGCCGGAGCCCTGAGCAGCCACAATGTGAAGGCACTTGGAACACCTCCACGGATTCACAGAGGCCCATCTGTCAAGAGTTTCTGCTCAGCACCCTGAGAAAGAAGCTCCTCCAGAGCCGGCAGAGGTGCAGCTGTGGCTGCCATGAGGCGCCCCCCCAACCAGGACTCCAAACAGCCCAGGCAGGCATGGCGACCTCTCCCACCCCAGGAGGGCACTGGGGGAGCGAGCAAGACACAGATGAGGCAAGGCACATGTTTCTGCCTCCTCCTCCACCTCCTGGGTGTACCCTGGGTCCCACCATCCCAGAGATTTAACTAGCAGAGGAGCCAGAAAGAACATTTCTCTGCCACCCTGAGCACTGAAGGGGAAGACAAACAGCCCACAGGCTAAATGAGAACCATCCACTGCTGCAGGCAAACACACAGAACCAGCCACACGGCGGCGGAGGCAGAGGGACTGGCAGAGGCAGAAGAACCTCGAGCTGCTCACAGCCCACCTCTAAGTTAGGCTATTTCTTTTATATGCAAAGCCAAGCGGATCCCTCCCCACACCTTCTCTTTACAGACCTAGAGGCAGAAATCCTGACCTCTGCTTAACACCGCGGGGATTCTTGTGTCTCCAGGCCTGTAACCCTGGTGCCCCAGGGATGAGGGGGTCCCTCGTTCATGGGTCCTGGTGGATCCAGCCTTCCCAGGCAGCAAAGATCAGGGACCTATGCCTATGGGAGGACCAGCAGCGGAGTAAGGCAGAGTGGCTTGCACTGGACAGCTCCACCAAGAAAAGGTGCCTTTCATTCATTCCCCAATTTTAAGACACAATGAGGGGGAATGGCACACTGAGAGAAATAAACTTCACTTGGAAACTGGGGTGGAGGTGGGGAGATAGAGTTGGGGGTGTCGCAGACTCTGGAGGAGAAGAGTAGAGAGAAGACACTACCTTTGAGAAAGGAGACCAGCCACACAGACACGGAGCCAGTTCACCAGTGGACTTACAAGCTCTGCTTCCAGCCTTGAGGAATCCTCATCCCCACAGAGTAGTTGCAGCTAAGTCTGTTTCATGCTCCCTTCAGGTGTCTGGGAACCACCAAGGCGGGCTCTCCCTATGGGTTAAGGCTAATGAGGGTTAAGGCCTGCTGGGCTGTCTGTCCGGGGTAATTATGAGGTGAGGGTTCAGAGGGCTCCTCCCTGATATCGGCTGGTGGGAAAATGGTCCAGGACCTTTTTTCTCTTTTCTACTGTGGGGACAGGGCAGGTGCCCCACCTCTGTTATCTAGCTCGCAGCTTTCAGGCTTGGCGCCAGGGCTGCTTTAGATTCTGCTCCTCACACTGGCCTAGGTTGTCACACTTTGAAGAGGTGAAGCTCATTGTCTCGCATCAATTTGACTCCACAGCATTTATTAAAAGGATTTACTGCATGCCAGGCTTTGTGCCAGCTCCTGGGGAATGAAACTAAGATGAGCACCTCACCATGAGAAATTCATACCAGGCACTGAAGTATGGCTGCACTGGTACAGAAGCATGTACGGGGACTGAGGGGACAAGGGGCTGCTTGGCCATCAAACAGCACCTGACAAAAGCCAGACAGTTCCCAGCATACCTTTGCTAACAGGCTAGAAAGTGCAAGAGGCAGCGACAAACAAGAGAGCCTACAGTAGCTCAGGAATAAACATAACAAAAAATATGTAAGCCTCACATGAGGAAAACTTTACAACTTTGATGGACACACAAAAACACTAGAATAGAAGTTCCCTTCTGGCGAAGAGAGTTAAGGATCCAGCATTGCCACAACTACGGCACAGGGTGCAACTGTGGTTCAGGTTCGATTCCTAGCCCAGGAACTGCCACATGCTGTGGGTGTTGTGGGTGTGGGAAGGAAGGGAAAAAAAAAAAAAAAAAGACTAGACTAGAATATTTATTCCCTGGATGGGTAGACTCAGTATAAAGCTGTTCATTCTCCTCAAAATAATCTATAAGTTCCATGTGATCCCAACTGAAAAATTCCAACATTTTTCAGAGAACTTGACAAGCGGTTTATAAGCTGATTTGGAAAAGGAAATTCAAGAGAGAAGCCAAAGAAATTGTGTGGAAAAAATGAGTTTTTGTTTTTGTTTAAACCAAATTGTTATATAAAAACTGCAGTAATTAAAACAATGAAATACAACAGAATCGGACAAATAATTCCATGGAACTGAAGAGAGGCCCTAAAAGTTTGCTTATGAATATGTGAATGTTTACCAAATGCTCAAGGTAGAATTGAAAGTCATTTGGGAAACTATAAATATTTAATAAATAGATCAGAGATAATAAACTTTCTCTTTGGGAAAATTCAATCTCTATCTTATACCATATACAAAAATGAATCTCAGCTTAGAGTGATCTAAATATATAAAATAAAACCATACTATAAAGTAAAAACTTGGATGCCAAAATACTGATGAATTCCAGTGTATAAAAATCAAATTTCCATTAGATGGACAAAATGAAAGACAAATGAGAAGCCAATTTTTTTTTCAAAATACAGTAAGATTAATATTGATAACATATTAAGAACTTTAATAAATCAATAAATAGACAATCTAATTAAAAGTGGATAACGGATACAACAGGTAATACATAGAATAAATGCAAAAATGGTTAACATTTAAAATATTCTCACGTTCAATAATAAAAAAAATGTGATATCCTTTTTCACTTACCAAATTGGTAAAAATTAAAGACTGAAGGAATTCCTCTGTGGATCAGTGGGTTAAGGACCCAGTGTTGGCACTGCATGCCATGAGTATGGCCAAAACCAAACAAACAAAAAAGAAAACCACACAAAATTGGAGTTTTCACTGTGGTGCAGCATGTTAAGAATCTGGCTTTGCCAAAGCTGTGGTGTAGGTCACAGGTGTGGCTCGGATTTGATCCCTGGCCCAAGAGTGTCCATATGCTGAAGGCAGATACAGCTGGGGGGGGGGGGGGAAAGTCTGATAATTCCTTATTCAGTGTTAGTAGGAGAGTAAACTTGATTGATATTATCCAATTACATTTTGCAGGGCAATTTGGTGATGGCAATTAAAACTCCATTTGTATGGTTTTGTCCTATACAAATACTTGAACAAATAGACCCAGAATATATGTACAAATATGTAAACTACAAGAGTTCCCCTCGTGGCACAGCAGAAACAAATCTGACTAGGAACCATGAGGTTGCAGGTTCAATCCCTGGCCTTGCTCAGTGGGTTAAGGATCTGGTGTTGCCATGAGCTGTGGTGTAGGTCATAGGGATCCAGCATGGCTGTGGCTGTGACATAGGCTGGCAGTTGTAGCTCCAATTTGACCCCTAGCCTGGAAACCTCCATATGCCGAGGCTGGGGCCCTAAAAAGCAAAAAAAAAAAAAAAAAAAAAAAAAAAGTAAACTACTATGTAAACTGCTACATCATTTTTTTTTTCCTTTATAGGGTGGCACCTGGGGCATATGAAAGTTCCCAGGCTAGGGGCTGAATTGGAGCTGCAGCTGACGGCCTACACCACAGCCAAGGCAATAGGGATCTGAGCTGCATCTGTGACCTACATACAGTGTAGCTGTGACACCACCAGATCCTTAACCCACTGAACAAGGCCAGGGATCAAACTCACATCCTCACAGACACTATGTCGGGTTCTTAACCGAGCCACTGAGCCATAATAGGAACTCCCGCTACAATATTTATAATTGCAAAAAAAAAAAAAAAAAAAACAACAACAACAACAAAAAAACTGGAACTATAAGTGTCCACCAATAGAAGACAATTAATTACAATAAACCTGTAAAAGGAAACACTCCACAGCCACTGAAAAGGCTAAGATAAGCATACCGACATGGAAAGATGGCCTCAACATATGAGCAAATATAAAATTACCCGCCAAAAAAGGCATGGTACAGACACATTACCGTGGGGTGGAGTAAGTTCACACACTTATTTTCAATTGTTAATGGGGATTACACTGGGGCAGAGAAGACACAGGGGAAAAGAAAGAAGAAAAATATTGCCATTGGTTTCTAGGTTGAACTTGAAGTCCATGCCTTCTCTGCCCCCTGCCCAGACTCTTCCCTGGCTTTTACTGTTCTCTGGGGAGTCAACATAAAGGGTGAGAAAGGAAGACCAGGTGCTACAGCGTCTTCCTGGGCCAAGCCCTTCTCTACTGGCTTGAAGAAGTTCAGGCTGGGTGCAGAGGCTCCCCCCACCACCTCAGGCTCCACTGGACTCAGAGAGGGGAGACTGTGCTTTTCCAACTGGGGTCACTGCTGTGGCACCCTGAGCTCTAAGAGGGAATGCAGAAATGGATTTTCACTGGAGCACAGGACTCCTAGCATTATGGATACCTCACTTGTCTTCTACTGTCCTCTCCCCCTTAAGGACATTATTCATGGCCTCAGGGATGGGCCAGAGCTTCTAAAGGTGCATGAAAGAAGCAGGGAGCAACACTTGAACCTGCAGCCTAGGCCAGCTAAGCTAGACCAGGAGGTCTGGGTCAAAGATTTCTCTCTCTCTCTCTCTCTCTCTCCCTCTCTTGGGAGGAAGAGGAGTCAGGCTACTTCAGAACTTGGTATTTGCATGTTGGCTATGCCATCAGCATCTCCCCAAGAGCTTCAGCAGACATAAAATATCAAAACCAGAAGAATGAGGCCACAGTGGAAGGCAGAGAAAAAGTCACCTTTTTAAATGTGTGTGTTATCAAAGAAGAAAAAAGTAGAAAAAGATAAAAAACAAAATGTCCTAAGGATCCAATTGAGACTCTAGAAAAACATATACCAAAGAAACCTTAAAAAAAAAAGACAATTAATAAAGACTAAAGTAGAAATTAATGCTTTAGAAAACAGAAAGCACAACTGGCAAATCTATACACTTTTATAGAGGAGAAAAGAATCAAAAAGCTGCAAAAGCCCATCCTTCAAATAAAGTACCAGGCTCAGGTGGTTTCATCAGAAGAATTTTTTTTTCAACTCCTTAAGGAATGAGCTGACTATTTAAACTGTATTTAAACTGTTCCAGAGCATAAAGAAAGAAGAAAAGTTTCACAACACATTATATGAAGTTATTATTACTCTAATACCAATATCTGACAATGGAAACACAAAATGAAAATCACAGGTCAGTCTCATTCACAAATATAGATGCAGAACTCCCACATTAATAAATTAAACCATAACAGCATATTAAAATAAATTCCCCATTGCCAACTATGCATATTCAAGGAATGCAAGGAAGTTCAGTATTAAAGAAACACATCAACACAATTCACCTTATTAACAGGTGAAGGAGAAATATCTCTTATCTTCAAACTATGTTAAAGAGATATCCCTGGTCTCAGTGCCAGCTCTTCCTACTTGTGAAACATCAGCCCTTGGTCACACCACTGTCCTGAATCTCTGTTTTCTTATCTGAAAGTTGGGGCTACCACCGCCTGCCTTGGAGTTGTCATAGGAACAGAGAGAGAGAGAACTATGAAAACTTTGCCCCATGAGCCTCACACCTGGTAAGTGCTCAACACACAGCATTACTGTTAGTTTTTAGGTAGGGCCAAGCGCGCTATAATGCGGAGTGACTCCATTTTTAAAAACAAAAACCAAGCGAACGGCATACATAGAATCAAGTCTAGAGGGACGCTCCAGGTAAAAGTGTTTAACTGGGTTGTGTATTATGAGCAAATCCCTTCCCTTCTATTTCTATTTTCTAATTTTTCCAAAGAACATGTGTTATCTACCTTATCAAAAAAAAAAAAAAAGAATTAAAAGCCCAAAAATGTTAACAGAGTTTGGGATTTAGCCAAGATTGAGGAGAGGCAAGCCTAAAGGCCAAGGTGGGAAAGGAAGTCAAGGTGACAGAGGAGAGGGTAACACTGGAGAGGGGCTGGCAGGAGTCCACTGCCACGGGCCCCATCACCCTGAAACCCACTCAGTTTCGGGAACCCCCACAGAGGTGTGCAAAGGTGTTCCTGTCAGAGGACAAGCCGAAGCCCTCCTAGCCCCAAGCTGGCACACACTGCCATAGTAGGCAGGGCCTCACCCACTTGCCCAAATGCCGCAGAAATTCTGCATAGTAGCAACAGCACTCGCTTCTTGACCCAGGTGCTGGTCACGCAGGTGTGCTTTACTTCGGGGAAACTCGACAAGCTGTACACAGGACGTGCCTTTTTGTGTGTATGCTATACTTCAGTGAAAAGTTCCCTCAAAATTAAAAGCTGAGAGGCGAACACTTAGTTTCTGCCATCAGCTCCAGAATTTCCCTCTTGAATTCTGGTTTTAATAAGGATGAACTTATGGATCGCTTTCACGGAACAGAACATTCAGTCCAGGATTTTGTCTGACACGTCTCATTGTCTTAAATAAATAGAAAGTCTGGAAGGCTTATCACTAAAATTATCAATAGATGAGAGAAAAATTCTGGAGCAACCCAGGGATATAGGAGACAGGGAAAGCCAAAAGGACAGGGGTGGGAGCTCTCCACTCTGAGTACACATGTAAGTCACCTGGGGAGCTCTGAAAAATGCTGGGGCCTGGGCTCCACCCCAGACCAGTAACATCAGATCCTCTGGCGCTGGGGCCCAGACAATGATATTTTCCTTTTTCAAAGCTCCACAGGTGATTTTAATACACAGTGGCGCTGAGAACCACTAAACGAGTTGAACCAGAGGGACTGGCCAGGGGAAACTCTCCAGGCAAGTTGAAGCAGGGCCCCTGCCCGTCCTGGCGGAGGCTGTTCACGGCAAGCAAGTGTTTAGGGCTGAAGCGCTGCCCCCAACCCCACTGCCCCAGACCTCAGCAGAGACCCCAAGCGGGGAGCAATGGCCCCCACAAGGAGGAGGTGGCCTCTGGACAGTAAGGGGGAGGGGCTTCCCAGAGGTTGGACACGGACCCCTGGGCTCTGGTTCCCAGCTGGGTATTCAGACTGCTTCAGCCCACTTGTCCATACACACCACTCCAACCACACAACCCCAGAGCTGAGCCCTAACTACTACCCAGGGACCAAACGACACCGCCGGGAACCCACAGCTAGAAAACAGGAAACCGAGAGAAATAACAGTGGGAAGATGGGCCACAGGGAAGAGGTCAGTGTAGAGCTCAGTCATCAGGTGGGACCTGGCTCAAGGACGAGCGGTAGCAGCAGTGAAAAGGGGATGCCACACGGCTCAGCTGCCAAGAGGTTCCAACCTAACCCAGGGATGCACCAATTCATCCTGCATCTCCTCTACCTAATTATATGACAAGAACCCCCATGGGGGACCCCAGGAGATGGCTGTCTTGGCCTGATAGCCTCACAGCACTTTACAGGCTCCTAGATAATTCTGCCTCAAGCAGTCCTCTGCCCACACCTTGCGAAGAGGCCCTCTTTCTGATCAGTTTAGAACTTGGGGCTGAGTTCAAAGCACGAGGGGTGAGACGGGCTGAGGCCATGAAGGGTGTCTTATGAGGAAGAGCACAGCGGGGGAAGAGAAAAGAATCTGCAGTGCCAGGAAGAATAGGTGGGCATCTCCTGGGTGTAGGCTCCAGCACACCACTGAAAATGCGCTTCTGCACTCCCCAACTAGAGCTCAGGTGCAGGGCAACAACTGGGAAGGCAGAGCGTCCCCTCTCTGGGTCCCGCAGAGTCTGGGACAGTAAGCGGCACCCTCTTCACCCAGCCCGAACTTGTTCGCGCCAGCAGAGAAATGAGGTGACCCAGAGGCACACTCAAGGGAGCGGGGGCAGCACAGGGAGTCTGTCTGCGGTTCCGGGTGGGGCTATCAGATCCCTAGTAACTAGGTGGTTCCCCCATCTTCTGCAGAGCTGCCAGCCCGAATCAGAGATGCAACCCTTCCCTCAGGTTCAGGAAGGTGGACTGGCAGGAAACAGCTCCTTCCGTAAACTCCATCTGTTTAGCATGGCTGGAAATCAAGGCCAGCAGGCTAAAGGGCAGACTCCTGGTGAGGGGGCTGCTGGGGCTGCTGTGGATGCTGCAGGGGAGCAGGGAAACTCAGTCAACAGGGCAGGGAGCTCAGGAGCTCCCATTCAGGGAGAAGCCACAAACCCTTTCAATGTCTTTGTTTCCCTCGCAAAGCCCATGAGGTTAGGATTACGCATAAAAAATGCTTGGAGGCGGGATTGAGAAATCCAATTACTTAAGCACCAAGGGCGCAGGAGTTCCAGGCCATAGAGGTAAGTAACCAGGATTTGCTTAGGCCCTAATCTCACTGTCCTTGGGATGTTTGCCTCCCAAGGAGTATTTCTGGAGCATATGGGTACAGTGTTACCTATACCTCAGCCCCTCCCCTCTCTCCTCTGGGACGAGGCAGCAGGGGTAGAAGGAAATTAATATTTTTACTCTTTCTGTCTAATCTTCAGCATCTTAAATGAAAAGACCACTCCCAAGCAGAAAACAAAATAGTTGCGGGCGGGGGGAGGGGGAGTTAAATTAGGAAGGAGATTCCTGAACTCCTATTTAAAATATTGGGATGTCCGCCCTTACAGAAATCAGGGCAGAGTGTGTGATCAGCACTCTGTGTTATGGAGAGCCAGCAAAGAGAAGCACAGAAGTCAAGGTTCCCTGGCCGAGGCAGTGGAGCTCTCGTGTCTGGCAGGGCCCGAGTCCCCTGGGCCACTATAGGGCCTGGCCTCAACCTTAACCGTTGTACTCCTTTAAGTCATGCAGTGCACACACACTCTCTCCCTCTCTTCCAGAGTCCTGCTCACAGGTTCTAGTGACCCACCATCAGCACCTGAGACCTGCACAGGGAAAAAGGCAGACAGGAGGCATTCTTATCTACAGAAGTGGAGATGCAAGCAAAATCCTCTGAGGTCCTCCAAGAGAATTCTGGGGCAGCAAGATCCCTACTCTTCCAAGTGGTGGCTCTGCCCCATGATGGAGAAGTAGGGAAGAGAACGGCCAAAACAGAGACCCTCCGCTCTCCCGAAAGCAAAGTTCTAAATAGGGCTGTTCAGCGAACAGCCCATTTGTCACCAGTTCACCACGATGTACACACAGGAACCCAGAGTAAGCCTTTAGAGATTTGCATGGCGCGCTGAACCTGCCACGCCATCCACACGTGCATTCACCTGCACCACCTCGGCCGGTGGCTCACAGATTGGTCTGGACGGTGCTGAGCAGCTGCCAACTAGTTGGACACAGTAGGACCTGTTTTTCAGTCTGTGATATTTTGGAAATTGGAAAACTGGCCCTCGTCCCCATCTAGTATAAGAAAAACTTTGGAGGCAACCCCTTCATTTTACAGAAGAAACTAAGGCCCAGGGATACCAAACGACCACCCATGGCTAACGTCAGAGCTCAAGAGTAGAAGAGTTGGGATGCGAGAAAAAGAAACTGGATGACAGGACTTCTCACCCTCCTCTTCTCTGCCAGCAGCCTTGAGGGAGACCCTAAAGCTTTAAGGGCTGCAGGACCCACACACTTCAAAGGAGTAGAAGACAATTTCAGGTTCGAGGTGAACTGCCCAGGCATAGTACTTCCTTTCAGCTTCTCCTGAATCGCAAGCCCAACACATCTAAAGCCAACACCTCCCTTTCAAAACTAAGCTATGGTTCCAGCTGGTCCATTTCTGACCCCACTACCCTAATGTGCAATGGCCAGATCCCCGAAACACTAACTTATGGAAGCAAGGTTGACATGTCAATTTTTCTTTCAAAGTCTCTTGACGTCCACTGAGCTGGTGGTGAAAGCAGATGGAAAGAGCTAAGCCTGGCTGGGGGCAAGTGGCATGGCCAGCCACGTGCAAGTTAATAACCCCAAACACAAGATCGAAAGCATTCGCTGTATTAAAGAAACAAACAAACAAACAAAAAAAACAAAAACAAAAAAAGTAAAAGAAAAAAGAAAAAAAAGAAATCTTCCAGTGCTGGTTTTCCCACTCAATGTTATGGTTTTTGGCAATTCAGTCAAAGTCTGTTACTTCCAAGAATATTGTGAATATCAAATAACAATGATTCCTCTCAGTCTTCAGGACCTAGTACTGTACCTGGAACAAGGGAAATGCTCAGTAAATGTGGAAAGACAAAGGGAGGGAGAAACGAAGGTGAAGTGGATGGGTGTAGAGTCAGCTCTGGAGAGCATGATCATCTGTATTCTGTCTCAGCCAGCCATCCCCTATCCGCCCAAAAGCTTCCTAAACTAACCCATACGGATTCCTCCTCGGAAGCTCCAGACAGGCTGGGAACAAGGGGGAGTCCTCAGCTGACTGCCAGATGTACAAGAGGAAACTAGGCCAAAAGCCCAAGAGGTCAGGGTGGGAAAGACCAGAGACCCAAAAGCTGAGCCAAACCAAGGCCCCTCCCCACACTCCCTACCCCCCCTCCCGGCCAGCCAAACCATTTGCTCCAGCCTCTGGGGCATGGGAGGGGACTTGGCAGGACCACAAAGACCATTTCTAGCAGAAAAGTCTATCTGCAGCTGGAGGGAGCCTGGTACCTGGGCCCCTCCTCAGCTAGCTCCAGCGAAGGGGCTACGGAGCCACCACAGCCCCCCTGTGGGCAGGCTCCAGGATCTGCACCATCCCGGGCTGGAAGCCTCTCTTTTGGGCTCACTCGCCTAACTGCCCTGCAAAGTCTTCTCCCTCTCCCAAGACATTTGAAAATGGCTAGGGTCACCGGGAGGTGGAGCTGGGCTCTGGCACTCTAACCATAGTACATGTCATGCATGGGGAAACCCTCTCTCTCCATCCTCAAACTCAACTCTAAATCCATTTGGTTGGTTCCTTTCCCATTTTACCCTGACATGCTCACTTGCTTCTACAAAATCCCAAGTTCACTACTGCTTATAATGTACCCCAGGGAGAAAAGGCTTCCCCCTGGCCTCTCACCAAGGGCTAGAGAGTGGGAAGAGCAGGCCAGAAGGAACTAGTAGGAGTGACCCACAGTGTGCAGAAGGTTGAGGATCACAGGTCCTTGACAAAGGACTATGTCTGCAATGGTCTGAAGGCAAGACAGAAGGCAGAGATCCTGAGCAGAGGCCCCAAATAGCTTCCAGACATCCTCAGCCAGTGGAGGCTTCCCCTGGGGCAGAGCGTGGGAGCAGCATGGGAGTCCAAGAGAGAGCAGGGCCTCCTGGTGTTCTCGGCACTGGGCACTCACTCCCGTCCAGGCTGCCAAGAAGGAGGCGCCATGGCACGTTCCTTAGGATATCACGGGTAGACATGTAATGTGCCAGATGGTAAAATGACCACCTGCGTTCAACCGCCACTCCACGCCTGTGCCAGGCACTACACACACTCCACCACAGGGATGGTTTGGAAACCCTGGCAGGACTCAGCACACAGGAGATGAGCACATTCCCAGTGGCTGCTGGCCACCCTTCACTCAGGGGGCTTAGCCATCCTTTGATCCTGTCCTCATCCCTGGGAACAGCGACTGGGAAAGCCCCTTGTCCCGTGTCCCGGAGCCCTTTCCTGATCTGAACAAGCTCACACACCACACACATCTTCCTACACCACCACCTCCTCACGGAAGAGGATGGGAGAAAACTGCTCTTCTGGGCTCTGTGGGACACCACACTCCACTGGCCACCTAAGAAAACTATGGGAGGAAGTGGCACCAGGAACAGGGGCTGCAGGTCCCAGTACTTGCTGGCAATGCCCAAGCTGGGCCAAGAGGAAGTTATGATTTTCCGACAGACAGCTCAGCAATAAAAACAAGCATAGGCACAACCTCAGAGCTTTAAAAACGCCGCCAGCTCAGCCCTCCGCCCCCCTCGAGGAGGCAGGAGGAGGAAGACATGTTTGAAGGGCATCCTCCGGTTTTTCAGGCAGCCCTGCTCCATACCCACAACACGACGATGGGTAGATATTAGGCTGGGAGCTGCCAGCGGGAGGGCAGGGCCAGCAGAATGCAGGCCGGGAGGAAAGGAGAACACACTTGGAGAGAGCTGAAGAGAAGCCATCGCTAGGCAGGAGGGGGTGCTTTCCGGAGTAAACAAACCTGCCAGCAGTCCTTCCTCCCAGCAGAGAGGGAAGCTCTGGCTGACCAGGCCGGAGACATGGAGGAGGGAGGGAGCTGCCCTCTCCCTGAGCCCATCTGTCCTCAACTCCTTGTCCTGCTTTCCCCACGGTGGGGGGCAGATCAGGTGCGCTCCATGATCTCCGGGTCCACAGCCCTCAACGGCACACAGGTGATCACAGCTCCCCCGTCAGTGGTGGGAGGCCAGAGGAGGAAGTGGAGGTGGAACCTGGGGATTCTGCTCTGGAGAAAGGGCGTGGAGTGAGCTCATAGCTTTCTCCCCACCCACGGCATCGCCAGTATCAACCGCCCTCTGCCTGCCTCAGGGGCCTCCCACAGTCTCGTCCCAGGTGGTCGCCCACTACTTCCAGACTCACCGAGGCGTTGCCCAGCTCAGGAGAGCCGGTGGCACCTGGCTCTTCTCCTTCCCCCAGAAGCAAAAGCCTTGCCCTCCCCCAAGCACTTCCTTGCCTGAAGTTTCTTGGGAGGAGGCCAAGGAACCACCCTGGCTCCCGACCCACCCGGCAACCTCACACAGGAGCCCTCACCCCCTGAGGGGAAGCAGGGCCCCGCCCTGCCAGCGTTCCCGCCCAGGCAGTGAGGGTGGCACTTCCAGCACCCACAGTTTTCCCAGGAAGCCAGAGGAGGATTTCCAGGGAGAAAATCTAAGAGCATCTGGGGACATGAGCAGCTCGCCCACCTGCTACCTCAGCAACCAGATTCCCTCAGCTCCTCACAGGCTCCGGAAGCTGAAGGGGAAGACAGAGCTGAGGCAGCGGTAGGAATGGGCTCCCCCTCCTAGGAGAAGTCCCATCCAGTCCTGCCCTGCCCACCTGTCCCTACACTCCTTTCCCAGCCTCTCCGCTCTTGAGAGGCAGTTACACGGAGCTGCCTCTTGCTCTGTTTTCTCCACCCTGGGCCAGCAGAGGATACTGCTGAGTAATCCCAAACTCACGGAGGATCCCCAGCCCTGAAAACAGGGCAAAGCCCAAGAAAACCTACTGATCCTAGTCCTTGCCAACCTGGGAAAAACATCTGTGTTTCCTTGCAATGGCTTCTATTCCACAGACTCTGCCCTGCCCCAAATACCCCAGCCCTGTGGCCCTGGGACAACTACACGGAGAAGCTCAGTGCCCCTTTCTCCACTTTCCACGCACCTGGTAGGTGACATGCCCTTCCCAGGCCCCCAGACACCAGGCTGCACAGAGTAACAGCAGCTACCCGCCTGCAGGATTCCCAGTCATGATGTTGCATCAGCCCCCACCCTACCCAAAATATCCTCACCCCCACCACCTCCTCTCCAGCCATCTCCATGGTGACAGCAGCATGACTAATGACACCCTATCAGCTTCAGACTCAGGAGCGCAATTCCCCCTCTCCCTTATCCCCCCCAACCCCCCCGGGGATTTCTGCAGATTGGGTGCAAACCAACAGTGCCAGGGACATTCTCGAGAGATTTCCAGAGGCAAGGGTGGGAGTGGGTTGCATGTCTTAAAAAAAAAAAAAAAAAAAACCAGTTCAACAAACCCAGTCCCAACTGCACCCAAACCATCCAGCTGAGAAAGCAAAAAGAATCCAAACAAAACCCACACAGGCCTGAGAATTCATTGGCCGCCCACACCCCCGCCGCCCCTCCCCCTCAGCTGCTGCTACACACACAGTGGGAGATTAAGGGATCACCAGAGGAGACCCTTTATTTTTATCCAATCCAGTCAAACACTTCACCCCTACCACACACACACACACATGCACACACACACACAAGGTACCTTGACAGCTGCCCCTTGTCCCCACGGCCCGGCTCCTTCAGCAGCCTTTATTTCCACCTGCAAAAGAAACCGGAGAGACTGATGAGCCAGGCTGACACCAGGAAAGCAGCAAAGTCCTTCTGCTGCACCCCCAGCGGCGCTGCAGGGGAAGCGGGAGAAGGGGAGGCAGGGGGCCTCGGAAAGAAAGGATAGCAGGGACCATCTTCCTGCCTCCAGCTGCCACCCAGACGCGCGGTGGATGGGCTCATTCGCCTTCCAGAGTGTTTTTGTTTTCATTTCTCCTTTTTCCATCCTCCCAAGATCCAGGAGGACTCTGCCCCTCCTCCTGCGTCCGGTCTGGCCTCTTCCCTCCCCGCCCTGCCCGCTCTACCTCGGCCGGCCTCCTCTGGTGCATCGGCCGGCGGGCCTCCCATTATCCCCGCCGGAGCGCACGGAGGGAGGCACTGCAGAGGCGGCGGCGGCCAGCTGCCGGCTTGGCTCCCCTCCCCGCCGCCGGCGAGGCTGGTGTGGAGGGGGCGGCGCGCTCGCCAGCCAATCCCCGCGGCCGGCCGAGCGGGGGCAGGGCCGCCGGGAGCTGGACCTGCCCAGTCGGGAGGCGGGGGCACCGCCAAGGGTGCCGCGGAGCCGTGCTGGCTGCGGCCCAGGCCCGCCACTCCCCGCAGGCAGGGGATCCCGGGACACCTCCGCCTCCTCCCGAGAGTCGGGGCCCGAAGGTACTACCCAGAGGCATCCTCTGCATCTAGCGGGTCAAAGACAGACTGCGCCTGGGGTAGAGCTGATGTTGGCAGGATTCCCCCCCTCGGGCCACTCTCTAACCCTAGGACACCAGCAAACTGCCTCATCCTAGCAGCAACTAGGACAGTGCCAGGCGCTATGATAAGAGCAACGGCCCCTGCAATCTTCCAAGAAAGAAAAAAAAAAAAAAAAAAAAAAGGCTTGGCAATATGAACCTTCACCCCGTTTTGCACATGAGGAAACAAGGCAAGATAAGTGAAGTAACTTACCCAAGGTGACACAGCTAGAGCAGGGCAGAACGAAGACTTCAGCCAGGTCTGACTGGTTCTCAAGACCAGACTCTTAACCATTATGCAGTCCTACTCCGCCCCCCCCTCTGACAGATTTCTTCCTGAAGCCCACACTGCCTGTGGCTCAAAGCCTCACCAAGTCAGAGGTGCCCTCCCTTGCACACAAACACCCACACGGCATCTTAGGATCACTCATCCCCGGTGCCTGAACAGACGCCACCCCCTCCACACAGCCTCACCACCACCACACTCAGTGTCTCCCTCCTCTTTTAGAAAGGCCACGGGAGGTGATGCCCCCAGATCTCAGGGCTTCCCATTCCCTGGAGAGGCTGAGGAGGGGAGGTAGCCCAGACCTCCAGTTCCTAGACTCTGAGCCTCTGGAGGCTGCAAGCCCCAGGAGATAGAAGGAGAAAGAACAGAAAAGGGAGGGGAAAGCCCTGCAATTCCTAGGCACCCCAGGGCACATCCTGCCTCACTCCATCCCCTCCCCATAGCTGAATGCCCAGAGCCTCTGCCTTCCAGGAACGGGCCTTCCATGGGCTCTGGTACTCACACATCTGGTTCAGGTCCTGGCTCTCCTACCTAGCTGCAGGACCCGGGCAGTGGCACCTCGCTTCTTAGCCTACTTTTGTTCATCTGCAAAAGAGAACTACAAAAGCAGCTACCTCATCCACAGTTGTGAGGACTCCGAAAAAAATGAAACACAGTGCCCGCCAGTGTAGGCACTGCTAGTTACCACTCTTAACTACTGAGAGAGCTCACTGTGTGCTACTTCTCATACTAGAGAAGGACAAGTTAGGATGTGAAAGAGTTCATTTCAGTGACGCACTCTGCTACCAGCTTCACCGCACCTGCCCAATAACTCCCCCTCCCTGAAGCCCAAGGGGTACTCAGAATGGGGTGAGATGCCTTAGGAAAGACATCAAAGCTGGCCTCTGGTGAGGGGATTCCAGGAGGCACCAGGCCCCACACCTGCCTCACCCTGGGGACAAAGGGCAGCCCTACTTGGCGCCTCCCTAGGGCAGGGAGGAAGGCAGGTGACAGGGCAGGGCAAGGAGCATTGTCCTCAGCCACGGGCTTCTGCTCCCCTTAGCTCTGACCTTAGCCAGGCCAAGTGAAGTGTGTCCTTCATCTTGGACCCCCAAATCCCTGCCTCACCCATCCACCCCACACCAGTCTGCCGCTGGATAAGAGCAACTAACGCTGCATGGATAGCAACAATCAATACTGTTGCTGCTGCGGCTGCCACAGTTTATCAAGCCCCTGCTACGTCCCAGGCACTGTGCCAACCATGCTGTGGGAGCATCTCATCCGACTTACTCCCCACACAACCTTATGGGAAAACAGGCTTAGAGATGTTAAGTTACTTGCTCATCAACACACAGCTGGTGAGTGGGGAGCTAGAATTCCAATGCGGGCCTTTCTCATTCCAGTTCTCTGGCCCTTCTCTCCTGGCGAACCCCAGGGAAATGCAAAGAAGGATGGTGTCCCTTGAACCAGACCACTTTCCTTTAAACTGTGGCTCTGAGAATAGTAATATGTTCATGCTTCAGAGACTCGGCCATGCTGCTCCTTGCCTAGGTGCCCCCGCCTCTCCCCCACTCTGCAAGCTAATACAGTGCAAGGCTTAATCCAAACATTACCTCCCTCTGCTGCCTTCCCAGCTCATCCAGCCCCCATGAGCATCACCCTCTCCTCTCAGGGCCTCTTCTAGAGCAGCCACAACCAAGAGCAGTTATTTATTTACACGGCCATCTTCCCCACGTGGGCAGGGGCCCTGTCTTCCCCACTCGCTAGGCTCTGCACAGAGATGGAATGTGCTGAGCTGAGTTTCTGCACAAGGAGAGTAGAGAGGCAGGGGCTTGGGCCCTGAGATGCAGAGGCTACTCTCCTGGTCGGCCTGTTCTCTGAGGTCCCCAAGGACCAGAGGGATACTTCTCTCCTAGGAAGACAAGATTTAGCACAACTGAACCATAATCACGGCCCAGCCTTGTTCAGCCAGCACACATCTTCCTCACAAGGCTGCACGAGCCACCCTGACTCTCTGCCTGAACCACCTCCCGGAACTAACTTAGCCCCACCTTCACCACAGATCCTGGCCCGGCCTCTCGAAGCCTGCAGACACCCTAGCAGAGCCCGTGGTCCCCAGGGCATCTCTATCCCACCCTGGCCCCCTGCCCTTTTCTGAGGCACCTGGAATGTTAGCATTCCAAGGAGTGAGGGATGCACATGCTGGGGCCACCCTGCCTCCAGCAGGGGCCCTCTCCACACCCTATACCTGACCCCCTCCCACCTCCACCTGCTCCCCTCTCTATATCTGGGGCTTCACAGTGACCAATGCAGGAGTAGCTGGGACCCTCCCCACCTTCCGCCACAAGCCCTAGACCCTACTACACTCCCAGCAGCAGGAATGGGGCCACAGCCCTCCCCACCAGGGAGGTGAATGGGCTTACTGGCTCTCAGAACCCACAAAATACCCCAACACAGAGAACCTCAGAAACACAAATACCCACAGGCCAGAACCTACAGAGATATAAGACTAGGAAACAGGGACATACCCACACGTAGATTTGGAGGGACTCAGAGGAGCAACCACCAAGCACCAACCTGACGCCAAGCCCCGTAAACTGGAGCATGATGTACTGTATCTAACTTCACCCTCAAAACAAACCCATGAGACAGGAATTATTCATGCCCATGCTACAGATGGAGAAACTGGGAGACTGAGCAGAGTTCTCACCCCCCTCTCACTCATTGCAATACAGTTGGTGCTGCTCTGTGCGGCTCTATGATTTTCTTATCAACCTACCTCTTCTAGAGTTGAGAGAGTGTAGAGGGGCGACTTCTCCCTCGCCATGGCTGTGTCCTGAACGAGGTCACTCCCACCAGGCTTTACTTCAAAGCTCAGTTCAGGCCCCACTTCCTCCAGGAAGCCTTCTCGGGTTACCCAGTCCTCTGCCAACTGACAGCACTTCTAATGTTTCTCATTTGACACTTGGTACTGCTGTCTGTCTCTCTGTGTGTCCCACCTCTCCAACCAGAATGGTTAGAGTTGTGCCTTTGCGAAGCCCCTGCGGGGTTTGGCCCGACATTCCACACACTAAAGGCACTTGGAATTAACTGTGGGGGAAGCCTGTGACCTTCCCTTCCCTCTCCATGGCACAAAGGATCCTGCCAAAGAAACCCAACACCCCCTCCACCTTCAGAGCCTATGTTTGAAGTCACTGGTGTCCACGCGTCAATTTCCACCCAAGTAATTGCAGCCCATCACACACACATCATCCCCTATATTTGAAACTCTTTGCGGTTGTCATGGGAACTGCCTTTGCCTTCATTCACTGATCGGGCCTCACAATTAGGTTTGGCAGCGGAAGTCTGTATCAACGGCAAGTGCAGGGAGGAGACAGCCAAGGAGGAGGTGGAAGAACAGCAGCAGCAAAGGTGCTCCTTCTCAGAGATGCAGCAGAACATGACTGAGCCCAGGCGCCCAGTGACGTCAGAAGGAACACAGAGCCAGCCAGCAACCCCACCCGCACGCTCCCATACCGACAAACAGAATGCACTCAGCCTACCCCCCACCCCCGGGGCTGACAGGGAGCAGGTGAATCTCTGCCCACAGCCCACATGCCCTCCTAAGTGCTTGTAAGAACGCCTTATATTCGGTGAGCCTCGTCAGGGTCTCCCCACCCCAAATTCAACAGCCTTGGACCATCCAAGCAAATAATACAGAACCTCAGTTGGTCACTAAGAAGGTGAGACAGGAACGCTGAGTGGTTCAGAAACCTGAGGGCAGCCCCAGGGGAAGATTCCAAGAGTAATTAACCCAACAGCTTACCTTCCACCTTGAGGATCCATGAACACCCTCAGGTGGTGCCCTGTGGTCTGTGCTCGTCCTTCCACATTCCTGCCACCAGCCGCGAGCATTTGAGCAGCATTTCTACACACCAGGTTCAGGGCAGATGCCGCCCTCCTCCTGGAAGTCCCCCCCTCATCCTTCACCTACCACTGCGCGGAAACTCTCCAAACAGGTCCCTTTCCTTCCGCGATGGGCTCTCTGGGCCCAACAGTGACTAAGGCTGGTTTCTGCCTTCAGGGCATCCCTCCCCTACAGCCCTGCCAGTCTGTACTGTAACTATTTGTTTCCACGCTTGCCTCTCTCCGCAGACTGTGAGCTCATTAAGGACAGAGTAAATACTGCCTCCCCTTTACCGCGGCTCAGGCTCAGCGCAGCGCCCCGCACACAGCCAGTCCCAGGCGAGATGTGCTGAAGGAGGATGGGAAGGCAACTTGCGGGTCTACCGTCAAAGCACATGACGTCCTGCCTCCGGAAACTGAAGCGACGCCACAGAGAGGAGCTGCCCTCCCCCAGCACAGGGGCCACTGGAGGTCCCAGGACCAGGGAAAATGCCTCTCCTCTGGGTCCTCCTAGCACCAGCCCCTCGCCTCTCACTGGCTCCCAATGCCCCCACGGGATCCTGCAGCGTCAACAGTTCAGACAGACGCAGGCTCCTGGGCAGAGGATGCTGTTCCTCCCTCTTCCAGAGCTCCAGGATCATTCCCAGCATCAACAAGGGAACCGGAGCACCGAGAGCTTACCCTTAAAGGGCAGAGCAAGCAATAAAAAGAACGAACGAAAATGACTCGAGAAAGAGCCACCCCATGTCCTTCCCATAACAAAGACTCGGAAGGGAACAGACTCTAGTCCAGTACCTTGCTACTTGTTTTTGATCCAGCATCTCCACGCCCATTCTGGAGGCTTCCTCTGGCAGGAATTTAATGGAGTGGGGGACTGTGGGGCACATGCCATTTGGCAAATGCCCCCAAATGATTCAACCCAATGCAATTCCCCCTTTCATTTGGAGCACCTAGAATTATTGCTCTATCAACGGTGAGAGGAGCATAATTCTGTCCACAAACTCCATGGCTGGGTGTGGGGCACAACGGAGTTAGAACTTGTACAGGTCAGAGCCCCCCACAGTGCAGGAACTCTGCCTATGAGACCTGAAGCAAGCAAGCAACCCCCAGACCTGTGGTCTCCGGAGGCCTGTCAGGTTACCCTACACTGGGCACCAGCTTTCTTTTTCCCCTCCCTCAGTGACTACTAAAAACTTCGGTTATCAGATTTCTTATGCAAATGACAAGAGACAAGGCCACAGAGAGATGTGTCCTTGTCCTCCAGGTGTGTCAGCAGCCTGGGTGCTGCCCAGACACACTTAGGCAGAGGCCCACAGCAACCCTAAAGGGCTCTCCCAGGTGGAATCCAGCAGGGCACAAGACATACAAAGGACCCCTTCTCTCTTTCTAAACATTCTGCACTCAGTCCACAAGAGAGCTGGAAAGAATTGAAGCTGTGGCACAAGAGGATCGGTGGTGTTTCTGCAGCGCCAGGACACAGGTTCAATCCCTGGCCTGGCAAAATGGGCTAAAGGATCCAGCAATGCTGCAGCTGCATAGGTTATAACTGCAGCTTGAATCTGATCCCTGGCCTGGGAACTCCACATGCCACAGGGCCAAAAAAAAAAAAAAGAAGTGATGGGGTTGCTGTACACCTGAAACAAATACAACTTTCTAAGTCAACTATACTCCAATAAAATAAAGTTTATTATTTTATTTATTTATTTTAGCGCCTCACCTGCAGCATATGGAGGTTGCTAGGTTAGGGGTTGAATGGGCAATGCAACTGCCGGCCTATGCCACAGCCACACCAGATCTGAGACACATCTGTGACCTACACCACAACTCAGGGCAACACTGAATCCTTAACCCACTGAGTGAGACCAGGGATCGAACCCACGTCCTCATGGATACTATTCGGGTTCATTACTGCTAAGCCACAATGGGAATGCCTAAAGTTTATGAAGAATAAGGAGAAGAAGAGGAATAAGAGGAATAAGGAGAAGCAGCAGAAGAAGAGGAAGAAGAAGAGGAGGAGGGGGAAGAAAAGGGAGAAGAAAGAGAAGTAGTAGTGGTGGCAGAGCAAGGAGGGGAATGAGTGAATTAGAGATCCCTGAGGTGTGCCCTCACCCAGCCACCACTGCAGAATGAGAGGTCCAAGGCAGAGAGGCCGACTGCTCACTTGAGGTGGGGTCTGTGCAGGAGGAAGCCAGGGCCATAAGTCAGCTCCGGCAAGGTTCACCGGGGCTGCTGAGCGAGAGTGCAGGTGGGAGAAGCCACTTTCTCCAAGGGAGCTTCCAAGAGAGCCTTTGGATGAGCAGAACGCCTCATTCCTTTTTCCCCATAATCATTAAAGAAGATCCTTCAAGGACAAGTAAGGAGCTCTGCCATGGGTTAGAACCCAGGAAATCACTGCCCCTTCCACAGCCCTCCCTAGTTACCTTGGGGTGGGAACAGGGTCCCCAACTCTCAAATCCTTCCAAGAACAGCCAACCAGGACAGCTCTTTTTCCAACCCAGAAACAGGCTTCAGGGAGGTTCAGAGACACACAGGGGAAACACCATGTCCAACAGAACTACTCATACACCAACACCGAAGCCGCTAGAAAGGCAGCTAGTGTGACTGAGTTACTGAATGGTAATTAACTTTATCTTTAGCAGCGCCACACAGCTAATGGCTACTACGCCATGCTCAGGGAGAGCACGCCTCTTCAATTCGGAAGGTCAAGAATACTCTTGAGGATTTGCTGAAAACCATATACCTTCTCCCCTGAGAAAACACACCCCTGCACATTCACACACTTGGCTGAAATTTTCAGAAAGTTCACAAACCCTCACCCTCAGGTCTGAGATTAGGTCTAGAACTTGAAAACTGTATGGCCTAAGAGCGACGTCTCTTCTGCAATGCAGGTGTCTAAGGAATACGAACACAGACCTGATGTTACAGTTTACATCGTTCGAGCCAGAGACCACTAAGTGTGGAAGCCCCGACCTGACAGAGAATGTCCTCGTAACACCCCAGCCAGAGCATTCAGCCTCTACTCAGACCCGTGCAGGTACGGCGCTGGCTCTTTGGTCCTCGAACGGCTTCAAATGTCAGACGATTCTTCTACCCGCTTATAATTTCTCCCCTCTGAGAAAAGTTCCGCACACCCCCCGAAGGAACTGACACCCCCTCCCACGCAGGACTCATCCCAGCCTGCTTTGCGCTACTCGCTTCCAAGCTGGACAGCTCATCTTCCTCAGCTGTCCTGCACAGAACCACCCTGACGGGCTGTCCACATACCTTGTAGAGTTTCAGCTCTTCCTACCTGCTAGGAAGCCAGGGTGCCTTACTTGCACATGTCTGTCTTTATTTCCCTTTTGAAACCAGTGTAAGACTCTGGATTTGCCCTGATTAAATTCCATCAAGTGGGGCTGAGGCCCACTGTTGCAGACTGCCTCCATCTCCTTAACCCCTAGTTCTAGCATTCAACTTAACATCTGCAGCACCACTTCGACCACCGCCACCACCACCCACCGAGCTGACCTGTTCCTACTGCATCCTGTGACGGAAGCACACATCCTCTCAGTGCCTAAGCCTCTAGACCCTTCCATGAGACCTGGAGTTCTGTGGATGGGCTCCTCCTCTTCACAGCTACCACCAGCTACCCCCTCATGGGGCTCCCATGTCCCAAGTCAGGCTGCTGAGCAGCAAACATCATCTGAGAGTCCTTTCCTTACTGTTCTCAGAACAATCACATACAAGTTCTTAAAGGGTTTAGTGATAACTTGCTAGACTAGAAGGAAGTGGACTCCAGAAGAACAAGAATAAACATGAAGTAAATCTCAAAATGTTCTTGTCTCCCTGGCCTACGGTGTAAAGCATGGCTTGGGTCATCCTCTTTATTCTTGTTGGCAACCAGAGCTCTTTTTTTTTTTCTTTTTTTTTAAATATAGCTGATTTACAACACTGTGCCAATTTCTGCTATACAGCAAAGTGACCCAGAAGACATACACATATCTATGTAGATATATGTACGGATACATAGATATACACACAAACATACATTCCCTTTTTTATATTATCATCCATCATGGTCTATCCCAAGAGACTAGACATAGTTCCCTGCGCAGTATATACAGCAGGACCTCACTGCTTATCCATTCTAAATGTAATAGTTTGTATCTACTAACTCCAAACTCCCAGGCCATTCCCCTCCATCCCCCCTTAGCAACCACAAGTCTGTTCTCTACATCTGGGAGTCTGCCTGTTTTGCAGACGGATTCACTTGTGGCAATTGGAATTCTTTACCTCTGTTCATCAAGACTTATTTCTGTCTCCTTCTCCGTGCCCCATCTCCTTCTCCAGTCACAGTTGTGCCACAGACAAGCTCCTCAAACTCTCAAGGACATACAAAATCACCTGGGAATCTGGTTAAAGTGCAGATTCTGATTCAGTAAGTCTGACGTAAGGCCTGAGACTCTGCATTTCTAACAACGCCCCAGGTGATGCCAATGCTGCTGATCCATGGACTAGCAAGGCAAAAGTATGGCTGTGAACAAGCCAGGTGCCCTAAGACTCAGATGAGCATGTAAAGTGAAGGGTCCTGGTGGGTGCCCATCACCTCAGCTCTCATCTGTGTCAGAGGATTTCCTCTCTAACTACACATTAGATACATCTGAGGAGCCCCGACCCAGTTGGGTCTACTCCAGACTGCTCCAACTAGAACCCCAACTAGAACCCCTGGGTGGGGTCCAGGTGATCCCAAAGTGGAATCCCTGATACACACAGTTTGAACAGGACAGTTATACCCGTGCCCTCTTCAGGATGCCTTTAAAAAAAAAACTAGCTCTCTGAGCTGTCCAAGAGGCTGGCAGAAATGAAATCATCGTTTATTGACAGAAATCCAGATCCATTAGTTTGACTGGGTTGCTTTGTTAAAAAACGCAGCAACCCCCAACCCTCACCACTTGCCTTTTGAAATCTCACAAACTACTTTTTTAATAATCCACTCTAAAACTATCAAAAATTGACACTGGTCTATAATTTCCAAAATCTCTTAGAAAAACTGAACTTTCTGCTGACTTGGTTGAGGGCTAGACACCATGCACTGATTACCTACTATGTACTAGACATTGTGGCTATTTTCTCTCAATTAATTCTCCCAAAGAAGGGTTCCCCCATCTGACGTACGCTTAAGAGAGAAGCAGCACAGTGCTTACTTTGGGATCTGAGGCCCTCTATGTCTCCACACCCATCAAATCCCACTTTTCCAATCAGCTATCTTTGCTGCATCACAAGCCATCGCTTTGGTAAAAAGAAGGCGGATGTCAAACAGCCTCCAACATCAGCCAGGATCCAAATCCTTCCTGGGACTAGGAAGGAAGACCGAGGACCAGGAATGAACCCTGCAGGGCTATTACCTGACTTCAGGACCCGCCCAGAGGGGCAAGTAGTCTCCTGTCATGGTGGTGGACGGGACCATCCTAGGAGCCGCCTCTAGCTTTAAAATGCTGCCGTTTTCTGAGCAGAGGGGCCCTGCAGCACCACTATCCACAGTGGGTAACAAAGCAAGGAGCAGGGGAGGAAGACAAGAAAGTCAAGTTAATGTCCCCCCTTAACAGGATGACCCAAAGCAGCTGCCAGCAGATAGCTGAAAAGAAGCCCCAAAGGAAGCAGGGGGGAGGTGGAGACAGGACGGAAGTAAAGAAAGGGTGCCCAGAAAAGGAGACACGGGGAAGCAGAGATGCAAGGGGACAGTCTGATTCCCAAGAGGCTCCTGGGTCGCTGCGCCTTGTCCCACCTGGAGAGTTAGGGTCAAGTGCTGAAGTTCTATTCCTGAGGAATAGGTCTCCTCCTTCCCTGACCTCCCAAATCCTGGGACATGTCCCCTCTGCCACGTGGCTGCTCAAATCTCACGGTTAAGGTCCTGGCTGTCCCCCGGGGACTGTAAATGCTGGGCTGGTTCCCTGAACTCCCTCAGTCAGGCACAGCCTCCCTGGCCTGTCAGCTCTGCCAGAGATACTTTCGTCAAAGGCAGTGCAGCCTGGACAGTGGTTCCCACGCTTTCAGCCTTCACGGACCAATTAAAAAAAGCGTGGAGACAGACACTAGTTACTATTTTGTATCTTGCCAAGTAAAGACTTAAAAAAAGAAGAAAATCTACTTTCTATCAACAACTTCATTGCATAAAGGAAAGTACATTTTTAAACATTAAGTAGAAAAGATCTAGCCTTAAAATACCAGCTTTAACAAAGCTAGCTTTAAGAGAGCGAGCACCCCACTGTCCTCTTTCCATTATCTCTCCAGAAACTGGGAGACCTCTGTCCTGGAGCATCGCTGGTCCACAGACCAGCATGCAGACCCTCTGTCCTGGGAGACCACAGGCTGCCAGGTGCATTTTCCCTGACCCTGGGGGCCTAGAGGGCAGCCACCAAGGCAAGGTCCACAGGGACACAGACACCGCTGCGGGGGGGGTGGGGGGGGTGGGGGGAGGAACGGATGTCTCTAGGCCTCAGCCGACGTAGATCCCGGGTCTCTTAATCACGACCACCGGCGGCCCAGGCAAGCAGTCTACATGCAAAGATGACAGGACCCTGGCCTCACTCCTCACTCAGGTACGCCTCACTGCTGCAGAAAGAAGAACTCAGACACGGTGCACAAAGGACAGGCGTTCTAGGAACACCCAGCCCAGAAAGCTCAGCCCCTCCATCCCCGAGGGCTTGATTATGGGAGGAACAGAGTGAAAGAAAGGTGAAGGAGAAGGAGGTGAACCCTAGAAGGAAGCGATCAAAGGAACCAAGCTTTACAAAGTAGCCTGGGAAGGTCCCTTACACCAAAACACCACATCTCACAACCAGGAGTGAAGCCGATCCTGATCCCATCCTCTTTTCAGAAATGACCCCACAGGGGTCAATGACCCCGAACACCAGCAACATAAAGGGACTGGACACTGGCTCCCAGGCTAGGGTGGGGGGCTGCAGGTGTGATCCAGATGTCTGCTTTAACCTGAGACCAGGGAAGCAGGGCACCAGTTTGCCATTCCTGGGCCGTGATATGCAGCTTCCATAGGGAGTGGGCAAGAGAAGGTGAGACGGGGCAGAAACACCCACTTGCCTGACGGAAACGTTTGGCTCTTTCTTCCCAGCCACGGGACCACAGCCCCACCATGCTCGCAGCACAGCTCTGCACTCAGCGGTCAGGGAAATCCTGTGTGCAAGCCGCCAGCCCATCGAAGCCACAGGTGCCCCGGCTCTCCGAAGCACAGCGGTTCCCAGCCCAGCTGGAAAGGGCTTCAAAGGCCATCAAGCCCAACCCCTCCACCTCCCCAGGGAGAAAACAGACCCAGAGAGGAGATCTGAGTTGTCTGAGCGCTCTGGATAAATCAGTGGCAGAGCGAGGGAGCCCCACTGACAGCGCAGGCCTCCGTCTCTGTCCAGCGCCAGTTTCGCTGCCTGGAGCAACCTCAGCCGCTACATCGCTCCTCCCAAACTGCTAACTTTGCTCGTCCCTCCTTCTGCCAACTCTCCGCTGTTGCAGCTGCCACCAACCTCATGCCGGCAGCCCACCACCAGAATGGAAAGGAAAGATGGCCAGTGCCTCTCCACTTCACGTTCTGCTCTCGCTCATTCAACTTCCCTCCCTCTATCTCCTTGCTCCAAATGAAGTACTCCTTCCTGGGGCTAATAAGGACTCAAAAGCACATCATTCATTCATTCAATTTGTGCTACATACCAAGGAACTGAGCCAGGTCCTGAGATTACATAGATAAATGGTCTCTGACCTCAAGGAGTACTCTCTAGTAGGGGAACCCAAATCATGGGTTTCTCATTAAACTCCCAAACATTTCTGGTTACCATCCCCAAAATGAAGGTACCCCAAAAAGATCTGGGGAAATAAACATCCCACTCCATCAGGGCAGCATAAAACCACCCCATCGCTCCAAATTTTCTTTCCACATCCATCAGTCTCCACATCACCCAGGCACTGATGCGACCTCGAAATACACCTGAGACTTCAAGCACAAGAAACTTCTAGAGATAAAGCTGGAAGCTACATCAAATGCTAACACGAGAGATGAGAGTGCTAGCTTTCTGCAAAACCCAGTTACTCTCCTACAAACTGTCGGCCCCCTCCAGCAAAGAGGCCCAGACCCAGCTTCCAAGGACAGCTACACTCCTACTCACAGCCCCTCCGCTATTCACGGACCAAGAGGATCAGAATGGGGAGAATGGGCTTATCTGTCTTTAGCAAGACTCCTCTGAATACAGCACCCTCACGGAAGGGACAGGGCAGCCGAGCAAGAGCCAGCTTACCTCCTTGAGAAGCCCCACTTTTTTCTTCAGCACCTCACACTTGCGCAGTTTGCAGATCTGGTGTGTGCGGCGGTTGGTACAGCTGGTGCAAGCCCCACAATTTTCCAGCCGCCGGCAGGGCTCACAAGTACCACACCGTTTCCGTTTCTTCCGCCCATCTCCACCCCCTCGGAGTTGGGGTTCACTCCCGGCCATTGGGAGCCCAGGCCCCTGGAAGCCCCCTACCATCACCTGGCCCTGAGGGAAGTCATAAAGGCCTGGCAGGTCCGGCTGGACCGCCAGGGGCACCTGAAACTGACTCATGATGCTGCCAGAGGTGGGGGCATAGGTGCGGGGGCAGGGCCGCAGTCCAGCTTCCAGGCTGCAAAGGTGGCCAACAGGTCCTTCTCTCCTAAAGCAGTCGCGAGACTACAGGGTGAAGGCAAGTAGCTCCAGGCTGTGGAATGGGCGCCTCTTCTCAACCCTTCTTCACCTCCTCTGCAGCAATCTGATAGGACTCAGTTGGGGGCCGCTCTCCCACCTGCTGGGGCCCGGGATCTGGGGGAGGATACCAGCGGCAGTCCCCAAAGAAGGGATCATCTTGGCTGGGTGGGTTCTTCACCCTCACCCACCCTGGACCCAGGCATGAGGTGAGCAGGTGGCTGTGTGATGGGGGCAGGGCAGGGTGAGGAGCTTCTCCTCCAGTATATCTTTCTCCCGGGTCAGGATGATGGAGAAGGCAGCGCTGCCTGAAAGAGAGACAGAAAGGGGAAGCGCATCACTCAGGGCTCGGGCCCGGGGACAACTTTCACATGTTACCTCTTCCTGCTTCTGGGAAAGAGAAGATAGAGGAAGAGTAGAGGCTTGCTTGCTCTCATGAAGTTCTGCCCAGAACCTCTGGCAGGGCGCACTAGCACCCGCCGCCTGAAGGAGGAGGCCTGGGGCCTGACGGGGTGCGAGGGGAAACCTGGCCGGCGAATTTAAGGAGGTGGTCAAGGTGAGCTTTCTAAGGAAGTTGTCCTCTGCCCCACCCCCACGGGTTGGGCAGAGTTTCGCCAAAATTCCCACACACCCCTCACTGGAGGTCGCTGGGGCCTCCCGAAGGGAGCCCAGCTTTCAAAATAAAGTTTGCGGAGAGCTTCACTCGGAAGAGCTGCCCGGGAGCCCCCGACACGCAAGCGGCCTGGAGGGGGGCGCACCCGGGGTAGCCCGCGCCGGCCGCCCCGCCGCGCCCCTCTGCCCGCCGGCCGGACGGGGAGGGCTGCCCGCTCCGCCGAGGGGGCGCGGGGAGGGGGGCGCGCTCCGGCTTGGGCCCGGCCGCGCGCGCGCCGCCGCTCGGGCTCCTTTGTTCTGGGGCCTCCGCCGCTCAGCTCCGTCGGCTCCGCAGCCCCCGCCCCGCCCCGCCGCCTCCGCCCGGCTAGGCTACACTGTGACCCGCAGCACCCCCGCCCTGTCCCCCGCAACAAAGTAGCGGCCCCCCCGGGCGGCCCCCGGGCCATCCCCTCCCCCCGGGGCCGGGCCCCCTACGCCTCCCCTCCCCCACTCCGGAGCCGGAAAGGCACCGACTGCACCGACCTGCCCGCCGCCTCCGGGGCGGAGCGCACAAAGGGGCAAAGTTTCCCGGCCCGCACCGCCGCCACCACCGTCGCGGCCGCCGCCGCCGCCTGGGGCGCCCGCCTCCTGGAGCGCCTGGCCCGGCCGAGCTCGGCGCACGGAGCCCCCCGCCCGGGCCGAGGAGGGGACGGCGCAGGAGGAAGGAAGAGGCAGCGGCGGCCGCGGCGGCAGCAGCAGCAGCAATGAAGGCGTCCGCGGGACTCCCCGCCCCCCGCGCGCCGCGGCACGTGCTCGCCCGGGGACTCCCCCGCCCGGGAGGGCGCGCACGTGCGGCCCCGCCGAGCCCCGCCGGCCCCGCCGCCGCCCCCTCCGCCGGGTTCGGGGCTACGCGAGGGGGGAGTTCCGCGGAGGGGGAGGGGACGGCGCGGGCGGCCCTCGAGCGGGTGGGGGCAGGGCCCGGCCCGATCGCCGCGCCTTTGCACCTGCAGTACCTCCCCTCCTCCGCGGTCAGTCTCCCGGGACTCGGCCGCCCTCCTCGGGCTGGCCGCCCCCGCCCTCCACCGCTTCTGCAGCCCTGGCGGGCGCGGCGGGCAGCGCGGGGTGGGGCACACGGACCTCCCAGCCTAGGCCCTCGGCGGAGCGGGCCTCGGTGTCCCCACTTCCTGCCACTCCCTGTGGACCGAGCAGTGTGGGACGGCCCCGTTGCCCCCAGGAGCCCTGAGCTCCGGCCCCGACTGACTCCCCTCTCCTGGCCGCCGCTCGCCCATTCCAAGGCAGGACAATGAGGGACATCGTGCGTCTGCGTACCGAGTCAGCCTGGCGGGCAAGGAGGGGATACCCGCGAGCAGAGGCCGCGGGCCAGCCGGGAGGCACCCTTGCGGGGGTCACGGCCGAGCGCCCTACCCAGGCGGACCCAGGGGCCCTGCCATCGCGAGCCTCCCCCGCGCCGCGCTCGGCTCTTTCGCGTCGAAAACAAAGACTAATCCGATACCCCCGCCCTGCCTCCCAGAGGAGGGGGAACAGGCGCGTCGCGGAGGGTAACTGAGGAGGACGCGTACAGGAGGGGCTCGGACATACTACGAGTGGGCCGTGGCGCAACCGAGCCCTGTAACCCGGCACAGACACTTTGAAAAGTCACCCTGGGCTCTTTTCCAGGCAGGAGGCAAGGGGCAAGACCTAAGAATATTTCCAAGTTGCCAAACTGCCCGTTCTCTCTGCTGCTTTTTTCCCTCACCTGTTGTGCAGGCCAAGTTGAAATTCCAGGTTAGATTAATTCAGCTCCACCCATCTGGCCTGACTGCCAGGCTGGTCCCCGAAGCTGCCTTCCACCTACCTGGGTTGCTGGGGAGAAGGGTGGGTCTCTTACACACACGCGCACACACACAAACATACACACGGGCAAGTCCTGGCAGAAGCAACCACAGGGCAGACTGGCCTGACCAGTTTGGGCGGTGTTCACGGAGCCAGGTACCTGGCAGGCTTCGCCACCCGGCTGAAGCTAACAACTCAGCCAGAACTGGAAAAAGAGCATTCGGCCGGTTATTTAGAAGAAGGGGGGAAAAAAAAGTAATTGATCTCAAGTAGCGTTGTCCAGAAAGCCCTAGGCGGGAGGAGAAGCCCCGGTTCTGTCTGGGACTTCCCTCCCTCCTCACAGGTCTGTTTGTGACAGCCTGGCTCCAGGGGCCAGGTTGTCAGCTGTGGGGAGGGTGGTGAACATGGCTGCACTACCTACTTCCTACTCCGGCCTTTGAGAGTAGGAAAGAATTTCGGTTGGGGAAGTAGGTCTAAAACTGAGAAGAGATACCAATAGAGTGTAATTTTCAATCCAACGTGAGAACAGTGTACTTGTAACTGTGTTTAATGTTTTAAATGCTTTCGGCAAAAATTATGTATATTAAAGGAAGTGTAGGAAACAGAATTAGAGGACAAAAATAACCCAAGCACAGCCACATTGAACCATTAGCTCTGCTTCCTTCTAGTCTTTTCTATTTGTAATCAGTTCCTTTTTTGGGGTTTGATATGGCTGTACTCACATTGATTGTGCAGTTTGCTGTTCTCTTTTTACTTAACCTTATACTGGAAACATTTCCCTGTTTGATAGACAATCTCCAGATAGCGTGACAATAAAGAAGGTGGCCTAGGAGTCAGAACGGTGGGTCGCAGACCTGGCTCTGCACTTGCTAGCAGAATGACCTTGGACATGGTACTCATCATCATCCAAGAAACTCAGTACTTAACATAGGGCTTAATACACTGCAATTATTCTTTAATCCATAGAACAACCTTGTGAGATAGGTGCTATCATTAAACCCACTTTACAGATAAGGAAACAGATTAGGTAATTTGCTCAAGGTCACTTAGTAAACCGTAGGCTCGGAATTTGATCTCAGCCTCTTTCCTGCTGTTTTGCCTTGGTCAATGGCACCAGCAATGTACTGGGCCGATTTATTCATCAGCTATCTATGAAAGGGTCATTTCATAAAAATCCTCGGGTTTAGGTAACAAAGTGGATGCCGGTGCCATTCACCAAGACAGAGCACAGGAGGAAAGATGCCTGGGGACATCTGCGTGGAACTGGGTGTGGCGCTGGAACACGTGGGTCCCATCGGGGAGCAGCTCATGAGGCCTCAGGTGTGCAGGATCTCATTAGGAGTGGACATGGAGAGTGAGAGGAAAAGGCAGCCAGGCCAGAGCCCCGGGGTACACCAGCTCGTGAGGGCTAGTAGCTGACAAGGGACCAGCAAAGGAAACAGACGGAGCTGTCACAGCTGTAGGAGGGAAACCAGGCCCGTCTGCCTCTAGAAGCCGCTGTACTTCAGTGGCCTTGTAGCTCACTCTTTCCGACTGGGAAGCCCCTTCCCACTGCAACCCCTTCCCAGCTACTCCATCCACCTGCCAATTTCCCATTCTTCCTGCAAGTCTCAGCTTAAATGCCTGTTTTCCCATGAAACCTCTTCCAGCCCGCCAGACAGTTCCAAAGCCCCACCCACCCTCCCTCCCCAGAAGTTTGACACAGCCTCCGAAGGAAAGGTTACCTTATCAGTATTGTCCTTGTTTGCACATTCCCCTCCCAGTTCCTATGAGCCCATGGAGGGCTGGGACCCCGTCTTTTCACCTTTGTAACCCTAGACCCAGCACCCAATCGATATGCGCTGAATGAAGAAAAAGAGGTCAGCAGAAGCTGATGAATGAAATATCCCAGTAACAGCACCCACAGGCTTCCAAGATTTATCCCTGCTCGCTTGCCTTCCGGGGCCCCCAAGATAAAATCCGAACTCTTCAGACCCTGCCTTCCCCGGTCTGCAAGCGGCCAGGTTATTCCTATTGGAGCAGCGCTCAGGGCAGCAGAGCAGCTGGGACCCGCGTGGAGGTGCGGGGCGAGCCTCTCTATCAGAAAGCAGCCTCAAACTAGAGGCAGTGGTTCACTAAGCGTGATCCCGAGTCCGCAGCGTCACCAACACCTGGGAACTTGTTAGAAACGCAAGCTCTCGGGCCCCACCTTAAACCTACTCAAGCAGAAACTCTGGGGGTGGGGCCCGGCGCTCTGTTTTAACAAGCCCTTCAGGTGCCGCACACTCAAGTTTGAGAGGCCGGCGAGAAGCAAATTCAGCACCTAGGCGCCGGCTAAAATCTCGCCCGAGGCGCTTAGAGGAGGTAGACCGAGGGAGGCTCCTTTTATGAGCTGGTTTGGCGGGCCCCACCCCCCAGTGGCCGAGGGCTGTGCCTTTTGGGCAATTGCTCGGAGGAGGTCAGGACCTGACTGCGCCGCTGCCCCAAGGGCTACAAAGGGAAATCCCATCGCAAGAGGGAGAAGCTGCAGGCACCACAGAATTGGCAGGGGGCGGTACGCTGGATGGGGATGGAGGTGGAGCGGCGGAATAAGTAAGGCTTCTGTTGATGAACTGAAGTTAATTCCGCACTGGGCAAAGGGCACAAGAAGTATAATTGGATGTGCGCGCCCGTGGTTCTTCGAGAAGTCACTGCGTGGAACCACCACTGCTGGGTGTTTGTCCAACCTGCAAATGATTGAATGTGACTGACCTCCTCTGAAACGCTTGACCCCGCTCGTTCTCTTTCGAGAATAAGCAATTTGTCCTATTTAAACAATGAGCTTTGTGTTATGGGACCTTTTGCAGAAATGTAAATATACACCGAAATCCACACCTGGGCTTGTTTTTAAAGCCTGAAGGCATTGGAAAGTTCATTTGATTTTGGATGTCTTCTTTGGTCAGGTACAGGTTAAAAATATTGTCAGCTTATATTTGCATAGAGCTTTCCCTTTTCGAAGCACTTCCACACCCTTTCTCATTCTGTCTGCAGAGAGTGGCTTGTACACCAAATGTGCAAACATTACTTTCCTTTTCTTTCTATGACATAGTTACTATTGTTATTGTCACCATTTTACAGATAAAGGAACGGGGGACTCAGGTAAATTTTCCAAGGTCATTCACTACTAAGTGGCAGAATCAGGCCTACAATCTAGGACCTCTGAAATTAGTCTACCCTTGCCAGGGCTGTCCTGGGGAAAGAAGCTGGCATTTGGCTCTTGGGGAAAGGGAGATTCGTTAATGGATTGCTTTTGGACATACATTGGTTAGTGTCACATGTGTAAGGTATCCAGACTATGCTTTTGAATATCTCAGCAAATGCTTTCATGTTTTATAGCTATTTCTGTGACTTCATTTTGCATTTAGGTCCAATCAAATAGACCACATAACTTACAAGGAGCACGCAAGGGTCCCCTTCATTATGGGAAAGAGATTAAATAACCTGGAAATCTTCCAACCTAAGGGGACTGGGCAGGAGGATGGGGACTTTGATTGGCTCAGACTCAGGATGCTGAATACCCAACAGGAATAAAAGCCCCCAAACCTTGGTTTGACTGGGTATATAAATCAGGATCAGTTAGTTGGGCTACAGTAACAAGCAATCCCTGACTCCCAGTGGTTTGACATAACTTTTTTTCCCTCAGTCGTGAATTATGTCCACTGTGGGTCAACAGGAGCTCTGTTTTCCATAGCCACTTATAGGCACAGGCTGCTGCAACTAGACATGTTGTCTCCTTAGCTCTGAAAGCAGGAAATGAGGATGGGGCAAATTGAGCACTGACTCTTAACACATTTACCTGGAAATAACACACATTTTGCTCTCATTTCATTGGCCAAAGCAAATCACAAGGGGGCAGGGAAATGCCATACCTGCAATGCTCCCATGGGCCTGGAAGGAGAAGCAAAAATATTTGGTTAACAGTACTAATAACTAAGACACAGGAAATAGTGTACATGCTATGTGAGAGGTGTGTGTGTGTGTTTGTGTGTGTGCATTTGAGGTATGAGTTAGTGCAATCACTTCTGCCCATTTCTAGAGCACTTCTCCCTCCTGGGGACATACTTTTGAGATTTCCACTACAATGGGTTGGCATTCTTCCCACTAGAGCATGTTCCAATTTGGACCAGGGTGAAAGAAACTTGAGTTAAGGGAAGTATGGTGGGAGAGGTGAGTGGCAGTGGGGCAAACTCAGTAGAAATTAATGTGTAAGTAGAAAAAGAATCCAGAGAAGGAAAAGACCCAGGGTGTATGTGTCACTGGGGGCCTGCCTGGTAAAGGAAACTACTAAGGCAGTGTAGCTTTGGCAGAAGCATTTCCTGCCTTCTTACCATCCACTGCCACTCATCCTTCCTGGCTAAACTCAAGTGACACTGCGGCAAGCATTTGATGATCTCTTGAGACGGGTGGATCACATCATAAGGATGACTCGGTCTGTCCCATCCATTGTGTTGTGGGCGGTGGACCATATCTTGCCCAGTGCCAGTTTAGTCTCCGGGTCTTAGAACACAGGCAGAGGAACCAGCTGGAAGGCTGTTGCAGGAACCCTGGTGAGGAAAAATGATGCTCTCCATGAGGGTGGTGGGGTGGGGGGTAAAGAGAAGTATGTATCGGAGAGATATAGGGAGTGAAATCAACAGGAAGGGGGAAGTTCGATGGTGGTGCAGTGGAAAAGAATCTGACTAGTATCCATGAGGATACAGGTTTGATCCCTGGCCTCGCTCAGTGAGCTGGGAATCCAGCATTCCTGTGAGCTGGGGACCTGGTTCAGATCTGGTGTAGCTGTAGGCCGGTAGCAAAAAAAAAAAAAAAAAAAGAAAAGAAAAGGTCTTTTGGAATTCCCATCGTGGCATAGCAGAAATGAATCCAACTAGGAACCATGAGGTTGCAGGTTCAATCCCTGGCGTCGATCAGTGAGTTAAGGATCCACATTGCCATGAGCTGTGATGTAGGTCACAGACATGGCTCGGATGTAGTGTTGCTGTGGGTGTGGTGTAGGCCAGTGGCTACAGCTCCAATTGGACCCTAGCCTGGGAACCTCCATATGCCGCAGGTGTGGGCCTAAAAAGATAAAAACAAACAAACAAACAAACAAACAAAAAACAAGAAGGGGCCGATTGGTGAGGGGTGGGGAGGAGATTTCTAGAAGAGCACCAAGGGGCCCTAAGAAGGAGCAGGTCACTAACTGAGGTCGGCAAGGACATGTTCCATTTTTGTGCCTGTGGTTCCACAGAGAGACCCAGGAAGCAGTGCCAGGGGTTGAGGAGAGGAAGCTGGCTGCACCCAGATCCTGGATCCACCTCTGCGTTAAGCTTCAACATCAAATCCTCAAACGAGATCATCATTTTTTAAAAGGAACTTGAGGAGTTCCCATTGTGGCACAGCGGAAATGAATCCGACTAGGAACCACGAAGCGGCGGCTTCGATCCCTGGCCTCGCTCAGTGGGTTAACGATCCGGCATTGCTGTGGCTGTGGTGTAGGCCAGCAGCTGTAGCTCTGATTCGACCCTTAGCCTGGGAACCTCCATATGCCACGGGTGTGGCCCTAAAAAAAAGACTGAAAATAAATAAAATAAAAGGAACTTGAAAAAAGAAGGAGGAGGAGAAGAAGAAAAAAAGGAGAAGAAAAGTGGGGCGTTAGGGAGAGGAAACCACTGAAAATATATGTAGCATAAAAGTCATGACATTTCCGGAGTTCCCTGGGGCCTAATGGTTAAGGATCTGGCATTGTCACTGCTGTGGCCTGGGTCACTGCTGTGGTGAGGGTTTGATTCCTGGCCCAGGCACTTCCACATGCCATAGGCACAGCCAAAAAAGAAAAAAAGAAAAGAAAAAGGTGAAATTTCTGAACTACAAATCCTAAGAATCCAGTTAGAGGAGCGATCGCAAAGGCTTCATTGAAAGAGCTAAGCCTCCCTAAGAGACTGGTTCAACTTCAACTAATTTGCCTCATTATCTTATTTCTGTATGTTGCTCCCATCCCATCTCCAGCTGAGAAAGGGCCTGCTTGTCCCATCTGAGACCTGAACTTGATATCCACATCTTTCGTCCTTGAGGCGCCCCTTCCCCGTATCCTTTTAGGGGTGAGAGTCAAACCCCATTTGCAGGAACTGTGCAGTGCAGGGGGACCAATCCTCAGAACACCATTCCTCCCACTCGGCCACTACGGCCCCCGCCCCCACCCCCCAACATATTTCCCTTCCACACAAACTGAGATGTTCTATCTAGATGCCTGGGCTTCATTATCAGCTTCTCCATGTACTGGTTTATGACCATGGATGCGTTAATTCCTCCTCCCGGCCTCCTCCCTATCTGTAAAAATGGGACTCATGATACCTCCTTTGCAGAGGATCAAAAGAGCCAAGCTATGGCAATGTCCTGTCTCAGACCGTGGTATACAGTAGGCACTCAAATGGCCCCCATCCTTCCCTCCCCATCTTCATTGCCATTTCCTGATCCCTCTTCCCACTTCACAGGGAAAGGGTCTTACAATATTTTAACCATACGTAGCCATGGCAACAAGAGTTAAAATATATACAATAAGCAATGAGGATACTATGTATCGCCTAAAGGATTATCTTAACCTTTATTAGATGAGGATGCTCAGGTGCCCAGGATAAGGCTTTGCACATTGAATAGGAGCCCCTACGCTGCTGCCTTGGCTGGAGATGGCAGTTTTCCAAATGCCTCCCACCCTCCACATTCATTCAGCCCTAGGTCTTGTCAGTTCCACTCTAAACTGTCCTGAGCTTGTCCCCTCTCTCGGGCTCGCTGTCCTACCCCATTCTCTCTCTCTAGCCTACCTCCTTTGCCCTCACTCCCTGGTCTCCTTTCTCACAGACATGGATCTCATTCCGTTTGAGTCAAACCACCTGCACTGAACTTGAAAAGACCAGGTGTCTGGGCCATCCTGCAACCAATCAGAAAAAAAAGTTCCAGACTCTTGCTGCCCCAAGTGTGATCCATGGATTCGCAATAGCAGCACCACTGAGAATTTAGAGAAGTGCAGAATCTCGGCAGGGGGTCGAGGGGGCAGAGCAATTGAATCAGAATCTGCATTTTTCACAAACCATCTAGGTGATTCATAGGCGCCTTAAAGACTGAGAAGCTCACCTTTAGAAGTCTGCAGGGACTAGGGATAAGAAGGCTAGAGATATGGACGTGGAGAACAGACTTGTAGGTTCCCAAGGGGGGGGGGCAGGGAGTGGGGTGGGCTGGAGTCTGGGGTTAGTAGATGTAAACTATAGCATTTGCAGTGGATAAGCAATGAGATCCTGCTGTAAAGCACAGGGAACTGTACCTAGCCACTTGCAATGGAACATGATGGAGGATAATGTGAGAAAAAGAATGTGTGTGTTTGTGTTTGTGTGTGTGTGTGTGTGTGTGTGTGTGTGTGTGTGTGTGTGTGTATGGTTGGGTCACTTGGCTGTACAGCAGAAATTGACAGAACATTGTAAATTAACTATAATAAAAAAATCTTTGTTGGCGTTCCCGTTGTGGCACAGTGGTTAACAAATCCGATTAGGAACCATGAGGTTGCAGGTTCAGTTCCTGGCCTTGCTCAGTGGGTTAACGATCCGGCGTTGCCATGAGCTGTGGTGTAGGTTGCAGACGTGGCTCAGATCCCGCATTGCTGTGGCTCTGGCGTAGGCTGGCGGCTACAGCTCTGATTCAATCCCTAGCCTGGGTATCTCCATATGCCGTGGGAAGCAGCCCCAGAAAAGGCAAAAAGACCAAAAGAAAAAAAAGAAAAAAAATTTTAAGTCATCCTCCTCCCCCAAAAAAAAGAAGGCTAGAGAGAAAAAAGACACTATGAAGTTCCATGGTGGCCTAGTGGTTGAGAATCTGGCAGTTGTCACTGCTGTAGCACAGGTTTGATCCTAGCCCAGGAACTTCCTCATTCCATGGGCCTGGCCTTAAAAAAAAAAAAAAAAAAAAAGTATACATGTATCCCCTCCATGGAGCTGGGAGAGGCATTCTTGAAAACACCTGCACTAACAGATCCAGGCATTTGAAGACACTCTAGCCTCGTTCCTGGGGAGGTAGTCTGTGTGCCCAACATTGCACTATTTATCTGCTAAACCAAGGAGGGGGGGTTATCAGCTTATGTCTCAGGCTTCTTGCCAATCTCTAGGATTGTCCTAATTGTGGCATGACTAGGCCATCACCCACATCCACCTGACATTCGGCCATTTCAAACCACAATAAAGCTTGCATTTGAATATCCAGCCTTTGGAAAACAATCTAATTGTTTATAGTGAATCAAAAGCCTGTAAGACAGAAAATGGGTGTTAAGGCAGAAAGAGGCCTCAGAGAGCAAACAGATTGGCCATTCAAACAGGGATGTGCAGCGGGCTAAGGGCACCTAAGTGAGGCAGGGCTGGTCACTCGGCAGGGCTGGTCACTCGGCAGGGCTGGTCACTCGGCAGGGCCTGCTCAGATCCACAGGCCCAGGAGGAGCTTCACAGCTGCTGGAAAAAGAAGGAAGAAGAGCAAGGAAGTAAAAGAAGTCTGGAGTCACCCCCGTGAGGCCTGGTGAGGAGCTCGGGTTTATGAGTACATGCTGATCTCTGCAGGTTTGTTTGTTTTTTTTCTTTTTAGGGCCGCACCTGCAGGATATGGAAGTTCCCAAGCTAGGGGTCAAATTGGAGCTGCAGCTGCTGGCCTATGCCACAGGCACGGTGATGCCAGATCCTGGCCATGTCTCCCACCTACGCGGCAGCTTGTGGCAACGTCAGATCCTTAACCCACTGAGTAAATCCAGGGATCGAACCCGTATCCCCATGGATACTAGTTAGGTTCTTAACCCGCTGAGCCACAACAGGAACTGAGCCACAATGAGAACTCCAGTCAGCAGGGTCTTTTGAAGGTATTTCCGGGGCCTCTTGGCTTCGAGATCCCGCCTCCGAGGCAGCAGGTAAATTTCTTCAGGTAGTAGGGCAGAGTGCCTGTCTATCTACTATTGCCTGGGGACACTCATGGGAGATGGGCCCCAACATCAACAACGAAAAAAATCTTAGGACTAGGATCACCAGATTTAGCAAATAAAAATACATGGCATCTAGTTAAATTCAAATGTCAGAGAAACAACAAATAATTCTTTAGTATGTGTATGTCCCAAATATTACATGCCAGAACAGCCCTACTCAGCATTAGAGTCTGTCCCCAAGGCAGGGGACCATGGAAGTTGGGGTGGGCAGGGTTTGGGGGTGGGGGTTGGCCTGGAAGAAAGTTTCCACCTAAAGCCCAGGGGTACCCACCCTAGTTTTGAATTTAGAGTGGAAAAGGGCTTTTGCTAGTCTTGAGGTGGGCAGTCTTTTGTGAGAGGTTATGCAATATAGTTTGTTTTGTTTTATTTTGTTTTGTTTTTTTGCTTTTTAGGGCCACACCCGTGGCATATGGAGGTTCCCAGGCTAGGGGTCGAATGGGAGCTACAGCTGCCAGCCTACACCATGGCCACAGCAATGCCAGATCCGAGCCGTGTCTGTCAACTAGACCACAGCTCACGGAAACACCGGATTCTTAACCCACTGAGCGAGGCCAGGGATCGAAGCTGCAATCTCACGATTCCTAGTCAGATTCGTTTCTGCTGCGCCAGGACGGGAACTCCTAGTTTGCTTTTAAAATGCTTCACCCTACAAAGGTGGGAACTACCAACATTTTTTTGTTTTACACTATCATGTATTGGATAGGGTATTTCAAGAAATATAAATTATACAAGTATTGTAGTTTTGATTATTCCAAGTTAGTTTCCAATAGGAGATGGACTATTTCTTAGTACAGACTGATAAAATTCTGCTTGACCAGAAAAGTTGCCCTTATTTAAGAAGGCATTTATTCACTGAGAGCTGTAGAAGAAACTACCTGTTTATCTGATCAAGAGATCAGAAAGTATTTCTAAGCATATAATCAGTAAATCCTTCTGCATGTCAATAACTCAAACTAAATTATAAATTCAGGGAAAATATTTACCATGCAAATGAAAAGGAAAAGTTTCTTTTTCTTTGTCTTTTTGCCTTTTCTAGGGCCACTCGCACAGCATATGGAGGTTCACAGGCTAGGGGTCTAATCAGAGCTGTAGCTGCCCGCCTACACCACAGCCACAGCAACCTGGAATGCGAGCTGTGTCTGCAACCTACACAACAGCTCATGGCAACGCTGGATTCTTAACCCACTGAGCGAGGCCAGGGATCAAACCTGCAACCTCATGGTTCCTAGTCGGATTCGTTAACCTCTGCGCCACGATGGAAACGCCAAAGTTTCTTTTTTTTTGTCTTTTTTTTTTTTAAGGGCCACACCAGTGGCATATGGAGGTTCCCAGGCAAGGGGTCCAATCAGAGCTGTAGCTACCAACCTGCGACACAGCCATAGCAACACCAGATCTGAGCCACATCTGAGACCTACACCACAGCTCATGGCAACGCCGGATCCTTAACCCACTGAGCAAGGCCAGGGATTGAACCTGTAACCTCATGGTTCCTAGTCAGATTCATTTCCTCTGCGCCACAATGGGAACTCCAAAAGGAAAAGTTTTATATAGTTAGTATGTAAGAAAAAAAGATAAATACCTACAAGGGGAAAAGGCAAAGAATATGAACACTCACAAAACAAGAAATACAAATAACCAATAAAGATATAAAGAAATCTAACCTCAGAGTTCCCTGGTAGCCTAGTGGTTAAGGATCCCGCGTTGTCACTGCTGTGGCTTGGATTCGATCCCTGGCCAGGGAACTTCTGCATGCCACTGGTGCAACCAAAAAAAAATAAAATTCCAATCTCATTAGTAATCATAGCAAGCTGACAGATCACAAAATGAAAATACAGTTAACACTAGAACAATATGGGTTTTAATTGTGTGGGTCCACTTATATACCTGGATTTTTTTCAAAAGTAAATACTCCAGTCCTACCCCACCTGTGATTGGTCGAATCTGAGGATGTAGAACCGCAGATAAAGAGGGCTGACTATCCATCACACTAGGATTCAGGACTTCTCAGAGCGTCCATGCCCTAACCCCCATGTTGTTCAAAGATCAACTGTATTCAATTTTGCTAATATGGTTAACAGCTTTCTTTCCCCAGATATGCCACTAATGGGCCCATAAACTCATATACCCTTTGGAAAGCAACTTGGCATGTTTATCAATAACCTTCAAAATGTTTATACCCTCTCAATAATCTCACTTCTGGGAAAGTGGTGCACAAAAATCTAGGCGCAAGGCTCTTCATGGAAGGTTTGTTTACTTATTTGTTTGTTTGTCTTTTTTAGGGCCACACCCACAGCACATGGAAGTTCCAAGGCTAGGGGTTGAAGCGGAGCTACAGCTGCCGGCCTACACCACAGCCACAGCAATGCCGGATCGTTAACCCTGAGCGAGACCAGGGATCAAACCCACATCCTCATGGATAGCAGTTGGGTTCATTTCTACCTAACCACAACGGGAACTCCCAGGAGGGTTTATTTATAACAACAAAATTAGACACAACCTAAATGTCCAACATTAAAGATGATTAATTCTTAAGACATAAGCACAGTAGAACATGCTGCAGCCCATATAATAACCAAATACAAGTTAATTATGAAAAAACAAGAATATATAAATGAGTAAAAAGAAAAACCTGAAGACTGTAGTCCAGTGTTAATCACTTCCAATGTTGTAGATCATATCTTTAAAAACATTTTATGTCTTAATATTAAAATAGTGTTTTGAAAAATACTTGGTAACATTGAGAAGTATTTACTACACAGAATCAAAAGAAAATAATCAGTATATATTGTGTTATCAAGGATTTGTGAGTAAATATGCACAAAGATTAGAAGGGAATACCTCAAAATAGTACAAGTGGGTCACTGAACAATTTTTCTTCTTCATAACTTTCTTCTAAAATTTCTGCAATAAATGGATATTATTCCTATAACTGAGAAATAGAAAACTTTTTGAAAAAAGAGAAGTAGAGCATCTGTGCCTTAAAACAGGTCCTTGGGAGAGCAGCAAGCAAATCCTGGTGACGAATAGAATGACTTCGCTTTGCACGTGGGAGCCACCCTAGAGAACTTAAGGTTGCCAAGGCTGGGGCCCTGGTCCTGGAAATTCTGGTGGACTGAGTCCGAGCAGGGGCCTGGGCCTTGTGTCCTTGGCAACATTTAGTGTTTCTTGGGGTGGGGGTCTAATGTGCAACCAGGCTAGGAGCTACTACGCGCATGAGCCATAACTAGTTTCCACAGGAGTTTTAGGCCACTGTGGTCTGACAGAGGAGGAAGTGCAGGATCTGGTTTTAAGCCCAAGTGGCCTCTCCAAATTCATGCCTTAGGTGAGTCATTTAACTGCACCTTAGTCTATCTGAAAAATGGGAATATTTAATGCAAGATTTGGGATGTGGGAGTTCCCGTCGTGGCTCAGGGGTTAACAAATCTGACTAGGAACCATGAGGTTGTGGGTTCCATCCCTGGCCTTGCTCAGTGGGCTGAGGATCTGGTGTTGCCATGAGCTGTGGTGTGGGTTGCAGACACGGCTCGGATCTGGCATTGCTGTGGCTCTGGCGTAGGCCAGCGGCTATAGCTCTGATTGGACCCCTAGCCTGGGAACCTCCATATGCCGTGGGTGCGGCCCTAGAAAAAGACCAAAAAAAAAAAAAAAAGATTTGAGGTGTGGCTTCAAGGAGAGGATCAATGAGAAAATGCTATGTGAAATAGAATGCAAATAGAAGGTGTTCTTTGTGAGACCCTGGAAACTTCGACGACAGCAATTATCTTTGATCAATAAACTATCCTTGGCAAGGATATCCTTCCTGTTGTGGTCCAGTGGTAACAAACCCAACTAGTACCCATGAGGATGAGGGTTCCATCCCTGGACTTGATCAGTGGGTTAAGGATTCAGTGTTGCCCTGAGCTGTGGTATAGGTCACAGACATGGCTCAGATCCCACATTGCTGTGGCTGTGGCGTAGGCTAGCAGCTATAGCTCTGATTCAACCCCTAGCCTGGGAACTTCCATATGCCGTGGGTGCGGCCCTAAAAAGAAAAAAAGAAAAAAAAAATAGATGTCCTTATCTAGTTATCTCCTTGGAAGGTTATGTGGCTATTGCTTAAAATGTCTTGGGAATTCCTCTTTTGAGATTACTTTTGTCTAAACTACATTATTTCCTGAGTATTTTCAATCAGTGAATTCATTCTCCATCCTTTGAAGAGAAGCTTAATTTTAGAAAGCAGCCAAAAATATCTTTCAGAACCAATCCTGATGAGCACGATGGATTTCAAGCCTAAGTAATACATTTTATTTATTTATTCATTTTTTCTTTTTTGGCTGCACCTGTGGCTTATGGAAGTTCCAGAACCAGGGATCGAATCTGGGCTGGAGCTGTGACCTCCACCACAGCTACAGCAACACTGGATCCTTAATCCACCGTGCCTGGCTGGAGATGGAACCAACACCTCCACAGAGACAAGCTGGATCACTAACCCTCTGCACCACAGCCGGAACTCCAAGACACTCTATTAGCTGAAGAGGTCACTTGTAAGGTACACATGTGTCTGTCTTGCTACCCAGGGTTTTCCCAGTACTCTGCACAGAACCTGGAACCTAGATGTTCAACAAATACTTGTTGAAAGGTAAAGAGAAACTGCCTTGCTATTCGGACTCAGAAACTAGCTCAAGGAGTTCCTGTTGTGGCTCAGCAGTAACGAACTTGAGGACACGGGTTCAATCCCTGGCCTTGCTCAGTGGGTTAAGGATCCGGTGGTACCATGAGCTGTGATGTAGGTCGCAGACATGGCTCGGATCTGGCATTGCTGTGGCTGTGGTGTAGGCTGGCAGCTGTAGCTCTGATTCGACCCCTAGCCTGGGAACTTCCATATGTCTCTGATGAGGCTCTAAAAAGCAAAAAAAAAAAAAAAAAAAAAAAAAAAAGAAAGAAAAAGAAAGAAAGAAAGAAAAAAAGAAACTGACTCAAAAAGCAAAGTAGCCTGTTTGGGATGAATAATTTCTATCTTGTATGCTATTAGAAAGCCGTCCCTGGGAGTTCCTGTTTTTGCGCAGTAGAAACTAATCTGACTAGGAACCATGAGGTTGTGGGTTTGATCCCTGGACTCACTCGGTGGGTTACGGATCCAGTGTTGCTGTGAGCAGTGGTGTAGGTCACAGACTCAGCTCAGATCTGGCATTGCTGCGGCTGTGGCATAGGCTGGCAGCTGTAGCTCCAATCAGACCCCTAGCCTGGGAACCTCCATATGCCACAGGTGGGGACCTAAAAAGTAAAAAAAAAAAAAAGCTGTCCCTTTCTTTTGATAAGTGTGTGTGTAATGTGTGTATATATACCTTAGGCATTTGACTAAGGAGAAAATGGTGCAGTTCCTTCTCCTTATTGGGGCTAATACTGGATTTAGTTTCCTAAGACAACGCTAATCAGCAACACTGGACAAATCCAGGCATTTTGGGAATTATTTTTCATGCCAACCCAATCCACAAAACAGGCAAACATGATATTGTCAACAAGGACGATGCTCAAAACATAACTCAGTTTTCACACAAGAATTTCAAGACACTGTCATTAATCCAAATCAAGACTTGCAAATTAGCCAAGGTCCACACCTCCACCCATTAATGAATTTGAGGAGTACAGAGTTAAGCAGCTCATAGCTGAGACTGAGAGCAGTGGCCTGAGAGTCGCATAAGTCCTGGGTCTGTCTCGTTCAGCTGTCAACAAGCTGTGTGGCCTGGGGCAGGGGGATTTCTCACCTCCCTCCTTGGTCTTTATCTATACGCAATCTCACACTTTTAAAGCCATCAATTCTTGGAACAATGAAGGCTGACAGGAAGCAAAGAGAGCAGGTTGCTGACAGCAGGCAGCCTACTGGCAGCCAGGATCAGGAAGCTAGGTGCTGCTGAGGGTGCCGGAGACTCAGGGAGCAGCAGAAGCCAGTCTCAGCTGAGATGAAGTCCCCACTTTGGAAGAAAAAGAAAGTCAAAGACAGAGCTCCATGCTCCTGGCAATGGAACTGTTTCCAAGAAGGGAACACATAGGTCATCTGAGGTCAAGTTCAGGGCTCGCAGCCAGCCGCCAGGCGGGAAAGGAAGCTGCAGCAATCGCCCGCCGGCTCTCCCAGCCCTTCATCTTCAGAACGCAAGCTCCACACCAGCCCCTTTGCTGGGACTTCCGGGGGACCCCAGGGGCTCCTTCCAGGCCCCAGTCTTCTGGCTCTGGCCATGCAGACACACCGAGAGAAGGTGCTGAGGAGAACAGGTACAGTCAGGTCAGGGAGTCCATGTGAGCTGCGTTGCAGCGCTGGGCTGTCTTGTCTTGCCCCTGGCTCTGCTGAAGCATCTGAGCACTGCCTATCCACCTCTGCCCCTCCTCCAGCCTCGCAGCCTCCCCTCCCTCCCTTTGCCCTTGGTGTTCATTTACCCCGAAGCCACTCTCACCACAGCTTTTGCTCCAGAAATCCTACCGTCATTTTATGCCCAGCTCAAATGCCATGTGACCCATGAAGTCCCAGTAGCTGGAAGTAGCACCTGTTACCATCTGTCCTGCATCACACTTAGGGTCATGTTGCCCCTCCCCATTTGGGGCCACATTGTATCCACTCATCACCATCACATCCTGTGTCTTCCCTCCCTGGCCTGTGCTGCCCACCTGCCCAGCAGGTTCTCACTGTTCTGCTGCCAACATACCCCCATGTCGCCTTCAAGCCTCAGCTCAGAGACAGACTCTGAGGGACTTTGCAGCTCACACCATCTCTCCAACCACACAGACATACTGGCTCCATGTTTGGAGTGGCTACTCTGAGCCCAGAAGTTTATCTCCAGTATTTCTAATCCTTGGAATGCCCCTGCAAAGTAGGTGCTTGAATTAGTTTCACTCTGAGGTGTAAGAAAAGAAGCTCAGAGAAGGTAAGGAGGTGCCTGAGCTACGCTGCTGGCTGGTAGCCCAGCCAGGATTGGAACCCAGGTTTGCCTAACACCCAAACCCAAGCCCTCCATGCGATCCATGCAACTTCATTCATAAAGCAAGTATTTTGAGCCTAAGACTGTGGGACCTTGAAGATTATCTTCTTTTTTTCAAAGCAAGGAACCTAAGGTGTCATGACTTGCCCAAGGTAATGCAGCTTCTCCCTACCTGCCTTCCTCATTCCTCCCAGGAACCATCTATCAACTTGCTGGGGGCGTCCTGAGTACTGGGTCACATTCCCTGAGGCCCCTAGTTGCAAGTCATCTGATACAACAGCCCTGCAGCAGGGCCCCACATTAGGCAAGAGAGAATGTTTCAACAAGCTCAGAGCCACAGTTTTACCTAATGATAAAATCCCAAACGACTGTTACTTAGAGTTTCTATTTTTCTTTGTAAAAAAAGTCTGAGGAGGGCAATCCAGGGCTGCCACTGTAATTTTACCAAGTTAAAGCCTGGAGCTCTTTCCCTTTTTTCTTTTCTTTCTTTTTTTTTTGTTTTTTGTTTTTTGTTCTTTTGTCTTTTCTAGGGCTGCTCCCATGGCATATGGAGGTTCCCAGGCTAGGGGTCCAATCGGAGCTGTAGCCGCCGGCCTACACCAGAGCCACAGCAACGAGGGATCCGAGCCTCGGCTGGGACCCACATCACAGCTCATGGCAATGCCGGATCCTTAACCCACTGAGTGAAGCCAGGGATTGAACCCACAACCTCATGGTTTCTAGTCAGATTCGTTAACCACTGTGCCACGATGGGAACTCCTCTTTTTTTCTTTCTTTCTTTCTTTCTTTCTTTCTTTCTTTCTTTCTTTCTTTCTTTCTTTCTTTCTTTCTTTCTTTCTTTCTTTCTTTCTTTCTTTCTTTCTTTCTCTTCTTCTCATTCTTCTTCTTCTTCCTCTTCTTCTTCTCCTTCTTCTTCTTTTTTTTTTTTTTTTAAAGGGCTGCACCTGCTGCAAATGGGAATTACCAGGCTAGGGGTCAAATCAGAGCTATAGCTGCCAGCCTACACCATAGCCACAACAACACAGGAACTGAGCCGTGTCTGCAACCTACACCATAGCTCATAGCAATTCCGGATCCCCAATCCACTGAGCGAGGCCAGGGATCGAACCCACATCCTCATGGATACTAGTCAGATTTGTTTTCGCTGCATCACAATAGAAACTCCCCAGAGCTGTTCTTTCTTCTGCAATTCCCTCCTCTAGGGGCATTTCATGGTCCACAGTGGCTCCAGGATCAGCTGGCTGGTGACTCTGAGAGCAGAATCCCAGGGCTCACTGTGTATCTTCTATTTCAAATTTCCCCTAAGGATCTCACCATCACAAAATCTAATCCAAAGGTGGAGAAGCTTCTCAAAGCCTAGCTGGGAGCTGGCCTGGGACTTGGTATGTAGTTAGCATGGAGCTGGAGCATAAAGTACTAAGGGTATTGGGGGGCATTTCATTGCTTCACCCAAGGGGCCCTTCTCAAGCTCAGCCTACTTCTTTCCATTTGTTTAATAGTTACTGAGCCACTCACTCCTAGGTGCCAGGCAAAGACGCAAAGAGAAGTAAGAATCATTCTGACTCTAATAAAGAGACAGGAAATAGATCTTTTTTTCCCCCTTTCTTTTCTTTTTAAGGCCGCACCTGCAGAATATGGAAGTTCCCAGGCTAGGGGTTGAATAAAGCTATAGCTGCCCACCGACACCACAGCCACAGCAACATCGGATCCAAACCACATCTGCAACTATACTGCAGCTTGTGGCCACTTGGGAGCCTTAACCCATTGAGCGAGGCCAGGGATCGAACCCACATCCTCATGGATACTAGTTGGGTTATTAACCCACTGAGCCACAATGGGAACTCTGGAAACAGATCATTTTAATGCTATGTGGCAAGCGCAACAATAAGATAGCTGCAAAAGGCACACTGGCAGGCATCTGACCCAGCTGGGGAGGGGTCAGCAAAGGCTCCCTGAGGAGTGTGCTTGCTGATGAGACAGATGTGGGAACTATAAGGAAGGAGGTCACTACCCTCAGCTGATTGCCTGGATGTTGGGGATGAATGAGAGGCGGAGTCAGGTGCTCCTGGGGGCTAGAGGAGTGATGGGGAGAACACCGAACGCCAGATCTTCTCAAGACATCCAGTGATTTCTAGCCTCAGAGCAGGTGGTCACTTCCCCAGTGCCACCTTTCTGACTGCTGCTCCCAAAGATTTGCATTTGGGCTCATCTCACTTGCAGGGTTTTAACTCAGGTGCCTTCAGGAGGTGACGTCTCCCTGACCGCAGTCTAGCGAATCAAATATAAGAGCACAGTCTGCACCACATGACCTTCAGGCCAAACCCAGCTGGAGTTTCCCAAGTGTCACCTGAGCCCAAAGGTTCCTAATGGAAGCTTTGGCTCCAGATAATCCACCTGGGAACATCTGCCACTGGGTGGAGAGCCAGAGAATGAATCCCTGCCTGTGTTGGGGGACTTACCCACTTTGGGTTGGGGTAGAGCCCGCCTCCCACAGTGAAGATGGAGAGTCAGATACTATTTCCCCAAATTCTCTTGCAGCTACTTGGTGTGTCAACAGCACATGGCTCAGGTTCTTATTTATGCCCCCCCTTTTTTTTTTTTTTTTTTAAAGGGCTGCACCTTCGGAATATGGAAGTCAGGCTAAGGGTTGAATTGTAGCTGCAGCTGCCGGCCTACACCACAGCCACAGCAACATGGGATCTGAGCCATGTCTGCAACCTGCACCACAGCTCAGAGCAAAGCTGGATCCTCAACCCACTGGGCAAGGCCAGGGATCAAATGCGAAGCCTCAGTGTTACTAGTCAGGTTCATTATCACTGAGCCACAACAGGAACTCCCAGCCCAGATTCTTCGAGTCAGGGACCACAGACTCTGTACCCCTACCAGAGGTCTTGGATCTCTGAGAACTTTCTGTGGCAGCAGCAGTTGTAGGGGGCTCACATTCTCACCACCACTGTGCTGGACCCTTGGGGCCTTGCAGATGATGGGCCCTGGGGCTTCATTAGGTTCACATTAACTTGCTTCTGATTGGGATTCAGGACCATGATGAATTCTCAGGCAGATATTGGTCCAGCAGTGGGTGGGGCTAGGGTAAATGCTGGGACCAGGAGAGCACGGCTTTGTTCAGGGGACAGTGAGTAAAACCATTGAGCTGGAACAGAAGGTTCTTTCACAAGGGCAGGGGAAGATGAAATTGGAGGACCTCAAAAGCCCAGTTAAGGAGCCTGGTCATCATCTTGAAAGGGGGACCAACATTTTTGAAAAATGAACTTTTATTTTGGAATAATTTGGGGTTTACAGGAAAGTTTTAAAAAACTGAACAGTTTCCACATATCCTTCACCAAATTGTCCCTCATGCTAACATCTTACATTCTATAGTACGTTTATCAAACTTAAGCTGACACTGGTACATTACTATTATCCAAACTCAAAACTTGATTTGGATTTCACTAGTTTTTCCACTAATGTCCTTTTTATATTCCAGGATCCAATCCAGAATAGCACTTTGCATTTATTTATTTATTTATGTATTGTCTTTTTAGGGCCACACCTGCGGCATATGGAGGTTCCCAGGCTAGGGGTCTAATTGGAGCTGTAGCCACCCGCCTAGGCCACAGCCACAGCAACGCCAAATCCGAGCTGCGTCTGTGACCTACGCCACAGCTCAGGGCAATGCCGGATCCTTAACCTACTGAGCGAGGCCAGGGATCGAAACTGCGTCCTCATGGATGCTAGTCAGATTCGTTTCACTGAGCCAAAACGGAACTCCTGGGCCTGTAATTTTCTTGCATAGCCTCAAAGGGCCTGACATTTGGAAGGTACTTCCTACATTGGTGATTGTGATATGGAGCTCACAAACACAATGACCTGAAAAAGGGCAGATCATGTCTCCAGCTACAACATTCATTTATTTAGCAAGTCTGTATCAGTAACTGACTAAATAGCAGTAAGTATATAAATGCCTGGCCCTGTGCTAAGTGACTAAGACACAGTCTATGTCAAGAATGGCAAAGCCCTAAAGACTTAAACATAAGACATAACACCATTAAATGCCTGGAAGAGAACATAGGCACAACATTCTCTGACATAAATTGTACTGATGTTTTCTTAGGTCAGTCTCCCAAGGCAATAGAAATACAAACAAAAATAAACAAGAATTCCCTGGTGGCATAATGATCCAGCATTGTCACTACCGCGGCACAGGTTGCTGCTGTGGTACAAGTTTGATCCCTGGCCGAGGAACTTCTGCCTGTCTCGGGCATGGCCAAAAAAACAAACAAAAAGCCTGAAATAAACAAAGGGGACCTAATTAAACTTACTAGCTTTTTCATAACAAAGGAAGCCATTAAAAAAAAGACGACCTACAGAATGGGAGAAAATATTTGCAAATAATGAGACTGACAAGGGCTTAATCGCCAAAATATACAAAAGCTCATACAGCTGAACACTGAAAAAACAAGCAAACCAATCAAAAAATGGGCAGAAGACCTAAATAGACATTTCTCCAAAGAAGACATACGGATGGCTAGTAGGCCTGTGAAAAGATGCACAACATCACTAATTATTAGAGAAACACAAATCAAAACTATGAGGTATCACCTCATACCAGTAGAATGGACATCAGTATAAAGTCTACAGGAGTTCCCATTGTGGCTCAGTGGGTTAAGAACCTGACTAGCATCCATGAGGTTGCGGGTTTGATCCCTGGCCTCACTCAGTGGATTAAGGATCTGGTGCTGCCACAAGCTGGGGCATAGATCGAAGAGGTGGCTTGGATCTGGTATGGCTGTGGCTGTGGCTGTGGTTGGCAGCTACAGCTCCAATTCAACCCCAGCCTGGAAACATCCATTTGCCATGGGTGTGGCCCTTAAAAGACAAAAAAACAAAAACAAAACTTTACAAATAACAAATGCTGGAGAGGCTGTGGAGAAAAGGGAACCCTCTTACGCTGTAAGTTAGTATAACCACTGTGGAAAAAAGTATGGAGGTTCCTCAGAAAACTAAATATAGAACTACCATATGGAGTTCCCATTGTGGCTCAGCAGTAATGAACTCAACTAATACCCATGAGGACACAGGTTCAATCCCTGGCTCCACTCAGTGGGTTAAGGATCTGGTGTTGCCATGAGCTGTGGTGTAGATCGAAGATGCAGCTCGGATCTGGCATTGCTGTAGCTGTAGTGCAGGCCGGCAGCTGCAGCTCTGATTTGACCCCTAGCCTGGGAACTTCCATAAGCCGCAGGTGCAGTCCTAAAAAGACAGAAAAAAAAAAATTCAAAGACACATACACCCCTATGTTCATAGCAGTATGATTCACAATAGCCAAGACATAGAAACAACCTCAATGTCCATTGACGGATGAATAGATTAAGAAGATGTGGTCCACAATGGAATGCTACTCAGCCGTAAAAGACAGTGAAATAATGTCATTTGCAGAAACATGAATGGACCTAGAGATTCTCACACTAAGTGAAGTAAGTCAATCTGAGAAAGACAAAATACCATGTGATATCACTTATGTGTGGAATTTAAAGATTTCAAAAATGAACCCATCTACGAAGCAGAAACAGACTCACAGACATAGAGAACACACTTGCGATTGCTAAGGGGGAGGAGGAGGGAGAGGGATGGCCTGGGAGTTACGGGTTAGTAAATATAAACTATTTCATTTAAAATGAATAAACAACAAGGTCCTACTGTATAGCACAGGGAATTACAGCCAATCTCCTGGGATAAATGATAATGAAAAAGAGTATTCAGGAGTTCCCTTCATGGCTCAGCCATTAACGAACCCAAATAGGATCCATGAGGATGTGGGTTCAATCCCTGGGCTTGCTCAGTGGGTAAAGGATCCAGCATTGCCATGAGCTGTGGTGTACATCGCAGATTCGGCTTGGATCTGGCATTGCTGTGACTGCGGCATAGGCCAGCAGCTGTAGTCCAATTTGACCCCTAGTCTGGGAACTTCCATATGCCTTGGGTGTGGCCCTAAAAAGAGAAAAAAAAAATATATATATATATACACATCTGCACATCTGAGTCACTGTACTGTAGAGCATGTTAGCACAATGTTATAAATCAACTATGCTTTAATAATAATTTCTTAAAAGAATGGCAACATTGAGGAGGGAGATGCCTCCAGACAACTTTTATTAAGGTCTGAAACCTAGGGTGACATGGTTTAATGAGCAGAGGGCCCAAGGCCACATAGCCTCGCTACCATGTAGAGGGTGAGGAAAAAGCCTCACAGAGAGAAGAGGAGACTAGGGACTGGCAGAGTATGCAGGTCTTCTAGTAAAAAAAGTGAGGAAAAGGTGAGCAGGAGAGAGAAAGAGTGAGAGCATTGCTTTATGTGGGAAACACAGGGTGACTACATCCTGGAACCTTAGGTTAGCTTTGTAGGGCTATGGAAGGAGTGCTGGAAGGTGAGGTTATAAAAACATGGCAGCTGGAGAACTTCTGCACAGGAAGGGCTGAGGGGCAGCTCTCTGGTCACAGGGGTGGGGCTTTCAACCTGACTCAGAGTTGCTCTTTTGCATAGCAACCACAGCTTTTTAAAAATATATATATAGTTGATTTACAATGCTGTGTTAATTTCTGCTATACAGTAAAATGATTCAGTTATACATACACACAAATCCACTCCCACCTAGGTTATCACAGAATACTGAGTAGATTTCCCTGTGCTATACAGCAGGTCCCAGTTGACCATCCATTCCATGTAACATAATGTGCATATGCCATCCCAGGCTCCCAATCCTGCCCCCAACCTCTTCCCCTTTGGTAACCATACATTTGTTTTCCAAGTCTGTGGGTCTGTTTCTGTTTTGTAAATGACTTCCTTCGTATCAATTTTTTAGATTTCACATATAAGTGATATCATATGATACTTGTCTTTGTCTGACTTCACTTAGTATGACAATCTCTAGGTGCATCCATGTTGCTGCAATGACATGATTGCATTCTTTTTTATGGCTGAGTAGTATTCCATTGTATATATGTACCACATCTTTATCCATTCATCTGTTGATGGACATTTAGGTTGCTTCCATGTCTTGGCTATTGTAAATAGGGCTGCAGTGAATATTGGGGTGCATGTATATTTTTGAATTATGGTTTTCTTTGGATATATGCCCAGGAGTGGGATTGCTGGATCGTGTGGTAGTTCTATTTTTAGTTTTTTGAGGCACCTCCATGCCATTTCCCACAGTGGCTGCACTACCTTACATTCCTACCAACAGTGTAGGAGGGTTCCCTTTTCTCTGCACCCTTGCCAGCATTTATTGTTTAGAGGCTTTGTGATGATAGACGGCTTTTTTGTACATGGTTTTCTTGAGGTGGCTGGGGAATAGAGGATTACTGGTAGTAGTGATAGGTGGGTTTTAGGGGGGAGTTGGCACCCTAGCTACTCCTGGCTTTGCCATGCCAGTTAGGGTGCCACATGAGTGTGATGATAGAGCGGGTAGAGTGAATAAGTACTGGGCAGTCAACCGCAAGACCCACTAAACCTGCAAGTAGAGAAACAAAATGAGGTGCAGAGAAGATCTGAGAGAGCTCAGAGATGACCAGGCAGTTTGGTGTGAAAGGAGGGGAAGATGAGAGCTGGAGGGGCAAAGATGACTCTACGGCTACTAGTGAGTCAACTGGGTGAATGGAGACGCAGGAGAGACAGGCTCAGTTGGCTGAGGTGGGGTGGGAGTGGGGTTGGCTGGGAGTGGGGAAGAGAACCCTGTCTTCTTCACACTGAGCAGGAGGATATCCAGGTAATGATATCCAGAGGTCAATATGGCTCTAGGACTTTTTTTTTTTTTTTTTTTTTTAGGGCCGCAGGTGTGGCCTATGGAAATTCCCAGGCTAGGGGCAGAAATGGAGCTGCAGCTGCCAGCCACAGCCACAGCCACAGCCATACCACATCTGAGCTGTGTCTATGACCTACACCACAGCTCATGGCAACCCACTTAGTGGGGCCAGGGATCGAACCTGCATCCTCATGGATACTAGTCCATGAGGATCCATGAAGAGCCAAAACAGGAACTCTAATATGGCTCTAGCTTTAAAAGTCATATTCCTGTCTGTGATTTGCTTCAAAATCATCTGAGCATGGTAGGGAGGCAAAAGGTGAAACAAAACTGACTATGAGAAGATAACTGAAGTGGGTGAAAAAGTAAAAATTAGTTCACACTAAGGATTTTTCTTGTCATTCACTGGGCAGGGCTGGGAGGACGGACATAGGTAATAATCGCCATAAAGTTACGACACAGGTTTCCTCCCAAGGGCGCACTGCAGCCAAAGTGCCACAACCATCCCCTTCTTTGTGTGATGACTGCTTTCTGACTCACTGAGAAACTTTGTTCTTTAAAATGATGGGCCATCGGAAACTTTGCTCTTTGAAATTTTATCAGTAAAAATGAAATGCCCTCTGTTGTGAGGAGGATCGAAGTCACTTTGACACAGAGAGGCGGGCTTGATTTGTAAGCCAGGTTCAGAGCTTCAGATAAGGGGCTTCTGAACACAACGTTCCACGTTTATCTTACATTTTGCACTTTCTGAGGAAATGAGCCTGGGTCTACTGTGCAGTTCAGACCAGATGTGGACTCCTCCTGCTTTGCTTCGAGCCCATCAAAACACTGCTTCATTTAAATCTTACCTAAATTCTTTTCTTCCTCTAAATCCTATAACTCTCTCTTTGCCTGTTTGGCAAGACACCCCATGGTTTCTCTGGTCTCCTTCACTGCAATGAGTTAATAAATCTGATTTTGTCAAAACACAGGTTTGTCTCCAGTGATCTTAGGTTGATTGATTATGACATGAGCAATAGGGATATGGGAGTTCTTTACACTATTCTCTCCACTACTGCAAATGATCCGCATTTCCCATAATATTTCCAAGTTTTTAAAAAGTCCCCACCCCATGTTAATAGTGCACGCCATGCAGCACTATTCACAATAGCCAAGACATGGAAACAACCTAAATGTCCATTGACAGATGAATGGATTAAGAAGATGCGGTACATATACACAAAGGAACACTACGCAGCCATAAAAAAAAATGAAATAATGCCAACTGCAGCAACATGGATGCAAACAGAGAGTCTCATACTAAGTGAAGTGAATCACAAAGAGAAAGACAAATACCATATGATATCACTTATATGCGGAATATAAATGAATGCGGCACAAATGAACCTATCTACAAAACAGGAACAGACTCAGACATAGAGAACAGATTTGTGGTTGCCAAGGGGGATGGGGAGGGATGGGCTGGGAGTTTGGGCTAGTAGATGCAAACTATTACATTTAGAATGGATAAGCAATGAGGTCCTACTATATATACAGCACAGGGAACTACATCTAATCTCTTGGGATAGACCATGATGGAAGATAATATGAGAAAAAGAATGTATATATACGTATGACTGGGTCACCTTGCTGTACAGCAGAAATTACAAATCACCTATACCTTGATAATTTTTTATTTATTTTTTGCTTTTTAGGGCCATACCCATGGCATATGGAGGTTCCCAGGCTAGGGGTGGAATCGGAGCTACAGCTGCCGGCCTCCACCACAGCCACAGCAATATCAGATCCAGTGTCAGGTCGTATCTGTGACCTACACCACAGCTCACAGCAACGTCGGATCCTTAACTCACTGAGCAAGGCCAGGGATCAAACCTGCAACCTCATGGTTCTTAGCTGGATTCGTTTCCGCTGCACCATGAGGGGAACTCCTAATACATTTTTGAAAAAAATTTTTAAAAATAGAGCATGCCATGACAGTGTTTGAGTTCTGTGAAGGGCAGAATTCTGGCCCCCAAAACGGCCACATCCTAATCCCTGATGTCTGTGAATGTTACCTTACTAGCAAAAAGGACTTTGCAGATGTAGTTAAGGCTAAAGACCTTGAGATGGGAGAGTACTGTGAATTACCCAGATGAGTCCAGTGTAATCAAGAGGACCGTCAAAAACAACGAACCAGGAGTTCCCATCATAGCTCAGTGGTAATGAACCCGACTAGTATACATGATGATGTGGGTTTAATCTCCGGCCTTGCTCAGAGGGTTAAGGATCGGGTGTTGCCATGGGCTGTGGTGTAGGTCACAGATGCAGCTTGTATCTGGCATTGCTGTGGCTGTGGTGCAGGCCAGCAGCTGCAGCTCTGATTAGACCCCTAGCCTGGGAACTTCCATACACCACAGATGGGGCCCTAGAAAGCAGGGGGGGGGGGGCCCTTAAAAGCAAGGATCCAGGAGTTCCCATTGTGGCTCAGTAGGTTGGGAACCTGATGTAGTCTCTGTGAGGATGCAGGTTTGGTCCCTAGCCTCACTCAGTGGGTTGAGTGTGCAATGCTGGCTCAGATCTGGTGTTGCTATGGCTGTGGCCTATGCTGGCAGCTGTAGCTCTGATTCAACCCCTAGCCTAGGAATTCCATATGCTGCAGATGTGGCTGTAAAAAGAAAAAATTAAATAATAATAAAAAAAAAAGCAGCGAACCATTTCTGGCTATGGTTTTACTTTTTTTCAGGGCCACACCCAAGGCATACGGACATTCCCAGGCTAGGGGCCAAATCAGAGCTGCAGCTGCCAGCCTACACCACAGCCACAGCCACACGGGATCCGAGCCACGTCTGTGACCTACATCACAGCACATGACAATGCCAGATCCCTGACCCACTGAGTGAGACCAGGGATCGAACCTGCATCCTCATGGATACTAGTCAGATTTGTTTTCACTGAGTCATGAAGGGAACTCCCCTGCTACGGTTTAGAGAGAGATGTGATCACAGAAGAAGAGTCAGAGATCCATCATTGCTGGTTTTGAGGAGGAAGGGGTCACAAGCCAAGGAATGTGGGCAGCTTTTAGAAGACAAAAAGGTAAGGGAATAAGTTCTCCTCTGGAAGCTCCAGAAAGGAGCACGGCCCCATTGCTAATGTGCTTTTAACCCAATGAGACCCATGTCAGAGTTCTGCCCTACAGAACCGTGAGATATTAAGTCTGTGCTGCTTTAAGCCATGTTCGTGGGAATTCGATGTGGCAGCAGTAGAAAATGAATGCAAGATCACTCAGAGGAGGGAGTAAAGACAGAAATGAGCCAGGAGAGCCTGAGGCGACACTAATGCTTCAGAGGAGAGGGAAAAAATGGGAGTCAGCCAAGGAGGCCGAAAGGGAGAGACACCAAGCAGTGGAAAGCCAGAAGAGACCAACGAAGGGAAACGCTGCAGGAGGGAGAGACTGGCCCAGAGACTGCAACTGCCTACTCTTAAGTGAGGGCTGAAGGCGGTTGGTTAACTGGTCTTTCGGTTTTAAAGTACATGCTATTTTCTTGCTTCATTTCCTTGTGATTCTAGCATTTGTATATACAAACAATCCCTTTCACCTGAAATTATGATCTCCTTTCATGTTGAATCAAATCCTGAGAGTTCGAGAACTTTCGCAACCTCAATCCACGTTATAAACCCATTAAGGTAATTAGTCTGGTTCCAGAACAGCAGGTTTGACCACATCTTAAGCCAGAGAGAAGTGTAGCTATTTTTACATGTTAATTCCAATTATTTGACTCTAGGGGACCTGCCCAATCCAGGAGGGTGAACAGCCTGCTGGGGCTGCCCTAGTGGAGCGGACCTATCTTCCACTCCCCCCAGACCTACCCCCACCCTCACACTTAAAAGCCCCAAACTACTCCTCATAACAACATGTACTCTCTCTCCAGACGGGCTCAGCTACCCGTTTGGAAAAAATGGCACATTACTTCATTCAGGTGAGACTATTGAAGGTTTTGATTATCTGAGAAAACATTTGTAATCTAAAAGGCAAGGTTTACAAATGGAAAGAAAAGCTGAATTTATAGACTTTCAGGCTTGAAGTCTTAAGTGAAAAATGCGGAGAGAATGGTATTTTTTGTTTCGTTTTGTTTTGTTTTGTCTTTTTAGGGCTGCATCCTTGGCACATGGAGGTTCCCAGGCTAGGGGCTGAATCAGAGCTGCAGCCACAGCAACATGGGATCTGAGCTGCCTCTGCGACCTACACCACAGCTCACGGCAATGCCGGATCCTTAACCCACTCAGCAGGGCCAGGGATTGAACCTAGCTCCTCATGGATGCTGTCAGCTTTGATACTGCTGAGACACAATGGTAACTCCAATAAAGGTATTCTTAAGTGATAAACTCATTAACCTCATCTAGTTTTGACAGCCTGGGCCTAATGCCTCATTCTCACAGGAAGGCCTTGGCACAGGACCCATTCGTTCTTCAGAATTCAGAAATTGTCACTTTTGTAGGGGGGCTGTCACAGGTTATGCTGGTTCCTTCTGCAAGGCCCCCATGGTACACCTGTACATCTTTCAAAATAGTCACCACACCTGCAATACTTGTTCAGTGTCTATCACCCTTTGCATTCAAGGACAAAATCTGTGACGTAAGGTCAGGTCCTCCTTCTGATGAGTTCACCTTGGTCCTAGTTACATACATAGTTCTCCTCGGTCTCTAGTATACAGCAGATACTCAATATTTGTCGATGGTTGAGTAAATGAATGAAGTGGAGGAGAGTTAGGCTCTTACTCTGGCTTCACAAGTGATTTCTACATTAGTGGTTCCTGGAAACTTAAATGGCAATAAAACATGCAGGCCCCTCCAAGCTAAAGCACCAAAACCACTGAGTTTCCAAAACACACCTTATACCCTATGTTCATCTCTGGTCTTGTCCAAAGCCTGAAGCAGCAAATAAACACAAGAACAAGTAGAACAGACTTTCTTTCTTTCTTTCTTTAATAGACATTTTTATTTTTATTTTTTTGGCCATGCCCACAGCATGTGGAAATTCCTGGGCCAGGAACTAAACCCGAGCCACAGCAGTGACAATGCCAAATCCTTAATTGCTAGGCCACCAGGGAACTCTGGGACAGATTTTCAATACGTGCTAACACAACTCAATGGGAGAAAAGGGTAATCTTTTCTACAAATGGTATTGGAGAAACAACTGGATATACACATGCAAAAGAGCGACACTGAAGCCCTTACTAATACTGCACACAGAAATTAACTCAAAATGGATCAGAGACCTAATGTGAGAGCTAAAATTATACAACTCTTAGAATAAAACACAGGGGGAGATGTCTGTGGCCTTGGGTCATTCAAAATTTTCTTAGACATGATGCCAAAAGGATAAGTGAAAAAATAAATTTCATCACAATCAAAAACTTTTGTGCTTCAGGCGCAGTGGTTAACGAATCCGACTAGGAACCATGAGGTTGCGGGTTCGATCCCTGCCCTTGCTCAGTGGGTTAACGATCCGGCGTTGCCGTGAGCTGTGGTGTAGGTTGCAGACGCAGCTCGGATCCCACGTTGCTGTGGCTCTGGCATAGGCCGGTGGCTACAGCTCCGATTCGACCCCTAGCCTGGGAACCTCGATATGCTGCGGGAGCGGCCCAAGAAATAGCAAAAAGACAAAAAAAAAAAACAAAAAACTTTTGTGCTTCAAAGGATGCTATGAAAATACAACCTGCAGAATGGGAGAAAATATGAATAAGTCATGTATATAACAAGGACTTGTATCCAATATATACAAAGCACTCGTACAACTCAACGATAAAAAGCAAAATAAACACAATTGAAAAAATGGAAAAGGATATGAATAGACTTTTTTTTTGTCTTTTTGCCTTTTCTTGGGCTGCTCCCATGGCATATGGAGGTTCCCAGGCTAGGGATCCAATCGGAGCTGTGGCCACCAGCCTACGCCAGAGCCACAGCAACAGGGGGATCCGAGCCGCATCTTTGACCTACACCACAGCTCACGGCAACGCCGGATCCCCAACCCACTGAGCAAGGCCAGGGATCGAACACGCAACCTCATGGTCCCTAGTCGGATTCGTTAACCACTGAGCCATGACGGGAACTCCTAGACATTTTTTTCTAAAGAAGATACACAGGAGTTGCCGTCATGGCTCAGTGGTTAACGAATCCGACTAGGGACCATGAGGTTGCAGGTTTGGTCCCTGGCCTTGCTCAGTGGGTTGCGGATCCGGCGTTGCCGTGAGCTGTGGTGTAGGTCAAAGATGCGGCTCGGATCCCCGTGTTGTTGTGGCTCTGGCGTAGGCCGGTGGCCACAGCTCCGATTGGATCCCTAGCCTGGGAACCTCCATATGCCATGGGAGCAGCCCAAGAAAAGGCAAAAAGACAAAAATAAATAAATAAATAAATAAAAATAAAAAAATAAAGAAGATACACAAATGACCAATAGGCACATGGAAAGTTAAGCTCAACATCATTAGCCTTTAGGGGAATGTACATCAAAACCACAATGAGATACAACTTCACAACTACTAGGATGGCTATAATCAAAACGATAGATGGCCACGGTGTAGAGACACTGGAATGACCACACACTGCAGGAGGAAATGTAACATGATGCAGTGACTTTGGACATTCAGTGGTTGCTCAAAAAGTTAAACATGGTTATCTCCTGAGTCAGTAATCCCACTCGTTGGTATATACTCAAGAGAAACTACACCTTATGTCCAAACAAAAACTTTTATATGAACTTTCATTGCAGCATTATTTCTAACAGTCCAAAAGCGGAATCCACATGTTCATCATGGATGAATGGATAAACAAAAATGTGGTACATTCATAAAACGGAGGTATTTAGCCATAAAAAGGAATGAAGTGTGGATACATATCACAATTTGGATGAACCTCAAAAACCTTGAAAGTGAAAGCTAGTCAAAAAAGGCCACATATTATGAGATTCCATTTACATAAAATGTCCAGGATAGGCAAATCTAAAGAGAAAGAAGGTAAACTAGTGGTGGCTTAGGGTGGGGGGCAGGTGGGTGGGTGGGTGGGTGTTGTGGGGGTGGGGTGGGGGTACAGCGACTGCTCATTGGTATGGCATTTCTTCTTGGGTGATGAAAACATTCTGGAATGGACTGTGGCGATGGCTGCACAACCCTATGACTATACTAAAAACTAGTGACTTTATTTTTTTCTCGGCCATGCCTGCAGCATGCAGAAGTTTCCAGGCCAGGGATCAAACCCATGCCACTGCTGTGACCACAGCAGTGACCATGCCAGATCCTTAACCTGCTGAGCCATGAGGGAACTCCTGAATTGTATACTTTACGTGGACGAATTGTATGCTATATGAATTATATGTCAATAAAGCTGTTATAATTTTAAGTAGGATAAAGAAATGCTGTGCTATTTCAAAACGTCACACGTGTTAGAAAGCAATCTCACACGCACCTTCCCAAGCATCCAGGAAAACATAGGTTCCTGTCTTCAGGGATGCTCTGGGTCCCAAGTTCATCCATTTTCCTGTGGGCCTGAGCAACTGTCAAGGGCTCAGTGTAGGAATTCCGATCCCAGCAAATCATGGACCTGCAGGCTTCCTGCAATGAAGCACTTCAATTCTATAGTGCCATGTGTTTTTTTCTCTTAACAATAAACTGTCCTTGAAGGTTGAAGTGGAGCACAAACACAAAGATATTTTTTTAAGTTATTTTCTTTCCAGCAGAGACAGAGTCACTCCATTCAGGTCACCTGAAACTCACTGGGGCCAGGTTCCAGGATGACGAAACCCTAAATGTCAGCTGCTGAATTTTTAGGTTCCTGATTTGTTCACTCCCCCTCCCCTCCTCTGCCCTTACCTTTCTTTCATCCAGGTTCTTTGGCTCCAGGACAAAGGTCTAAACCCCCACCCATGCCCCATACCAAGAATGCTGGATGGGAAGAGACAGAGGAAGTTCCTGGAGTTTGGGCTCCATTTCCTGGCTCTGTGGCTCACACTTGAGTGGCCAACCACACTTAAGCCACTTGACTTTTCTTCTTGATGCCTAAAGCAGAGCTTGGTTGGGGTCCTGGAAGCAATTCCTGCCCTGGCATGTCAGAGGGAACCAGTGAACACAAAGGGCAGTCTGGTCGGTGAAGGACTCAAGAATAAGAAAAGCAAAGACTTTTCTTGGAGTTCCTGTGGTGGCTTAGCGGTAACGAACCTGACTAGTATCCATGAGGACTTGCATCCTGGCGTTTTTCAGTGGATTAAGGATTCGGCGTTGCCCTGAGCTGGGGAGTAGGTCGCAGACACCGCTTGGATACTGCATTGCTGTGGTTGTGGTGCAGGCTGGCAGATACAGCTCTGATTCGACCCCTAGCCTGGGAACTTCCATATGCTGTGGGTCCAGCCCTAAAAAGACCAAAAAAACAAAAAACAAAAAAAAAACAAAAAAAAAACAAAAAAAAACCAAAAAGACTTTTCTTAAGTGAAAACGGTTAGTCTAGAGGGGAGTTCAGAGCAGGCACCAACAGATACACATAAATAAGTGAACAACTGGATTAGCAAAATCCACAAAAACTTAAGACTTTATTTAAGAAGTCCTTAGATATAAAAGAAGACAAAGGCAGGGTCTAAGGATAATAGGAAGCTAAGCCCTGCATGTCAGAGCCCTCTAGGGGTAAAAGGAGCTAGAGTAGGGGTGGAAAGGCGGGTGACTTGTATCTTTCTGGCTTCACAAAGTCAGAGAGCCCAGATCACAGCTAGAACACATCATACTGGGTACAGATTCTTTTTTGGGCGGGGGGTTGTACCCAAGGCATGCAGAAGTTCCTGGGCCAGGGATTAAACCTGTGCCAGGGCAGTGACAATGCCGAATCCTTAACCGGTAGGCCACCAGGGAACTCCATCGTTTACAGATTCTTTACAAAGATGTTTACCTGTGAAAAAGAGAAAAGCCAGAAGCTAAATTTCACATTTTCCAGGAATAATGAATATATAGCCAAGCCCACGGATTTTTTTGTAAAGAAGAGAAAATAGGTATGGAGAGGAAATGCGACCTGCTCAGCGTCATGCAGTGTCAAGTGGCAGAGCTGGATAGCATCCAGAAGTCTCACTGCTCTAGTTCTGGAATCCCTCAGAGGATGGAGTCAGCTGGAAAGCACACCTTACAAGCCCAGTATTTAACAATTATTAGCCCCAAATACTTCGGAGAATATTAGTAATTAATACAAGGCCCCACAGGCTTTGGAGCATGAAATGCAATCTGAGGCACAAAGCACAGGACACACACTGAAGTCTGAAGCGATAAAAGTGCAAGAAAGGAAATCTACCAGGACGCAGGAGTTAAAGTCTTCCCCACCCTTTTCATGAGCTCTTCTTGTCTGGTTACTTCTTCAGAAAAATCATCATTGACATCCAACACCAGCACTGGAACGTTGAGCAGAGCCTCAGAGTGGAGCCTATGAGAAGAAGCATGGACATTCAGCAAGTGTCACATACTCACCAGTTTTAATAATTCAGAACAGATCTAAGGTCACACGGTTTCTCAATGAAATTTCATGTAAACAGCAGCTTAAAAAGGAATTCAATAATGTCAGCTGGAAAGATGAGGCTGAACTTTCTCTTTAGTGCTGAAACGGATACCGACACTCAGAGCCCCAAACGTTTTAAACGAGCAGCACAGAGAGCCTGACGGGAGGCAAGGCCAAAGCCAGGAATGTCAGCTAAGGACACTGACAGTTTCTCTCAAATGTTCGAGCCCTTCCCCCTGAACCAACTCTGTCGTCCTCTCATCAATGGCCATGTTCCATCCAGGAGAATGTCAACAACCAAAGAGCTGGAGAAATGGAATCAGTAAGTGACTTGGAACACAGACATTACTTCCGATATTCAGTTTCTGATTTGGATGATGCCTGCCCATCCGCCCACTTCCAGTACATTCTGAACCTGCGCACGGGGCTGCGTGTTGAGCGTCCTGAAACATTAACGCCTGGCCTCGGGGAGGCAGGCCTCTGTCCGTGCTGCGCTCCTGTCCACTTACGGGGTTGTCTTGCGGACAAGCCAGGCTTCGTGCTGATCATGAAGCTGCTCAAGATACGCCAGCTCAATTCCTCTCTCCTCTTCCCTGGCCCTCCGGCGTAGCCTCTTCAAACAAACCTGAAAGACAACCCCCAAGCTCTGCTGAGCCACAGGTTAGCTCAGCTGTTCCAGGGGAGCCTGGGGTGGGGGGCGGTGGCGCTCAGACCCACTCCCCACGTCTGACTTCGCCTTTGCCGCCTCGTGTTCTTATTCAATCCCAGGGGAACGGCACCCATTACTCCAGGACCCTGGGGACCTGGAATTACCCTTCTTTTTCCTTCTCCCAGTCACATCCAGGAAGTCACTGAATTCTCTTCAATCTCTCTCCAGCTGGTTCTTTCTTTGCCCCTCCCTCACCTCTGCCCTGGTCAGGCCCCCATCAGCTTTCCCCTGAAGTACAGGGCAGGAGGCCTTGTGGCTCTCTGCCCTGGAGACGGGGAAGCGTGTGGCAAGAGCACAGGCCTCAAAATCAGAAGGTCCAGGATTAAGTCCCCAGCTTCACCAGGCAGCAGCGGTACGGGTGTTGTGGCCTTCCACTTGCTCACCTTCATCAACCCCATGGGTCCCTGGGAGGATCCACAGCAGGGAGAATGTCAAGCTCCCAGCCAAAGGTGTCTTTCCCCCCAGTCTTCCCGCTCAGCCCACCCTCCCACAGCACCGAGTTAGGCAGCGGTCCCTCGGTAATGGCGGGTGGGCTGGTCCCAGGACCCCCTGCAGGTACCAAAATCCAAGGTGGCTCAAGTCCCTTACACATCTAAAGTGACAGCGGGCTTGCTCTCCACATGGGCGGGTCCCACATCGGTAGACGTGGAGGGCTCACTGTAATGGTATCACTCTCCTTGCTTAAAATACTTCTCAGGGTCCTTACTGCCCATAGCCATCGGCCCCAGTGGAAGGAAGTAGGAGCAATACTACAGGTACAAAAGAGTCAGCGATTTGAAACATCTCTTTCCTATCACATCAAATACCCGCTCTGGGGCAGAATGCAAATTCTGCGTAGGTCAAGGGTAAAGACGTAAAAAAGTGAGGCTTGAGATGAGCTCTCGGTCCCCAACTGCTCCCAGAGTGTGCACAGTCCCTTATGCTGACAGGCCCAGAGAATGTCCCCTTCTCCTTTATCGGCCACACAAGGCCATTCCCAGAGTGTGGCTGCCCCTTCTAATGCCCCGCTGTCAGCTTCCTCAGCTCCTCCCCTGGACTTGCTGCTTCGGCCAGACTGGCCTCCCGCCTGCTACAGACCATGCGCCTTCCCCTTGCACGACATCTGCTTAAAGGTCTGTTTGGCCTCAACGGCCTGCCTTCCTCTCTCTGCCTTTCACACTCAGTGTCCTCTGTCCTGGGAAGAACAGGTGGAGTAAACCACTGACTCAGGACTCTGTTCCTTCAAACACTGACACTTTATTCCCAGATGTGAACTCCATCCCCAAATGCAGTGTACAGCATTCCCAAGGCTGCGGAGTCTTTGTTCTCTTCCCTTCTTGCCCTATCTTTTCCTGTAAGGAAAGGACAGCATATAAACGGGTTTTATTCACGGTCTTGTGTCCAGCATTTCAAACTGATGGACACAGACGTAACATGCTAATACCTCTAGCACTTACCCTTTTCATCTCTTTCCTCTGAATCGAGAACTGCTCTAAACTTAAATGAGGTCCTCATCCTAGGGATTCCATAATTTAGTTAGATAACAAGTAAAACGAGATATGCAAAACAGCCAATCAAGCGCCAAGCTGTGAGTCTGGATCTCAAGTGCAGCGGGTCAGACAAGGAGGAGCAGGTGGGCCCCTGCAGTCAGAGAGGCGCTTCTTGGAAGAGGCAGGTGCTCCACCTTTATCTCTGGTCCCAGCTCACCTGTTTTTTGGGGTTTTTTTTTTTGTATTTCTTTTTTTGTCTTTTTGCCTTTTCTTGAGCCACTCCTGCGACATATGGAGGTCCCCAGGCTAGGGGTCTAATCAGAGCTGTAGCCACCAGCGTACACCAGAGCCACAGTAACATAGGATGATCTGACCCACGTCTGTGACCCACACCACAGCTCACGGCAGCCCCAGATCCTTAACCCACTGATCGAGGCCAGGGATCGAACCCGCAACCTCATGGTTCCTAGTCAGATTCGTTAACCACTGCACCATGATGGGAACTCCCCAGCTCACCTGTTCACACCACTCTGCGAGATGGGCACTGTGCTAGGCCCTGGACGAACGCAGACCAGCGGTGGCATTTCACCTCTATCAGATGACAAAGGTGCATCTGCACAGGGTGCTCTGAGGGTACAGTGACTGGGGGAGACCCAGGAGGTAGGCCAGAGTCCATCTTGAGCACGGGGCCTGGCAGCGCAGGTGGTCAATAAATCCGTGTTGCCTGTATTCACTGACCATTTTCATGTCTGACCTAATGGGTCTGCCTTTTGCTCCTACTTTCATCTTTTTCCTTTTCTACTTTCCTTCGCTCTGAACCTCCTCTTTTTCCCTCCATCTTTCTGCCCCTACATCCTCATCCTCACTGCTAACTGCTTTAGGATGTTTCCCCTTGTTCCCCTGCCCCCATCACAAAGCTTTACACCACTGACTTCCTGCAAGCCAGTTCTCTGCCCACTGATGATGGATGTTAATGGTTTATTAGATACTTTCAGAAATATTTTATGCACATACACATTCTTACCCCTACCTTTTTTTTTTTTTTTGGTCCCACCCACAGCATGTGTAAGTTCCCGGGCCAGGACTCAAACCTGTGCCACAGTGGTGGACCCAAGCCGCTACAGTGACAAACACCAGATCCTAAACCTGCTGTGCCAGAAAGGAACTCCATCCCCCCCTTTAAAAAAAAAAAAATACATATAAAAGGTGCCCTACCACACATTCTGTTCTTGTTTTTCTTTACTTAACAATATATCTTGAAGATTCTTACATACCAGTAGAGTACTTTCTAACTCCCTTTCATGACTTCAGAGTTTTCCAGTGTGGGAGGGAGCATTAATATATTTAACTGGTCCCTAATGATGGCTGCTTGGGTTGTTTACAAGAATTTGCTATTCCAAACAATGCACCCTTGCACAGGAGCCATTCTGCCCGTGTGGGAGCAAGTTTATGGAGGAGTCAATTCCAAGGAGCTCCATTACTAGGTCAAAGGGAGGTGCACCAGCTGGTATATACGGCCAGACCGCCCCCTTAAGAGGCTGAACAATCCACATTCTTGTCAGCAAGGTAGCCTCAGGATTTCTGAACACAGCAAAGCTCCCTAATTCTCCCTAGAGAAAAATATTATCAGAATTAATGAAAATGCCTATTTTTTAGAACGTGGCTTTATGTTTTCAATTATACACAAGGGCAGGGCAATTCTTTTCATCAAAGCCATGGTTATTCATTCATCGCCGGCAGGCAAACCTTGATGTTAAAGTCTCTCCTGCTAAAATAGGCTAGCAGTCCCCTTTGCACTATCAATTTGCTTAAAAGAGCCAACTTTTCTTCCCCCCAGAAGTCTAAGTAAACTTTTTTTTTTCTTTGTGGTCTTTTTGTCTTTTCTAGGGCCGCTTCCACTGCATATGGAGGTCCCCGGGCTAGGGGTCGAATCAGAGCTGTAGCCGCCAGCCTACACCACAGCTCATGGCCACGCCGGATCCTTAACCCACTGAGCGAGGCCAGGGATCGAACCCACAACCTCATGGTTTCTAGCCAGATTCGTTAACCACTGAGCCAAGATGGGAACTGCAGGTAAACTTCTATTTTGAGCATTTGGCATAATTCTTGCTTTACCGATATGGCTGCAACAAGTTCTTTAAAAAAAAAAAAAAAATCCTGTGCCAACACTGCTTTAGTCTGGTCCCTCTTCATCTCAGTCCTCACGGAGAGGACACACCTGGACATGAAAAGGAAAGACATGCAGCTGGTGACAGCAGGGGAGAGAAGGACCCTTTTATCAATCTGCCCCCTTTGCGTCCTGCCTCCCCCCCGCCCAGCCCTGGTTTGGACGGTCTGAGGTCAGAGGCAGGCACGGACAGTGACTGCTAGTTGGTCTGGCCACTGTGTTTCCCAAGCCCCACACCTGGGTGCCATCTGCCCCTGGCCTTTCCAGTGTGCTGTGTCCATGCCATGAACACAGCCTGGCTCTTGGAGGCACACTGGCCAGCTGCACTCTCTCTTCCTGACTCCCTGGGGCATGGAGGCTCAGCCATTTCTCTCTTGATTTTTTATTGTTGGCTTGCTTGCTTCTTATGATTTAGGGAAAAGGGGGTGGGAAGGAGCAAAAGGCCCCACCGAGGCCCATCTCACTCAGGGCTCTGGACTGGCAGTGGAGCACTTGTCCACCTTTCTATATAGAGAAGTTTTCACTTCTGTTCTGCTCTCTCTTGGATGTAGTTACCTCTGGGTCTCTCAGAAGAGGTCGGGGTGACTTCAGGTAAAGGGCACTGGCACTCCTGAGCTCCTGGCTCGAGTAACATCAAAACAGCACCAAAATCCCCATCCAATCTCAAAATGAACAAGCTATTTCTTTCCTACAATTAAGCTGCAATGATCCTTCAACCCTTATTCTATGCCAGCTGAAATACCGCCATCAGTCCCTCCAAACAGCTCCATCAGCCACCATAACAACAATGATCACCACCACCCTTATCATCATCATGGGGATGACTTCCCACAAAGTCATTCCAAGAGCACAAAGAAGCAAGGAAGACTTTCTTGCTTTCCTTGCTGGGTCTGAGTGACCCAGCAGGTTCGGTGAGGAAACTGGAGAAGGCTTGGTCAGTACTCTCAACTCTTCTCCTAATGCTCAGCCCCGCAACCGACGGCGGCTTTCAACTACTGAAAGCCCATCGCTTCTTCAAAATCCAACAACCTTCACTCGTTCAAGTCCATGATGCTCTTACTCAACCTTGGCCCAGGCCCTGAGCCTTCCTGGGGGCCAGGACTTTCCTCTCCCCCTGAGCCCTACACTCAGTTACTTCAAACCATCCTCCTTGGCAGGGGCCTCCTCTCCCCCTGATCACTGCCACCGATCCCCACCCTACAAGTCACCTTCACGCTTGGCCTCTTCTGTTCCTGCTCCCTGGCAATGAAGACTATGCAAGAAGTCATAAATATGTGACCCAGCCAGCTCCAGCGTCGTTCTTTTTGCAGAAGGTTTTCAGCCCTCTGGCTTCACTGTGTTTCAAGTGGCCTTGAGGTCTGCTGTGTCTCACTGCAGACCTGAGGTTCTATTTATTTCCATGGAATCTCTCATTTCCTCCTATGATCTAGCTTCTATCTCACAATCTTCAGAAACTCCTGATACGAAGAGCCCCCACATCTGGTCCCCCACACCCAGGGCCTCCTGCCTGGCTGCCACCTCCCTGATGTCAGGCCTTTCCATCCGGTCCTCTCCTCCCTGGCTCCTGTGAGCCTTTGCAACGGGGGCTCGCCCTCCCACCCATTTTCTGGCCCTGCTCAGTCTGTTCTCAGGCTGCCTCCTATCCACAAGCTCAGTTCTAACTCTAAACGCATGGCCTCAAGCCTAAAGAGAGCTATCCTTCCTAAGATAATCTGGCACAAGACTACATAGCAGCTGTATATCTTAAAAGCTGAGAACGACACAGCCCTCAAAAAATTCTCCCTGCCTTGGCTCAGAATCCCACTCCACAAGAGCCCCTAGAGATCACTAGTCTGAGACACTGGATTTGACAGACAAGGATCACTCCAGGGGAAACATTTCCAGGGGCTGCCCATGGTCACTGCCTTCCAGTGGCACTCTCAAGGTTCAAAAAGAGACTAAGTGCTCTTCTTCCTCCTGACATGCTATTCAGGAAAACCATCAAGACCGCCACAGACTCTGATGACCCAGTTAGAGGGAAGGAAATGCTGAGGTAACTGGCTACAGGTTATTGGTCAGAGCATCTGACCTCAAATCCTGGGCAATTTCTCGATATGGCTGCTACATCAAGGGAGAGCCTTTCTTCGCACAGTTTGGCTTTAGCCCTCTCCTGCGGAAAGCCTGTGCTTACCCACTGCTCTCCGTGCACCAGGTAATACCCACAATCGAATTTCTCTAATTGGAAAATCGGAGGCTCGGAGAACATCGCCTTTTAAGTTTCATATGACCCTAAGGTCTAAGGCTTTAAATTCTGTGTTACCTGGGGAGCAGCCTGGAGGTAGACGAAGCCATGTAATCTCAGCCGGCTGGCAAACTCCTGCAGGAGAAAAGAATGCCCGTCCTGATAGATATGCCACTCCACGTCACTGAGGGAACCATTTTCAAAAAGATTCTTTGCAAAGATATACCTGGTTGGAAATTTAAGTGGGATGAGGGGAGAGAAGGAGAATGGAAAAATGGAATGAAAGGCAAAAGAAAAGTGAAGCAAAAAAAGAAAAAAATCAATAACCGACTTATTCCATGTCTGTCCAAACCACTTGACCTTTCTAGTTCATCAAGCTTTTTTTTTAAAAAAGAACTGAAGTGTTTCTAGCTCCTCATCAATCTTTAAGAAATCTGAATTCTTCACCTATATCTCTCCTTCCTTGCTCTGCACTAAGGTGAGAAGAGCATTTAGACTTCGAGGCCCAAAGCACAGCTCTCAGGTGGATTACTCCACTGGAAGAAAAGGGGCACTGAAAGAGGGTATCAATGGTGGCCAACAATTATCCCTGCTGGAAACCTGTCAAAACATAAAGCAAATAGTGCATGTCAACTTGAACTTAAGATTTCCTTATTATTATTGTAAGTAAGCCCTGAAACAAACAAACCAAAAAACCCAATCTAGTATAAAGCACCCAACACTTTTAATTTAAGGACTCTAGTCTTCTGAGTCTCCAGGCAGCCTAGCCATCCCTGTGTCCAGTGGAGAAGTAGAGAAGAAAGTATATTTAAGTGGGGTCACCTATGGAGCAGGAAATGCATTTCCTACTAACTGCAGTATTCACCAGGAAAGCAGACTCTCCTCCAAAGCAAGCACATATGCACTCTTGCTTCCTATGCTGCTGAGCTTCTAATCCAGATATAAGAAATCTAAGAATCCAACTAGTTTTGCCCCTTGTTTACTTCTGTAACTAAAGGAGCATCTGGTAAAGAGAAAATCAGAGCTACCTGGAAACTCTTGCTTCAGGAGGGTCAATTCTGCTTTCAAACCTCAGGCATCTTGATACAAAACACAATTTATATCCTAAACAATGAACTTCAGTTTCTAAGGCAACACTCAGCACCTGGCCACTTCTGAGAAAATGAAATTCAGAATCCTTGTGTACAAATGGCTCAGGCAAGTGCACGTCACAAGGCTGCAAGTGTTGTGAAAAGAGAATGGGCTGCAGAGTCACATTCCTAAGCCCTATCCTGGCCTCAAAATTCAAGAGCTGTGTCGCCATGGGCAAGTCATTTGACTCTCGGCCCACTTCTTCCTCTGCACGAAGAGAGAACAGTTGAGCCTAACTCACAGAGCTGCGAGGACTGGGACGGAATACTTACAAGGTGCTCATGAGAGGGACTGGTACGTAAGCTAGGAAGGTACTAATTTGGGAGCTCCAGGGGTCAACCTGTCCATTCTGGACTGGCTGAACTACAGCCTAGCTGAAGGCAACAAAGAGGTGAATTTCCAGTTCCAGTTTCTGAACAATGTTTTCAGCTTCCTCACAGGTAACATGGAAAGTGAAATCTCACGAAGAGAAGTTAAGTATGTGTAAATAAGCCCTATACAAGGGCCCTCGTCTCTCTAAGATGAGCATTTCTTCCTCTCTCCAGAGCTGGTGGTGATGGGGAGAGAGGCAGTTAGAAGGCCGTGGTCAACGCTGAGGAGGAGGAACCACTGCAGCCTGAACGCAGGGGTTGCAGAGAAGAACCAGCTTAAGGATCGAGGCGTCAGGGTCTCTGCTCTAAAGCCACATGCTGTTGTTTCTTTTAACTTAAACATAAAAGATTTAGATTTCTCCTTCCCTGTCATCGAGTCTCCCAAACAACCCATGCTCTTCCTTTGGAACACATCTGACACACATGAGCACGTGCATAGTCTCAGAGTGCCCTGTTAGACTAAGGTCACCATGAAGGTGGAGACAGGCTCTGCTCTGCTTACTGCTGCAGCTCCTGGGCCTGGCCTGGTACCTCAACATAGGCAGCATTCGACAAATTGGTGCTGAGCAAATGAATAAAGGAAGAAAATTTGGGGCCATGATGTGTAATTAGTTATTCTTTCTGTCAAAAATTTGCTCCCCTACACCCCCTGCCCAAGAAAACACCTAGGATGTTGTAGCTACCTATAGTGCAATCAATTTCCATCTCTTCCTTTATAAGTAAATGTTAAGATCTTATAGCTTCTAAACAAAATACTTCTGGAATTCCTGTTTTGGCTCAGTGGGTTAAGAACCCAACAACAGTGTCCCTGAGGATGTGGGTTCAACCCCTGGCCTTGTTCAGTGGGTTAAGGATCCGGCATTCCAGGGCTGTGGCATAGGCTGTGGCAGTTGCAGCTTCGATTCAACCCCTAGCCTGGGAACTTCCATATGCCATAGGTGTGGCTCTAGAAGAAAAACAAACCAAAAATGTTCTGTTTCTTTTTGGGGGGCCATGCCTGTGGCATGCAAAAGTGTCCAGGCCACAGACTGAACCTGAGCCACAGCAATGACAATGCCAGGTCCTTAACACACTGAAGCACCAGGGAACTCCAAAATACTTCTATTTCTGATGGGTCTCTCACATGCCTACCTCACTAAGAGGCTGGAAATCAAAAGACCAATGGTGAGTATGTTTCCAAGCAACCCAGAGAGTTATATGTAATTCATTTTCCTAATCCTAGAGGCATTGGCTTGGGAGAATGGAGAGGAAAATAGGTAGAAGCACATCCAACAGCTGAAAAAGAACCAAAACCCATAACCCAACAAATTATAATTCACATATCTAGCTTTTACAAAGAGCAGGCTCTCTCCTGGCATCCAGAGAGAAGGAATGCCTAGCCTGTCAGGTTTGTTTTACATATCTTGAATGATTTTGAAGTAATGTTTTTTTAAAAAAAGTCACAATACATCTACGAACATACCCTTATGTTTTCCCTCCAGGAGGGTTTATGGGAACACTAAGAGTAGAACAAGTTTCTATAATTTGGAATTAAATAGATAACCAATCTAGTGTCTTCAGAAGTGAGCAGGCAATAAAAATGTATTTTCTATTTTGACAACTCTAGGGGCTTAAGACAGACCACCATGATGGACCTAGAAATTATCATACCAAGTGAAGTCAGTCAGACAGTGAGACACCAACATCAAATGCTATCACTGACGTGTGTAATCCAAAAACAGGACACAATGAACTTCTTTGCAGAACAGATACTGACTCGCAGACTTTGAAAAACTTATGGTTTCCAAATGAGGCAGGTTGGGGGGATAGGCTGGGGGTTTGGGATGGAAATGCTATATATAAAATTGGGTTGTGACGATGGTTGTACAACTATAAATGTAATAAAATTCATTGAGTAACTAAAAAAAAAAAGACAGACCACCATGGTTGAAATCACCATTTCACACTATATAGGACACTCAGAGCCTTCAGATTAAAAAATCCTCAGTGATGTCCAGATCAAGGCACCCCTCGCTTCCTCTCCAAATGGCTTGAATGAGAGTCACAGCCTGGTCTTGAGGCAGAACCAGGAACTCCAGAGCCTAGATGGACCAGCGCCTCTGGATCAGATGAGCTGAGTTCCCGAGGCAGCCGCTGGCCTTCACAAAAAGCGACTCTACAGCTCACTCCTTCTGGTGGTCAGGACGGTGCCCTTCCCCTGACTGACTGAGGCACTGCCTCTTACAGACTCTGGCCAACAAAAGTCCTGTCACATAACAAAGGGTCCAAAGAGGATAAATCCAAGACTGAAACCAATTTTGCAAATGTGTTCTTTCTACTCAGATATCTTGTCGTGAAGAATAAAAAAAGGATAAATGTCCTTCCCTTATTACTTTAGGAAAAGAAATTTTAATTGTCTGCTTTTTCCTTCAAGGTGATGACCAGCCACTGATTCATTTGGTTTGCTAGAACATACACTGCTACTTAAGTGTTTGTTCTGTGCCCTTTAGCAGGTAATGGTTGTACTAAGTAGCTACCAGCCTGCTTCTATGCCAGAAAAGATTAAGGAAACATAATCAGGGCCAATGTGAGAAATTAAATGCATTTAGTTTGTGAAAAACACCATTTCCTTTCTTGACATATATGGTAACTCTGTGAAATTATAAGTCTAAACAAATCTGTATTGTGTTGGCTTTAAAAAGAGGACAATTTGGGGAGTTCCCGTGGTGGCTGGGTGGTAATGAACCCGACCAGGGTGCGGAGGATGCGGGTTTAATCCCTGGCCTTGCTCAGTAGGTTAAGGATCTGGCGTTGCTGGGAGCTGTGGTGTGGGTCACAGATGTAGCGTGGGTGTGGCTGTGGCGTAGGCCAGCAGCTGCAGCTCCCACTGGACCCTTAGCCTGGGAACTTCCATATGTACGGCCCTAAAGAGAAAAAAAAAGGAAGAAGAAGACAACTTGTCCAAGTATAACTTTCAAAGACCAGAGCAGTGCAGGGTCTGAGCCAGAGGAGAACACATGCAGTGCTGGGCACGCAGCGTGTGAGCGGTGGAGAGCTCGGGGTCTTACCTGTCACTGTACACAGACCTCTCAAAGATCCGTACCGCCTTCTCGGCCTCTAAGAGCTTCTCAGGGAAGGGCTCCAACTGTACTTTCAGGCGGCTCATAAAAGAAAATGTCTGGAATGTGTAGGACCATCGTGTTGGATTCTGGTACATCATATCCAGTAAGTTTCCAAGATTTGGGCTAGTGCAGGCCTAGAGGTCAATTACAAAAGAGGAGAAGTTCCCAGAAGGCATGTTTACGGCACAGTGTTTACCACTCCCCACCTCCGAAGGTGGAACAATCAACGTGAGAAGAGGCAATTACAAAAGTCCCTTTTCCCTCCAAAGATAGAATTGCATCCCTCAGTCAAAACTACATAATCAAGGAGGAGCCATTCCTACTTTATTAGACAAGAACCTGCTAGAGGGAGAGGACACGCCACCTTTAACATACCAGCAAAGAGTGGAGGGAGAGCCACACACAGAATTAGCACAGCCACTGACTGCTGGGTTTGTGGAGCGTGCGGGAGGGGTGTGAACAGTCAACAACCACCCAATGCTCCACCTGAAATCAGACATTCCTATTCTAACACCGTGTTGCTCCTCTTCTGAGCTTCCATTTGTGGCACTTTCTCTTTAAACCTTCAGCCCAGGGAGTTCCAGTTGTGGCTTAGCGGAAACGAATCCAACTAGGAACCACGAGGTTGCGGGTTCAATCCCTGGCCTCACTCAGTGGGTTAAGGATCTGGCATTATTGCCGTGAGCTGTGGTGTCGGTCGCAGATGCGGCTCGGATCTGGCGTGGCTGTGACTGTGGCGTAGGCCAGCAACCATAGCTCCAATTCGACCCCTGGCCTGGGAACCTCCATATGCTGCGGGTGCGGCCCTAAAGACAAAAATAAAGAAATAAACACATAAATAAATAAATAATAAATAAAACTTCAACTCAGATAAGAAAATAACTGACCACTGGAAAATCCAATCAACCAAATAGAGTTCTTGCTCTCTCATAGCAAGGCCACAATTTGTTTTGTTTTGTTTTGTTTTTTTGTCTTTTTGCTATTTCTTGGGCCGCTCCCACGGCATATGGAGGTTCCCAGGCTAGTGGTTGAATCGGAGCTGCAGCCACCGGCCTACGCCAGAGCCACAGCAACGCAGGATCCGAGCCACGTCTGCAACCCACACCACAACTCATGGCAACGCCGGATCGTCAACCTACTGAGCAAGGGCAGGGACCGAACCCGCAACCTCATGGTTCCTAGTTGGATTCGTTAACCACTGCGCCACGACGGGAACTCCCACAATTTGTTAAACAAACAAAAACAAATACTTCCTCCTCAACTCTAGAGACTTCACGAAAGGCATGTGAAGACCCGCTTACTCAGCAGGTGCAGATGGGAACACAGGGAACCCTGGATTCTTTCCTAGGCCCCGCCGCTGACTCACGGCAAAAGTGAAGTCTGTGCAGAACACTTTGGACCTGCATTCATTCAGTCACCATTAACTCAAGGCCTGTGCGAATGAGAGGCCACGTGAGTGAGGTGCTGTGAGGGGTACCGAAAGCAAAACGAAGATTTACCTCAACATTCGCTGTACTCTGTTACCTCATTCAACCTTCAAAACAGCTTCAGGAGGTAGGTGCTACTATTATGCCCATTTCTTGAGAATATCCACTCACAAAGGTTACGTAACTGACTTGTCCAAGGTTTCGTGGTGACTGAGTGTTGAATAGGGACTCAAACCTGGCTTCCTCTAACTTTTCCATGCTAATACTTCTCCATATAAGGGTAAGCAAGACACGGTTCCCAAACTGGAGGAGCTCCCAATGCAAAAGGAAAGGGGGTGACACAGCTAGAGAGCTAGAATTGAAAGGCAGAACGTATGATGAAGAGGTGATCACGTACGGTGGAGGGAATCTAATAAAATTTCTGGAAAAAAGCGGTACTAAGTTGGGAAGTAAATGATACATCAAATTACCACAGATGGAAACGGGGATTAAGAAGAAAGCAATTCAGGTAGAGACAAAAATTCAGGAGGGGGTAAAAAAAAAAAAAATTAGACAATCACAAATGGTCTAGTTTGGCTAAATCTTACCCCTAGATTCCAAAGAAGGGTCTGGGCCCTTTGGACGCCTTCAGCAGGAGCACTGCAGGTAGAACAGAGTGGATCACAAGATAATTTCCCTCTTTCCAACCCCCCAACCCACAGACACACACCAGCCTCACAACTGGCCCCTGGCTAAGAGCTGGAGGGGGAAGCAGGGGGCAAATCTGAATCTACTTGAGTCTGCGATGGTGTCACTAGAGACTGCAGGGAGCCCTTGGTATGTGGCATAGTTCTGAGATGGCACGGAAGTCCCGCTGCGCTGGCAGAGGGACCAGAGCTGACTGGGTGGGGGCCTTGACCAGAAAGCTTTGGGCTACCAAGGGGAGGACCAATCCGTGTGCTCAGGACAAGCAGCCTCTCAGGAGGCAAAGCTGTTACCAGAGACAGGCGAAAACAGAACAATCTCCATGAGATTCAAGACACCACCATGTTGCTAAGAACAGGCTACCATGAAAAAGGCACAATGCAAAAAGAACATTCTCAGAGGAGAAAAATGCAACTGCCAAAACAAAACACCCAATGGAGACAGTAACCAGCAGACTAAACTGCCGTAAAGCTAATTATTGAAAGCACGCAGAACGTCAACTCCAGAAAGTTCCCTCGACTAAGAGGAAAGCAAGCAAAAAATGATGAAAGAAATGAAAAGGCACACAGTATAGGAGATCCAGTGTACACTGTTATAAAGTGGGAGGGTAGGCTTTGTTTTTTCTTTCTTTCCTTTGGAAAGACATGATGTAATGCCCCTGCGCCCACATCAGGGCAGTTAATGCAATTTTGTATCAAACGACTTTTCAAACAAGGGCCAAAACTGTGTGCAACTTCACAGCACCCCTAGCCCAGACAAAGCTACATAACCAAATGGTTTTCCTTGTTGTGTCCAATACAGTGGACACAATACAGGTCCAATACAGAGAAGTGAAATGCCACCCCCAATAAAAAGATGAGCAGAGGAAAGACCAGTGTCAAGTGTGTATCTCCCTCTCATCAAATTTCGCCATCTCTGTCCAACAGAAACAAGATATATCTCTAGGTGTTTTAGAACAGCAATGAAGTTTAAAACCATGGTATAACTAGGAGTTCAGATGAAAAAGAAGCCAAAATCCAAGAAAATCTGAAATGTGAGATTTTCCACATTTCAATTTGCTGAGTACCAGAAAAGATTTAATATAGATTTATATACACAGCTTTTACACACACACACACACACAAACATGAACCCCAAAATGGGCCTATCCTGACAAAATGTCAACAATACATTAAAGCAAAACAAAACAAAAACCTAAGAGGAAGGAGGAAAAACATGAATTACTTATACGTAAAAGAAACAAACAAAAAAGGGAGTTCCCTGGTGGTCTAGTGGTTAGGACTTGGTGCTTTCATCTCTGTGGCCTGGGTTCAGTCCCTGGCTTGGGAACTGAGATCCCACATCAAGCCACTGCAAGCTGAGGCCAAAAAAAAAAAAAAAAAAAAAAATCAGAACCATATAACACTATAACACTTCCCTATGACAGAAACTAAAGACTGCTTTTTTTCTCTTTATGGCACCTGCAGCATATGGAAGCTCCCAGGCTACGGCTCAAATTGGAGCTGCAGCTGCTGGCCTATACCACAACCACGGCAATGCCAGATCTGAGCCACATCTGAGACCCATGCCACAGGTTGCAGCAATGCCAGATCTTTAACCCACTGAGCAAGGCCAGGGATCGAACCCGCATTCTCACCAAGACTACATCAGGTTCCTAACCTGCTGAGCCACAAGAGGGACTCCAGAAACCAAAGACATTTTAAGACAAGCAATCATTCAGAAATGATACCACCCACTTTCTGAAAAATTTTTCTCTAAGATACATTCAACCAATTGAAAAATGAATCAAAATAAGAATTAAGAAACAGAAGTGGCAGTAAGAAAACAGTGATCAGTGAATGACCAGTGTTAAGTATAAAGGAATTATTATTACCGTGGTTTACTTTACTGCCAATTTCTATAGTTAAGAGAGAAACTTCACAATGCAAAAACATTCTGGATCTATAAAACTACAGCTTTCTATACCTAGAGGATGTAGTCTGGAGAAGAAGGTAATACAAAAGTAGCAAAGTTTTTTTTTTTCTTTCATAGAGACTCCATTAACATTGATAAATAGGTTTAAATGTGTACGTGTGTGTGCGTGCATGCGTGTGTGTGTGTGTGTGTGTGTGTGTGTGTGTGTGTGTGTGTGTGTATTTATTGGAGTACAGTCAATTTACAATATGATATTAGTTTCAGGGGTATAGCAAAGTGATTCAGTATTTTTGCAGACTATACTCCACTATAGGTTTTTATAAGATAATGACTATAATTCCCTGTGCTATACAGTAATCCTTGTTACTTATCTATTTTACACATAGTAGTTTGTATCTGTTAATCCCATAATCGTAATTTGTCCCTCCCCTTCTCCTAGCATCTTTGATAACCACTCGTTTGTTTTCTTTATCTGTGAAGTCTTAAACATATGTATTTTTTATTTAAATGTTTCCACTGGTAGAATAAAAATAGCAAAGTTTCCATATGAATGAAGGGGAGAAAAATGAAAGAAATATTCAAATATTGCATAAAGGAAAAAAAGGAGATGAAAGCACAAAATAAGGTGGCAGGAATATATTAAACATAATCATGATAAAAGAGAAAAATTCCCAGGAAAGGCAAACCCTAAGATTGGGTAAGATCTATAAATTCTGTTCATAATAGAAACACCTAAAACAAGATGACATAGATTCGTTAAAAACAAAGGGACAGCAAAAATTCCACCAAGTAGATGCAAATGGAAAGAAAGCCCACGTGACAAAGCTGTATTAAGAAAAAAAGCATTAAACACGACAAGAGAGTTTTTTTAAAAAACTAATAAAGCCATAAAGACTCCACACAGAAGTCATGAACATTCTTCTACAGAAAAATAAAGCACGGAAACACAAAAATATAAAGTCAATTAAAAACAAGGAAAAATGGGCAAAACACAGTAATAGCATAAAAATTTAGTACACCACTTTTCTTAGAATTTAATTCAACAAGTAGACCTCCAAAATGAGAACTTAGAGGATAAAACTCGAAATCATTAGTTTTTCACCTATCTGAAACTGGGATACATCTCACAATGCTTATTAAATTTAATTATTTTATTTTTTAAAAATTATTTTAAATAATTAAAACAAACATTTTAATTATTCTTTGGAAGTGCTGCTAAATTGATAATGCATTTCACAATCAATGATATCTTAAAATTTATAAAAATGTCACATCAAACTCCATATACCTTACAGATAATACACATTCTTCTTAAAAGCCCAAGGCACATTTACCAAAATTTTACCTAGGTCATGAAGAAAACCTCAGTGAGCTTCTCCAACTAGAAACCTTATAAGTCACGCTTATAAGTCGTAACAAAATAAAACTAGAATTAACAAAATAATAAACATACAAAATCCACTCAGAATATGTAAAACACTAAAAATAATTCTGAGGCAAAAAATAAACCAAAATTACAATTACAAACACTTGTTTGTGAAATTTCAGTTAAAATCTCATTTGTCAAAATCTAGAAGACAGGGCCAAAGCTTATCCCATGAAGAAAACTTCCAGTTGCACATGCTTTTAATATTAAGGCAGAAAAAAAGAAAAAAAATACCCAAATTAATCACACACTGAAAGCTTTAAAAATGCAAAGAAGCTCTGAGAGATAAACAAATTTAAAGGTAAAAATTAATGAATTAGAATGCAACCCCCATAGAATTAAAAAAATAAAACCATTAATTGAGTCTTAGGACAAGTAGACAATCATCTATCAAATCTATCTCTGCCAAAATATTCACACAAATAAACATCAGACAAAAGATAGAACAATTCTCAATGTAGAAGAACTTAAATTATAAAAGTTCTCAATGTAGAAGAACTTAAATTATAAAAGAATACGCATAATCATTTTACACTATTAAATTTGAAAATCTCTATAAAAGGGCAATTTTCCTTTTTTCTTTCTTTTTTTTTTTCCGGTCTTTTTGCCTTTTCTTGGGCCGCTCCCTCAGCATATGGAGGTTCCCAGGCTAGGGGTTGAATCAGGGCTGTAGCCGCCAGCCTACGCCAGACCCCCAGCAACGCGGGATCCGAGCCGCGTCTGCAACCTACACCACAGCTCACGGCAACGCCGGATCGTTAACCCACTGAGCAAGGGCAGGGACCGAACCCGCAACCTCATGGTTCCTAGTCGATTCATTAGCCACTGAGCCAGGACGGGAACTCCAAAAGGGCAATTTTCTAGGAAAACAAAATTATCAAAATTGACACAAGAAGGATAAAAAAAGTGAATAATAATTTTGGACAAAATAGTTGTCCAATAACTATTCTCCCAAATAGAAATGAATCCATATAATTTTAAAAGAGATTTCTAGCATATCTTCAAGGAAAAGATAATTCCTCTGCTAAAAATGATCCAAAACTTCTCAATTCATTTTCATAATCCTGATGGTAAAACCTGTCAAAAACTGTACATACAAACAGTAATACCAATTGAATTTATAAATAACAATGCAAAATTCCAAACAACAAATTAGCAAATTAGTGCGACAGTATACCATGACCAAAAGAGTTCATTCTAGGAATGTGAAGATGGTATTGTTATCAAATCAATGACTAACATTAAGAGGTAAAAAAAGAAAAAATCCCATGGTTATGTCACTAGATGCTAAAAAAGGCTTTGGATGAAAATTTAACATCTGATACTAATAAAAACAGTTAATATCCTACTAATAGAAGGGTACCTCCTCCACATGGTCTATTGAAATGAATGACAGTCACAGAATTTAAAAATGGTACATTAGAGATAGTTTCACTAAAGACAGAAAAGATAAGGGTAACTATCATAACTGCTATTTTTTAATATTGTTCTGGACCATCTATCCAGTGAAAGAAAACAGAAATGAGGTTTGGATAGTGGAAAACTCTCACAAATGATTAGTATTTAGAGAAAACTATTATTTTCTAAAACCCCAAGCAAATAAGGCAAAAAAATTAATATGAGAATTAAGTCTCATAAGATATACACAACAATCAACTGCTTTTCTTTAAAACGGCAATAACCAGTCGAAAAAAAAAATGATAGGAAAAGAGATCCCAGTCACAATAACAAAATATATAACCACTCAGGAATAATCTCAACAAGACTACTCCTGGGCCAGACAGATAACAAGTTGGGGAAAAATCAGGCTCCTATAACTTTTAAAGTCACATAAAGAGTAAAACCTTAAAAGCAAGAGAAAGAAAAACAGGTGTGTATTTTTGTAATATTGGGCCGCGAGAGGTATTTTTAAACTTTAATGTTAAAGGAAGTAACTACGAAGTAAAATATTTGACCACATAAAAACATCAAAGTATAATATTACAAAACATCCATAAATATAAAGGAAAAATAACAAACTGGGGAAAGTATCAATAACATACGACAAAGAGTCAAGAGACCTAGCAATGAGACTTATGAAGCCATTACAAAAAGATCTCAACAGGAAAAAAAAAAAGGCTACAGTCATCAAAACAGTATGGTACTGGCACAAAAACAGAAATATAGATCAGTGGAACAGGATTGGTTAGGAAACCCTAAACAAAACAAAAAGACAACCCACAAAATGGGAGAAAATGTTTGCAAATGACGCAACTGGCAGGGAATTAATCTCCAAAATATACGAATGCCTCCTGCAGCTCAATTAAGAAGAAGAAAAAAATTAAAAAATGGGCAGAAAACATGCCCAAACACTTATGGTCAATTAATCTATGACAAAAGAGGTAAGAATATACCTCCTTTGGAGAAAAGACAGTCTCTTCAAAAAGTGGTGCTGGGAAAACTGGACAGCTACATGCAAAAGACTGAAATTAGAACATTCTCTAACACCACACACAAAAATAAACTCAAAATGGATTAAAGACCTACGTGTAAGACCAGATACTATAAACTCTTAGAGAAAAACACAGGCTCTCTGACATAAACCGCAGCAATATTTTCTCGGATCCAGAAGTAATGGCAATAAAAATGAAAATAAATAAATGGAATCTGATTAAACCTAAAAAGTTTCTGCACAGCAAAGGAAACCCCAAACAAAACAAAAAGATTACCCCACAGAATGGGAGAAAATATTTACAAATGAAGCAAATGACAAGGGATTAATCTCCAAAATATACAAACACCTTCTGCAGCTCAATATAAAAAAACAAAACAAAACAATAAGCAAGCCAATTAAAAAGTGGGCAGAAGATCTAAATAGACCTTTCTCCAGAGAAGACATATGACGGCCAAAAAACACAGGAAAAGATACTCAACATCACTAATTATTAGAGAAATGCAAATCAAAACCACAATGAGGTACCGTACCACCTTACACCAGCCAGAATGGCCATCATCAAAAAGTCTACAAATAATAAATGCTGGAGAGGGTGTAGAGAAAAAGCAACCGTCTTACACTGTTGGTGGGAATGTACATTGGTGAGACCACTATGGAAAAGAGTTATGGAGGTTTCTCAAAAAACTAAAAACAGAACTACCACACAGTGCAGCAATTCCACTTCTGGGCATCTCTCTGGAGAAAACTATAATTCAAAAATATACATGCATCCCAATGTTCACTGCAGTATTATTTACAATAGCCAAGACATGGAAGCAACCTAGATGTACATCAACAGAGGAATGGATAAAGAAGATGTGGTACATAAACACAATGGAATATTTCTCAGCTGTAGAATATGACATAATGCCATTTGCAGTAACATGGATGGACCTAGACACTATCATACCAAGTGAGTTAGTCAGATAGTGAGAGACAAACATCATATATTACATATATGTGGAATCTTTAAAAAAAAAAAAAAAGGATACAAATGAACTTATTTGCAGGATAGAAACAGACTCAGACTTTGAAAAACTTATGGTTACCAAAGGGGACAAGTGGAGGGGGTGGGAGGGATGGACTGGGCATTCAGGATTGGCATATGCACACTGAGCTATATGGAATGATTGGCCAGTGGGGACCTGCTGTATGGTACAGAGAACTCTACCTCGTATTCTGTGATAACCTGTGTAGCAAAAGAATCTGCAAGAAAATGGATTGGTGTCTATGTATGACTGGGTCCCTTTGTTGTACAGCAGCGATCATCATGGCCTTGTAAATTAATAATACTTCAATAATTACACTTTGATATACTTTTAAAAAAAGAGGTCTGAATAGGCAATTCACTAAAGAATACTAATGAATGGCTGACAAACATTAAAAAGTTGTTCAATTCATTGGTAATCAAAGAAACGTAAAATAAAATAACACACCATTAATTTTCTTACCTCTCAAATTAGAAAGGATGAAAAAATAAAGAACATCTGGTGTTACTGAAAGTTTGAGAAAAGTAGTACAACTTTTCTGAAGGAAAAATTTTCTCAATAAAACATGTAATTTTGTCACATCAAAATTCCAGCTATAGGTTATGGTTTTAGATCACCTTCAAATTTCATGTATTAAAAAAAGAAAGGGACAGCTACAAGGATATTCATCACTGTAGCACTGTTTCTAATAGGGAGAAATTAGAAAACTAAATATTCAAAGGAAAAGATTGGATACCTAAATGACAGCACATCATATTATGCGGTACATGGCAACCATTAAAATGACATTACTATCAATGGAAGATGACCTTGTCTATCAAGTGACATGCAGATGACAACCACGATTTTTCTTTTAAAAAAAAGGAAGTAGATGCCTATGTTTTACACATTTATGTCAGGGTATGTAAATAAAAATATATACTCTGTAGAAATAAATCTAAAAGGACAAAAATGTTAAATATTTTGCTTCTGAATAATGGGATTATGGGAGTATTAGTTATCTAAACTGTGCCAAAATTTAGTGGCTTAAAAAAAAATCATTAACTCCATTTCAGTGGGAAAGGAAATCTGGGGCACAGTTTAGCCAGATGGTTCACTGCCTCAGGGTTTTCCATGAGATTTCAATTAGGATATTGGCTGAGGTTACAGTCATCTGAAGACTTGACTGGGGACTGAAGGATCTTCCAGTAAGACTCATTCGCATAGCTGTTGGCAGGAGGACTCAGTCCTTGCTGCGTGGGCCTCTTCCCAGACAGCTATACTGCATTATATGGCAGCTGGCATCCCCAGGGACAAAGCAATCAAGAAAGAACAAGATGGAAGATACAATGTCTTATGACCTACCACAGACACACACTGCTAATCCTGCTACACTGTATTTACTAGAAGCAAGTCACTAAGTCCAGCCTGCACTCTAGGGGAGAATTAAGGTCCACTTCTTGAAGGAAAGAGCCTCAAACAACTTGTGGATATATTTTTAAATCCCGGAAACAGGTGACTGGTGGCATACTCAGAAAAAGATAATTTAGTTTCTAAACAGGAAAGTTAACTTCACAAATACCCACCCACACACACAGCGCACACATACACAGAGAAAATTTACAAAACAAATAGCCTCAATAAGAATTACATGCCTGCCAAAAAAAGGTAACACAATCTTGAGGTGGAGTAACAGAAAAATGGCAGCCAGAACAAGCTCTGTGACATCCTGCACCATTTAAACCACATCTAGAATGTCCCGTGCAGCTCGGAGCACCCATCTTACTAAAATCTAAGTGGAAAAAGAACAAACTGAAGTGCATCACCCAAAGTTACTTCAAAATGAGAAAAGGTCTGGAGGATAATGGAATTTGGTTTCAAAGAGAGAAGGCTCGAGGGGGAGAAAAAGCAGGCAACTCCAGGCCTTAGAAATGTATGAAGGGTTGCCAGGTGGAAAAGTTAAAAGACTGCAGTGAGCCAATGAGTCAGAGTCACAGGTATGCAAAGTGGCTCAGACAAGAACTTTCTAACAATAGGTTGTTAAAAACAAGAATGAGGCACTCAGTGAACAACGTTTCTGGTGACTGGTGAGGAGGCTGTGGAGACTGAGGCAGGTACTGCCACTCCCTCAACTTCCTCTAAGGTTTCTGTCCAAATCGGTTCTTCCCTGCTCACACTGCTGTGGCTGGTGCTGAAACCAACGCTATGCTATAGCTGCTCCCAAAGCAACAGACCTGACACCAGCACCTAAGCCACGAGGCCTAAGTAAAATGTACAGTGCTTGGGATAGGACAGTGCCTGGCATGCAGTATGTGCTTTATAAAGGCTAGCTAGTATTTCTGCAGCAACTCAAAACATGACAAGATGCTCTCTAAGGTGACCCTCCAGTTTCTTAGATTTCATGAATAAGTCAAAATCACCATCAATCCTGAGGTCCATTTCCGTAACGTACCTAAGGGCAGGAATGACAAAATTAATCTTCAAAGCCAGGATGGCTGGACAGGCTTTGGGAAGCCATAAAGAACCAAGGCAAGTCCCTTTACTGATCTGTAAAAACGACACAAATCAAAACTAAACACATTCATACAGGTCATATTTTCTCTAGTGCATGTGGTCTGCTTTCCGGAATGAAGGTATTTTTAAAAAGGAGTCTCAAACGGGACTACTTCCCCTACTCAGAGCAAATTAGATTATTAAAATTAGTTTATTCACCCATGCCTGCCAACTACCCACCACAACCGAAAACTTACTTTTTGGGTGCCAGCAGCCTGGACATTCTGCCACGTTGCTACAGGTTCTGTAGCTACGTCCCACTCTGGGTAAGTTTTCGTGAGTAACTTCACAAAGGTGGATTTTCCCACAGCTGCAATGCAAACAGCATGTGTTGGGATGCTTCCCAAATCAGGGCTATAGGAAAAGGCTGCCATTAACTCTGCCACAGGTGCCCAACAAGAGGGAATAAATATCGGTTTCTCCAATTTCAAAACTCAGCAGCCACATCACTGCCAGATTGATAATGGGGCAGGCCATGCTAACCAGAGTCAGTCACCACAATGAATGCAGGCAACAGGGAATTCTTTTTTTTTTTTTTTTTTGCCACGGCTTGTAGTGGCTAGAAGTGGGATCTCAGTTCTCCCACCAGGGACTGAACCTGGGCCACAGTGGTGAAAGAACCAAATCCTAACCACTAGACTGCCAGGGAACTCCCAACACCCCATAAGATTTGATTTGTAATTTTAACATCTATCCCAACCTCCCAGAGGCAAAGAGTACTTAATAAGAGTTAAAAATGGAATACTACTCTCAAAAGCAGATGGAATCAGCTACACATGTTGTCAAGCTTGCATCACGGTCCTATTCACTCCGTGACCGTGTAAAAAATCACAAGTTTTCCAAGATAGAAAATGAAGATAATGACCCTCATTCATTTAACAAATCTAAATGACATTCAGGGAGTGCCACGACGTGCTCAGGACTGTCTGGCACTGGGGGTACAATGGCAAATAAAACACCGGGTGGATTCTGCCCTCACAGAACTTGTATGCAAGATAGACACTAAACAAACACAATAATAAGAAAGCATATTAAGTGCTAGGAAAGAAAAATCAGGATGGCTCTGACACTGCTCCGGAGATCAAGGAAGGTTCTTCTGAAAAATGTTATTTGAGGTGAGACCTGAAAGATGAAGTCTGGCCGGGCCCAAGGGCAGGGAAAGGTGGAGGGAGCGGCATGAACAAAGGTCGGGCAAAGAAAAACTTGGCTACAACAAGATAGCAGTCTGTGGCCTTGAAGGCACGGCAGTGACTGTGTGGTCAAGTGAAGGAAAATGGCTCATAAGGAGCGTGGAGAGGCAGGTCGGCAAGCCGGGGCCAGGTCACACGTGGCCTTGTGCTGTGGTGAGGAGTCTGGGGTCTCTTCCAAGGGCAATGCGAAACCAGTGACGATGGGTTTTAAGGAGGGAAATGACACGTCTACATCTCACTTTTAAAAGCCCACTCAACCAGTTATGGAAGAAAAGGCTGATGGGAAGGAGGCAGACCAGTTAGAAGATAATAATAGCTTGAATCGAGGTGATGGCAGATGAGGTAGAAAGTGGTGGCTGCTTTGAGAAATATTTTGGAGATGAAATTAACCCAGTACCACAACATTCAAGTTATCTTTTCCCACTTACACCAATGCCTAGCTCATCACTTCCTGAATTCCAGACTCACCGGCCAAGAGGCCTTCCAGACATTTTCGCTTGGATATCCCACACATAACTCAAAGTCAATATATTCCCTAAATGAACTCTTCATCCCCCCACCCCCAACACACACACCAAATTGAGCTTCCTTCCTGGTATGACAGCACCAGCCACTCAGTCAGAACTTCCTCCTCTGCCAAATCTCAAGTGGCAGCAAGTGCTTTTGCACCTGCCTTCTAAACTTTCCCTATCTGGGAGTTCCCGTCGTGGCTCAGTGGCAATGAATCTGACTAGTATCCATGAGGACACAGGTTCCATCCGGCTTTGCTCAGTGGGTTAAGGATCCAAGTTGCAGATGAGGCTCGGATTTGGCACCGCTGTGGCTGTGGTGTAGGCCAGCAGCTACAGCTCTGATTCAACCTCTAGCCTGGGAACCTCCATATGCTGTGGGTTGGCCCTAAAAAGACAAAAAATAAACTTCCCCCATCTGTCCTTTTCCCTCTATTTCCACCTCTCACTCAAGACCAGGCTCTCATTTCTTTCTTATTTTTTAAAAAAGTCTATTATAGTTGATTTATATTGTTCTATCAATTTCTGCTGTACAGCAAAGTGACCCAGTCATACATATATATACATTATTTTTTTTTTTTGTCTTTTTAGGGCCTCACCTGAAGCATATGGAGGTTCCCAAGCGAGGGGTCGAATTGGAGCTATAGCTGCCTGCCTACACCACAGCAACACCACCACCAGATCTGAGCCACATCTACAACCTACACCACAGCTCACGGCAACAGCAGATCCCTGACCCACTGAGTGAGGCCAGGGATTGAACCCGTATCCTCATGGATATTAGTTGGATTCCTTCTCGCTGCACCATAAAGGGAACTACTCCCATCCATTCTTTTTTTTTTTTTTTTTCTATGAGGCTTTCATTTCTTGCCTAACTCTGGCCTTGCCCTTTTCAATCCATCATTCATAATGCAGCTATAGTGAACACAAAACAGTACTGCCTAAAATACTTTGGCAGCTCCCTACTGCCTTCAGGACAAAATTTAAACCTTTTAGCATGGTCTATAACACACAGTGAAATTCCGCCCCTGCGTAGACCTCTCTGTCTTAGCTTCCTTCAGGCATTCTGAGCTCCCACTGGATCAAACTCCTTGTAACTCTAATCACGCCACACTGCCTGCTGCAAAAGTGCCTTTGCATGTGCTTTCCCAGTTCCTGAAGCTCCTTCTCTCCTCCTCTGGCCAACCTCTACTCAATCTTCAAGATTTTGCTCAGATGTACCTCCTGTGTGAAGCCTTTCAGGACTCTGACACCTCTAGGCTGGATCAGCTCCTTTGTGGTTGGCCAGGCATTACAGGTAAGCCTCTACCACTGCTACTATAATTCTGTTGCTCTAGGTAGAAGATGGGGCTCCTCCAGAGCAGGAAGCAAAGCCCAGACTAAAAACCTGGCTGAATGAATAAAACATATAAGACACTATTAATTCCAGTTCCCTAGGAAACCCACATTTGTTAAAAACCAAAAATGAACCTTAACAGTGTGTTTGGAGTGCAATCTCCCCCATCAGGGATAATCTTTCTCAAGTGAGTTCTACCCTTAGGAGGAACCCAAATGGAACCAAGAGAAGGAAGGGGAGGCACCCTTTCAGTCAATTCTATCAGCTATTCATGGTTACTGATCAGGAGTAAAGAGATGTCTTCAGCAGAAGAGCCCACACATCCAGTATGTGACATTTATTACCTACCACTCCAACTGTTCCCTGAACACAGAGTTAAGAACAAACACATAAACCTGTGCCTTTTGTACAGTCACACTCATCTCTCAGTCCCACCTCCAGCCAGCTCATGTGTGCCTTTGCACATGTGCTCAGCCTCTGCTCCTCCCTCCCACACTTCAGTGACTAAACATCTTTCCCTGTTCTACTCGGTCTATGTCTAAATCCCTTCCCCTACCAAGCCTAAAGCCCACCTCTTCCACCAAGTTCAGGATGTCTCTAGCTCACACCCAATTCCTACCACGACGGGCAGTTGAATCAAACAAGAAATATTTATTAACTGCCTCTGATAGGGTTAGCAGTTAACTGTTTGGATTGTTTCATGGGTCTCAGTGTTGGTTTCCTAACAGGATCTGAATCTCTGAGGTTGGTCCCAGGAACCCACATATTTAAAGGATGCCCCAGTGATCCTGAGGCAGATGTGTATTTGAGACTGCCACAGCTGCACTGCCATCTGATCAGTCGACAGAGGTGGCTTTTTAAAAATACAAATTCCGGAAGTTCCCATCATGGCGCAGTGGAAAGGAATCTGACTAGGAACCATGAGGTGCGGGTTTGATCCCTGGCCTCACTCAATGGGTTGGGGATCCAGTGTTGCTGTGAGCTGTGGTGTAGGTTGCAGACGAGGCTCAGATCCCGCGTTGCTGTGGCTGTGGCTGTGGCCAGCGGCTACAGCTCCGATTAGACCCCTAGCCTGGGAACCTCCATGTGCCGCAGGTGCGGCCCTAAAAAGACAAAAGACAAAAAAAAAGGTTCCAAAACCACACCCTAGACTACTAAATAAGGCCCTCTGGGCTTGTCATGGAGTTACCAACAGAGTCTCCAGAATTAATTAAAGATTGGTTGAGTTTGTGTATTATCAGATACCTGTCTGCCCTGAGTAGCCCTTCATTTAAAACATTCGGTAGGGGTGCTCCTGTTGTGGCTCAGCGGTAACGAACCTGACTAGCATCCAGGAGGACATGGGTTTGATCTCTGGCCTCACTCAGCACGTTAAGCGATCTGCCGTTGCCATGAGCTGTGGTGTAGGTCACAGACACGGTTCTGATCTGGTGTTGCTGTGGCCGTGGCTGTGGTGAGGGCTGGCAGCTACAGCTCCAATTCGACCCCTAGCCTGGGAACTTCCATATGCCATAGGTATGGCCCTAAAAAGACAATCAATCAGTCAATAAAATATTTGAGAGTCAATATTTAGATGGTAGGCTGTTGATTAAGCCTAAAACATGGTCTCTGCCTATCAGCTGAAAAACTACTTAAATTAATACAAAAAGATGAAGGTAACTGATTAGTTAGATGGGTAGCATGGAATGTGAGAATTACCTAAATTTTTAAAAAGTTAAAAACAACTACCTAAGGAATGATTGCAGATGGAAAGAAAGGGCCCTGAGGGTTAGGGAGTGCCAACTTCACCTCTGAGATCAGAAACTATTAGTTCATCTAAGGGCAGTCAGGACTCTGAGAAACTGACTCATGCCGTTTAAAGACACAAAACCCAGAATGCCAACAAATTAGATATAATGGGAAATATATTGCTCCAATTACTGGAACAATCACACCAGAGCAACACCCCCACCTCGCATACCACTCCTCATTCCAAAGCGTCTAGAAAGCCAGTTTAGTAATGAGGAGCCAGCTTCAGCCAAGAACGACAGTAAATGGTGGTGGACGGTCCAAGGAGCTTTGCCATCCATGCTGCTGTAGGGCGAGGAGAGCCTGGGTAGTTCACAATAGGACTGCATGTCTTAAACCACATTCCAAGAGAATCCGGCTGTGCCAGGCACCACCCACAGATAGGGAACAATTGTTTTAAAAAATAATTCAAAATGCTATATTTATATTAAAATTAAGCACAATAGAACTTTTTTTAAGGCTATGATACCTGATTGTAATTGTTTCTTTCCTTTAAGAAGGTTTTGTTTTTGTTTTGTTTTGTTTTTTGCTTTAACAGCCACACCTGTGGCATATGGAAGTTTCCAGGCTAGGGGTCAAATCAGAGTTGCAGCTGCTGTGGGACCCGAGCCGAGTCTGTGACCTACACCACAGCTCATGACAACGCCGGATCCTTAACCCACTGAGCAAGGCCAGGAATCGAGCTTGTATCTTCATGGATACAAGTCAGGTTCTTAACCCACTGAGCCACCACAGGAACTCCTGTTTTGTTTTGTTTTGTTTTAAGACAAAATGTTTAAAAAAAAAAAAAGACAAAATGTTTTAAAGTATTCCCCGGGGTTTCATAAAAATGGTGTTGTCTGTTTCTCCACTGCTACACTGGCCTCCTCCTAGTGACCAGAACATCTGTGTCCGTCAAAGGCCTCTCTTCAGGCAACACTGGGCAGATGGACAAATGCCTCCCTTTGTTGGGTCTCTACACAGAGCACCAGCCTAGTATGACAGCCTCATCTCAGGCTTGTTACAATTCAGTTAGATTCCGGCTTAACTGTTCTCTTTCAATATACTTTTTAATATCATGAAATGTGAGAGGTATCAGATCTCATAAGCAGCATTAAACCTTCCCTAGGGCCTTGGCTACCACTGAACTTCATTATGTCTGCCATGACTTGAAAAAGGGTGGGAGGTGTTTTCTTTGAGTACATTACATCAACATGCTGATTTCTATTAGCACCAGGATTGTCATTCCACAAGCGGGACCAAAGGGTTCTATTGTTAATGTTCATCCTTTCCCAAATCATGTTTTTTTCTTTCCTTCCACAAATTTTTCTATAAACCATGATGCCTGCTATAGCTACATTATACTAAAACCTAGCAGTACGATAGTATCTGATGTAACACTCAAAATATATTATTTTAAATTTAATATGCTTACAGCTCATGGGACCCTCTTAAATATACCATCATCTCCAGGCATTTTATTCTTCTGAATGAGATGGGGGAAAAAATCCAATTCTAAACCCTTTACCAAAGAGCAAACAAAAACAACAAATATAAAACTGCCTATCTTGAAGTTCCCTTATGACACAGTAGGTTAAGGATCTGGCATTGTCACTGTAGCAGCTTGGAGAGCTGCTGTGGCAAAGGTTCAATCCCTGGTGTGGGAACTTCCATTTGCTGTGGTACAGCCGAAAGGAAAAAAACAAAACAAAACAAAGAAAGCAAGTGAAAAAAAAGTTCCTTACAGCTTTCAGAGTACAAGTCAAACTTCTGCATTTAGCATGAGACCCTCGCTGATCTAGAATGAACTCCCCAACTCTGCCCACCAGTTGATTCATCCTTTCACTGTTGCCTTCTCAGTGAAGTCTCCTTGAACTCAGTCCAGCTCCACAATAGCCCTGGGCAGAGTTAATTACTGCCTGCTCTGGTTTACCGAGGCGTCATACCGTAATTATTTGTTGACTCATCACTCTCTCCAGCTAGATTGGTAGCTCGCTCTTTGAAGACAGTGACTAACCTTTTTTCCTTTGCATCTTGAGTATCAGGTGCTCAGATGGAGATGGACTGATGGAATGAGGTGAATCACAGACACAGAGAATCCAATTATTCCAAACACTGTATGTTAGATTAGATACAATGTTTAAAATAAGAAGATCTTTTTCCCACTGGTATTCTTGCTCAATTGTTTATACTTAGTGAGAGTAAAAGATGCACACTAGTGATGTTAAGTCACTAGTCTTGAATGCTGAAGGAACGTAACCAGGAAGATTTCCACAGCTTTATGTACAAAGTCTCTAGATAGCAAAACTGAGGTTTCTTCTTTCGAACTGGGTCTTGGAAAATCAAAGTGAAGGGAAAAAAAAAACAAAGTGTGAATAGTCCGAGATGACTCACTGATAATATTTCATAAAGTGATCCTTTCTCCAATTTAGATTTGTAATCATAAAATAACTGGCTTTGGAAGGTGATAATACACTTTAGCAATGAATATACTTAAAAGATAAGCTAAGGGTTTTATTTTTTAGATTTCAAGGGACTCTAGGTTCCAAGCTTTTGACTTTCAATCATACATGACATATGGCTTCATGACTCATGTTTGATGCCATTAGTTGCTAATTCACCCAGCCATTTTCTTTACATGCTGCTGCCTGCAGCCACAGAATCAAATCAACAAGATTTAGAGCAACAGGACTACAAGAAAAGCCCCTCTAAACAACCTAACCAGCTGGGACAGGGGTTCACCTTCCCCTGTTCAGGTTTCCTGAAAGGATACTCTGACGGGGGTGGGGGGGTGGGGGTGGAATGCCACCTATGGTTAGAGAACAACGTAACTATTTGACTTGACTGGAAAAGCAGTTTATTTTTTTTTATTTATTTATTTTTGTCTTTTGCCTTTTTTGTTGTTGTTGTTGTTGTTGTTGCTATTTCTTGGGCCGCTCCCGCGGCATATGGAGGTTCCCAGGCTAGGGGTTGAATCAGAGCTGTAGCCACCGGCCTACGCCAGAGCCACAGCAATGCGGGACCCAAGCCGCGTCTGCAACCTACACCACAGCTCACGGCAATGCCGGATCGTTAACCCACTGAGCAAAGGCAGGGACCGAACCCGAAACCTCATGGTTCCTAGTCAGATTCGTTAACCACCGCGCCACGACGGGAACTCCTGGAAAAGCAGTTTAATGTATTTCCTCTGTGGATGCCAATGACTAACTTCCACAAGGATATCACAGCACAGGATTCAAGCATCTGGTAAACAAGGAAGGAGTACAATGGGCCCGGCCTGGGTGAGGTGCTGGTGACACAAAGTAGCTCACCCAGGGGAGGTACTTAAGGTACAGACTATCTCAACAGAACTCATGCTGCAGCAGCTGTGGGTACACAATGTTATGTGGGTACAAACAGGAGGCAGTGACCCATTCTGTCCGGGGAGAGTCATCAGGGTGTAATAGGAGATGAGAAAGAGCCAGACTAAGGTCCCCCAGTCCACTTATTCATCACACACTGCTTGGGCAAACGCGTTCTCTTCCGAGACTTCAACTACCCCTACAAGTCAGCAACTTCGTATCTGAGGTCTCAGCTCCAATCTCTCTCGACCGCATGCACTTATTCTAATCTACTTCAAAACATCTAACCGTCTCAGAGGCACCTCTTACAAAACATATCACTCTTACCTCCCAAGACCTCCTCTTCTTTTATTCCCATGCTCAGTTTTCAGAGTCGAGGTCCAAAATAAACCTCCTTATCCCTCACCTCCAAGTGGCCACCAAATCCTGTCAATCCCAATTCCAAAATCTCTCTCAAACCATGTCACCTCTGTCCCGCCATGCTCTCTGTTCAGGCCTGCATCTTCCCTCCCTCTGGTGACAATAGCCACGAACCTAGTCTATCTACTCCAAACTCTGTTCCTGTTCATTCATTCAACAAACTGGGTACAAGGCACTATGGGTATTGCAGCAAACAAGACATACGAAGAAGGTGCCTGCTTTATTGAGCTTCCTATGTTTTTATTTTTGGGCTGCGCCCATGACATGCAAAAGCTTCTGGGCCAGGGATCTAAACTGAGCCACCACAGCAGTGACAACCACTCAGCCACCAGGGAACTCCCCATGGAGCTTTCTTTCTATTCATTCATTCTAGCCGATTTCCTTTAAAAAATTAATCTGCCCATGGCACATACTGGCTTTAAGTCTTCAGTAGCCTCCCAGAGCCTACATGAGAAACTCCTGGCTGTTCAACATCTGGCAAACCCTACCCTTCTAACCTCTTGTTCTGCCATCCTCTCAAAGGGCCTTTAAACTCCAGGCGCAAAAGCCTGATATTAAAACCGCATGTTTCTTCAGACTCCTCGTTGGCAACTGTTACTTCCTGTGCTTGGAATACTCTTTCCTCTGGGGTAGGAATTCCTACCCCCAGAGATTCTGAGTTTCCATGTCCAAACATAGCACTCAACACATGGTGCAGAAATCATGTTTAGAAGCCTGTTCTTCTCACTTAGTTGTGACTTCCTTAAAGGATAGAGGCTGTATCACATCTGAGCCCACCTCCGTGGTAGGCACACGGAGAGCCCCCAGCTGCGTGAGAAAACAGGGAAGAAGTGTAGAAATCTGGAAAGGTTAAGAAGCAAAGGTCAGGACAGTTGGGAGAGGCTGCTCACACCTCACCTGATGCCCTCTCCAAAGGACTTATTTTGTAAAGGACTCTGTTATCTCAGTGGGCTCTGAGGAGAGTTTTCTTTACGGGCGTGTTTCCCAAAATACAGGACAGAACATCTTTAAATAACACCATCAGGCAGGGAGCACTTCTCATGGCTTTCAGTGTCTCTGATTTGGCTGGAGAAAAGCACACAGCTGGGGTGACTGGTCTCACTTTACATGCAAGCCCACCAAGTTCAAGTGGGTCCTTAACACCACCCAGCAATTCTACATTTCTCCCCCTACTCACAAGACTATTTCATGTCTTTCCCCTCTCCTCACACTCACTCCAAGCTGCTCTTTCCTCCTAATTCACTGAGAATATAGACACAATCAGAGGACCTTCCCCAAGTTCCCTCGCAGCTACTTGAGTCAGGAATCATTTCTCCTGCCATTCTCCCTGGTGCTAGAGATGAACGGTGCCCCCAGCTAAAGCCAGCCTCTCTCCGCTTGGGCAAGAGACTCCATTCCTTCTGGCTTACTAAAATCACTCTGGCAATTCTATCCTCTCTGCTGTTTCACCAGTTCTCTCCCTCTCTACCAGCTTATCAATATGATCTAATTCCTCTTACAGAAAGAAAAAAAATTAAAACAACCCTCTCCAACCCTATTTCAGCCACCACTCCATGGCCCCCCTTTCCAGGAAAACTTCCAAAGGGTTGTCTTTCAAAAAAGTTGGCTTTTCTCCTGTCTCAGTGGTCATTCCTTCTCAGTCTCTTTTGCTGGTTCCTTCCCATCGCCTCAATTTCTGTAACATTTGCATGCCCATCAACACACATAGGTTCCTGGCTTTCAATACTGTCTACATTTATAACTAGAGTCCAGGGAGACTCTCAATTCTGGACTCAGATATCCAATGGGCTATTCAACATTCCTATTTAGATATTTAATAAGCATACAAAAACCTAACACTGCCTAAAACCCAAAACTGGAAATGACCCTCTGCCCCCAGGCTGTTCTTCTCACTCTTCTCTATCTAAGAAAATTGGATCTTTTTTTTTTTTTTTTTTGGCTGCACCTGCAGCACGTGGAAGCTCCCAAGGCCAGGGATCAAACCCATGCCACAGCAGCAACCCTAGCCATAGCAGGGACAACACCAGGTCCTTAATCTGAGGCACCACAAGGGAACTCCAGAAATCCCCCTTTCAAGGGGCTGAGGCTGAAATGATTAGACATTACTAACCTCTCTTTATCTTATATTCCTCATCTTTCTGTTGCCAAATCCAGTGGGCCCTACTTTCAATGTAACTAGAATCTAATCACTTCTCACCACCTCCACTGTTACTGCCCTGTTCCAACATACCATAACTCATCATTGCAACAACTTCCTGACACCTTCTATTTTCAACACAGAGAGATCTTTTTAAAATCTAAGTCAATCATCATGTCACTTGACTGCTCAAACCTTCCAATTGTTTCCCTTCACAATAAGAATAAAAATCCATGATGGACTACAAGGCCTAGGCAAGGGGTGGCTACAGTTTACCTTCTGACCTCATCATCCCCACACTCCCCACTGCCCACTCCATTCCAGCCACAGCAGCTTTCCTCTCTGAACTTCCCATCTAGGGGGCCTTTGCACTAGGTTCTCACTCTGCCTGGAAGATTCTTCTAACCCTCACCTTCCTTGGGTTTTTGCTTAAATGTCACCTTCTCATTGAGGCCTGATTACTCAATTTAAAATTGCAACTTCCCTCAATCCCTGATCCCTGAATTTCCTCTATCATGCTCATAACCAATATACTGTTTACTTTGTTTAATTTATGTTGTTTACTGTCTCTCTCTCTCTACTAGAGCTCCCTGAGAGCAGAGATTTTTATTTGTTCTGTTCACTGCTGTGTCCTCAGGGCCAAAACCACTGTGGGATTGTAGAAATTGCTCACAGGGCTATTTCTTGAATGCATAAAATGAGAAATTTTCAGTATGCTGCTAGAATGTCTTCAATACTTTACACTTGCTAATCCCTTTTCAGGGTTTAGCAGCTTAATAGGTAAAAATCTTAAGTTAGAATTTAGTAACATTATATTGAAATGTTTTGTTTTCATTTTATTTAAGATCCAGTGGGTCTCTCACTGGATTGCCAGGTGAAATAAGGACACCCAGTTAAATCTGTATTTTAGTTTTTCGTTGTTTTTTTTTAAGTGTATGTCCCAAATATTGCATGGGACACATACTAAAACATTATTCGTTATCTGAAACACTATTTTCAATGGGCATTCTTTTTTTCTCCCCTAAATCTGGCAATCTTATTACTACTATTATTATTATTTGTCTTTTTTTTTTTCTTTTGCCTCTTCTAGGGCCGCACCTGCAGCATACAGAGTTTCCCAGGCTAGGGGTCTAATCGGAGCGGTAGCGGCCGGCCTACCCCAGAGCCACAGCAACGCGGGATACGAGCCGCGTCTTCGACCTACACCACAGCTTACGGCAACGCCGGATCCCCAACCCACTGAGCGAGGCCAGGGATTGAACCCGCAACCTCATGGTTCCAAGTCGGATTCCCTAACTGAACCACAACGGGAACTCCTAGCAACCTTATCTTAGGGGAAAAAAAAGAACTTGCACCCTGCTCCTTATTTCTATTTTGTTCTATCAAAACAAGCTAACTCTTGTCCTATCTGTGGACTGCGTGGCTTCTATGCACCAATAAACGTGTCTCTGTGGGAGAGAACTGAGGCTTGACGCCTGAAAAATCAGAGTCAAAGGCCCAGAGTGCACTTAAGGGGAAAACGCCTGGCAGCTCAGTCCGGCCACATCAGTCGGGGAGGGAGGAGGTTGCAAGCCCAGCTCCTTTTTGCAGCCTCTCAAGCACCTGCTCTGCGGAGGCCGAGGCTTGGCAGCTACTTTCTGGCCCTTACCAATGTTGCCTTCGATGGAGAGCCTTCGGGGCCCGCGCCCCGCGTGCAGACCCCTGGAGGGGGGCCCGCCCTTGGCTGGGCTCTGAGCCATGGATTTGGAGGATGATCGCAGCAGCCTTAGATAGAGCCGAAGCGCGGTCATCCCACCCACGATTCACGCAGCGATCACTTCCGCCGAGAGCCGTTCCGCCCCCGGTAGCGCAGTTCACGCACTCCGGCGCGCCTTCTACGTCAGGCGATCGCCAGGCAGGAAGTGGGTGGGGTTGAGAGGACTGGAGGGGAGGGGCCAAAGGGAAGCTCTGTTCTCGCGATGTTCGTGGGAGGGTGTAAGGAAAACGAAGACGCCTGATGTAGGCGACGGGAAAGATTGCTGATGAGAGGTGCTGCTGTAGGATTTGCACCTTCTTTTTTGTTCACTGGACAAATAGCACTTAAAAAGAGACATAAATTAACGGTCTCAGCACCTTTGCCTTTTTGTATCACTGTAACATAAATTTCACAACTGAAAACAAAAATAATTGTAATTTTAAGCGACTCCCCCCACCCCCGCCCCCACGTTGTCTGGTTTTTATTCTGACACAGGAAGAAGTTGGACGGTTTTCAGTAGGAAGATGATGCAACCTGAAGATTTACACAAATTAACGTTTTCCCATTCCCTGTTAATTCACGTCATAATGCTGGCACCTTTTTGAATACGTTAAATTCATCAACTACACCCCACCTCTTATTTTGCTTCTTGAATGGATAAACAAACTTTTGCCCAATCGATTTGCATAGTAGCCAAATATTCTGTAAGGATGAAGAGGGTGGAAGCTCAGGGACGCGCGTGTGGAACTCGTTTAAACCAGATAAACTGGGTTCTGTGGGCGTGAGCAATGGCGGAGGCGAGGTGGCTGGTGGGGATTCAGAATGGGATTTGTAAAAGCTTGGGAAAAGCCAGGATAAAGAGAGACTTTCTAATGTATAAATGTACAAAACTGGAATCCAGCAGTCGGTGAAGAATTGTGTTTTGCAGAAGGACAGGGACAATTCTGAGCTGCTGCCACCGGAGGAGGCCCTAACAGGCTTTGTCCTGCCACACCCCATGGATGTAACGACTTTAGAACTAAGGATTTATGAAATGTTGTCAGAGGATGCCTCCACCTTCCCAGCTTGACTTCCACAAGAGTCAAACCGGGAGTCAACAGGCAAACCAGCATTCTGGCAGCGATCTTAGATGAGGGAGGTTTTAGGAAACCATTCTGTTTGCCAGAATCAGTAGGGCAGGGCCAGTGACTAGGACAACTGTTTGCAAATCTGGCACAGGACTTTTTTCCTATATTAATGTTTATATGGGATGGCTGAAATGACATTAGTATACTATATTCCCATACAATCTAATTAAAAATAGAGTGTACATTTTATTCAGGATAGCCTGGGTGGGTCGCAAGCAGCTAAAGTCTATCCCATCCCCCACTCCCACAGCTACTTCTGTGTAAGAATACTGCTTACCTTTCTTTCCTTTCCTTTCCTTTTTGTTTTTTTCTTTCTGAGTCACAGCCATGCATAGGGAAGTTCCTAGGTCAGGGGTCAGGAATTGAGTCCGGGCTGGAGCTGTAATCTACACCACAGCTTGTGGCAACACTGGATCCTTAACCCATTGAGCAAGGTCGGGGATTAAACCACATCCTCACAGAGACAACGTGGAGTTCTTAACTGTTGAGCTGCAAGGGGAACTTCCGCCACAATGCATTTTTTCCATTCTACTCTTGATGGACATTTGAGAGTTTCTAGATTTGGGCTATTATGAGTTATGTTTGCTGTGAATATACTTGAATATATCTTTTGATAAAGTGAAGTATGCATTTCTCTTGGGCATATGCCTACAGGTGGCATTGCTTCATGGCTGGTTATATGTATGCTCAGCTACTAAAGATATTCCCAAAGAGCATGCAGTTCTGCAATGTTTGTACCAGCTGACAATGCTACTGTCAGTGAGTGAGCACTCTGGTTGGTCCACATTCTCACCAGCAATGGGTATTTTCAGCTTTTTTCATTTTATTTCTGCTGTATATGATATCTTATAGTTCTTTGTTTTATTTTGTTTTGGCAGTGGTTCCTAGGCCAGGGCTCAAACCCACACCACGCAGTGACCTGATCCATAGCAGTAACAATGCTGGATCCTTAACCTGCTGAGCAACCAGGGAACTCCTGATATCTTGTAGTTTTAATTTGCATTTTCCTAATGATTAATAAAGTGCAACATTTTTTCATATGTTTATTGGCCATTGTAGTAACCTTGTTGTGAAGGACCTGTTCAAGTCTTGTGCCCACATTTTTTTTTTTTTTTGTCTTTTTAGGGCCACACCCTCGGCCTATGGAGGTTCCCAGGCTAGGGGTCCAATTGGAACTGTAGCTGCTGACCTACGCCACAGCCACAGCAATGCGGGATCCAAGCTGTGTCTGTGACCTACACCACAACTCAAGACATCACCAGATCCTTAACCCTCTGGTCAGGGCCAGGGATAGAACCACATCCTCATGGATACTAGTTGGGTTGGTTAAACACTGAGCCACAACAGGAACTCCTGTGACCACATTTCTATTGTCTATCTTTTACTTATTATTTTTGTTCCTTGTATATTGGTTGTGAGTCGTTTGTGAATATTTTCTCTCTGTTCCTTGCTTCTTCTTTTTTTTCTTTTAGCAGTGCCAATAGCCTATGAAAGTTCCCAGGCCAGGGATCGAGCCCACGCCACAGCAGTGACCCAAGCCACTGCAATGACAGTGCCAGATCCTTAACCTACTGCAACACAGGAGAACTCCTTGCTTCTAAAAGCTTTTAAGTTTTTTGGATGTATAGTGTAAAGTCAGAAAGCAAAATGTCTTTTGTCTGTTAGTTATTTCATTATTAGTGATGATCCTTCTATTCCTCTGTATTCCTTTATGCTTGTTTTATTATGTTATACCAGGCCCCAGACTTCAGTATCTTCCTTGGTCCTAATTCCACATTTCCAGGAGAGAGACTCTGGCCCAGCTGTGGCCAAAAGGTAAGGTCTCAAGGGACAAACATGAGTGGCCCACCCCACTGTGCATGAGGAAGGAGGGCGATTAAAGGGATTGTCGTGAGCAAGGGAGGAAAAAAAGATGGTCATCAGTTCCTCCTGGAAGTGGTAAACAGGGTGTTTGCATCCCACCTCCGGGGGACAGACAGCAGAGTCACATCGGTGAGCAGAATTCTGTCCCACTTGCCTGGAACAATAAGGTCACTTCCTGCTGCTGGGGGCCTGTCAGAGACCTGCTGGGTTTATGGGTAAGACCTGATGTTGCGCCCTGGGGACTCAAGCATCTATACCTTCCCCCAATGTTTGCTGAGCTCAGAAAGAATGATTACTGTCAGTTATTTGTAAATGCTGTCATGACAAATAAAGTACTGGTCCACATTACCAAAATGCTAAGCAGCCACTAAAAATCAGGAGATAAGCATACACAAATGTGACCCTGACTGGAGTTCCGTGGTGGCGTAGTGGAAAGAAATCCGTCTACTAACCGTGAGGTTTTGGGTTCCATCCCTGGCCTTGCTCAGTGGACTAAGGATCTGGCATTGCTGTGAGCTGTGGTGTAAGTCGCAGATAAGGCTCGGATCTGGCATTGCTGTGGCTGTGGTGTAGGCTGGTGGCTACAGCTCCAATTGGACCCCTAGCACCCTAACCTGGGAACCTCCACATGGCACGGGTGCAGGCCTGAAAAAAAAAAAAGTGACCTTGGTTTTCTTCTGCAGCTTGGTGTCTGGTCAGTTATATTTGCATCTCCATCAAAGATATTCTAATGTGCTAGCTTGTGCTAACTCAATTTGGTTAAACTGAGAAGGACACTTTCTAGAATCCCTTTCCTGACAGAGCTCTGAGTTAGAGTTGGTCAAAAGAGGGCCTGTGGGAGATTTGGAAAGCAGAACAGGAGCCTCCGCCACTCTGGGGAGCACTCTGTCATCAGATACCGTGACAGACAGATGTGCCCACGAATAAATCACAGCTAGTCTTCAAGGCCTAGTGACTCCTCTCTGGTCATCCCACACTTCCCTTTAGACCTTCGCTTTCCCAGCGTGCCCTACCTTTGGGCAGACCATAATACATCCCATGTTCCCATAGCGTACACGGTGGCTGTGCTCCCCGAATGAACTCTGTCTGATAGAATTAATCATAAAAGGAGGCATGCAGAGAGCGACTAAGAGTGTGGGCTCTGGATTCCGGCAGCTAGAGGTGTAAGAAAGATAATCCATGTGCAGCATTTACCCCAATGCCCGCCACAGAGGGACCACCCAATAGGCATTGCAGAAGAAGTAATGGCTGCCTTCAGCTTGGCCCTCAGTGCCTGGGATGTTTTTTCTATTTATCTTTAATTGACTTCTTGGATGTACAGTCTTCTCAAGCCCCCGTAACTGATCCATGCTCTCCCCTCTATCAGCGCATAATTTGACTTCCACTGCAGAATCCAAGGACAGCCATACTTGAAAGTGGGGTACGACTGGGTGGAGGAGGGAGGGGAACAACGGGTCAGCCTCCCCTTCTTGCCCCACATGGAGATTCCCATGTGCCCCTCCCAGCAGGGAGTGCCAGCGCTCCACACTTCTCTGGCCATGCCTGCCTGCCACTGCATCCTACCGCCTCCTCCCTGGCTTTCTCTTCCAATACGCTCTTCTCTGCAGGACTGCCTTCAGCCTACTGGAGCCCTTTTCCTGCACAGAAGGAAAGCCTGGGACTTTCTGTCCCCTAGGAAGCACAGTCACCAACCACTGATATGTGACCAGGACAGCCTGGCTCTTTGCCTGCCATCAGGTTTATACTCCAGTCAAGGGACCAGGCTGAAGCCATCCTCTGTGGGACTTTGGCCCCTCTCCTGTTCTGCCTCTCCCCTCCACTTACTGGTTTCTCCTGAGACCACTTCCCTGTGAGTCCTCATTTCAAGGTCTGCTTCTGGGAGAACATAAATCCTCTAGGGGTTCTTGAAAACATGCTTCTCCAGCCCATCCCCAGAAGGCAGGTGCAGGGATGGTGGAGGAGGAAGGTCTGCCATTGAGGTCCACGTGCTTCCATGCCTTCACTGCCTCTGAATAGGTGTGTCTGGGAAGACCAGGTAGGTCCTGTTCGGGAGCATCAAGGATAGGACCTGGCCAGGTGGCAAGAACCAAGGTACACCAGGCAGAAGTGAGGACCTAGTTCTGCCAATAACTAGCTGGAAAATCTACTTAACTAGTAAACTAGTTATAAAATGAGAATGATAATAGTACCTGCCTCACAGGGCTGTGGTGAGGATAAATGAGAAAATTAAGCTCTTAACCCAGTGCCTAGTGTATTGTCAACATTAATCAATGTTAATTACTATTATTTTTCCCTTGTTTTCTCATAGTATTTTGTGACTGCTTCTGTTTCACTTCCAACCTTTCTTACATGTATGTGTCTGTCTCTCCCCGGTATGCAGTGTCCTTGATGGGCAGGAATCATCTTTATGAGGTACATAGATCCCATTTGGCCTTACCCAGTAATTGTAGCTGCCAAACATTTATCAATACTCGTGATATTAAATAGACTTGACAAAGGGCAGGGAGCAAGCAGCAAATAAGGAAAGAGAGGGAGAGAGAGAGAAGAGGGAGGGGGAAGAGGAATGGAAGAAGAGGAAATATTCTTCTTTCTAGGGATGTTGCTCCTTTCCTGATTAGTTTTGGGGCAAAATACACCTTAATCCCGAATGACAAAGGAACGCATAGAGATCTTAAGCCCACTATGACCCTCCTTGACATAAGTTTAACATAACATTGTATTTGAACCACTCACTGTTACCTCCTGTAAGCCTTGTGTTTCTCTTTCTGTTCACACTCCCTAGAGTATCGCCCATGAGTACAAGGACTTACATCTTGCTTCTTGTTTCTTAACCCCCTTCCCCTAAGAGTCATCTAGTCCTCCTTCTTACTAATGTTCAAGAAAACGGAAGCAAGGAGATACAGTAGAAGTAGCACTAGGCTTTAGAGCCAGACACATTCCCTTTAGATCGAATCCTGGTTCTCTGGGATCTTCAGCAAGTCGATACCTTCTCCGAGCCTTCATTTCTTCATCTGTAATGTGGGGATAATAATGGTACCTCTCCCACACGGTCATTGTGTGGACTAGAAACAAGGTGTGAAAAGCCCTTCGTGCTGTGTGTGAGACCCAGCCCAGGAAAATAAAGAGCCCCACGCAGAGAAGTAAGGCTTGCAGGTTTTAATGTTTCATGGTTGTTGACAGAGAAGTCTCCAGGAGATCCCCAGAGAATCTGCTCTCACTCTAGAAGCACTTCCTGTGGACAATGGAAGGCCCTGCCTCGTCATACTCTGGCTTGCTGATCCACATCTGCTGGAAGGTGGAGAGAGAGGCCAGGATAGAGCCTCCGATCCAGACTGAGTACTTCCGCTCTGGGGGAGCAATAATCTGCAAAGAGCAAATGTGGTAAATCATGATCAGTCCCCAGGGAATAGGGAAGGTGGTCGAGGAATCAGCTCAGCACCCTGCTGGGGAGCCTCAATGGTAAGAAAGGAACAGGAGAAAGCTTGTGGTAGATTAGACTGTTGCTCAAATCATCCCTCTCCCTCCCACCCCATCCTCATGCCCCTGCTTGAGAAGAGTGCCCTGTTCTACCCTGTGACTTTGGGCTGGGCCCTGTATTTGCTTTGGCTGATGGGATATCAGCAGACATGACCCAGGAACTGGAAATGGGCTTCAGGCGTGCAGGTGGGCACACTTCTTGTGTCACTGCCACCTTCCTGAAAAGAGCTTCCTGAAAAGAGCTGTTGGCCCTTCAGCTTGGGCCCCACAGCAAGAGATGTGCCCCTGACCTGGGCTGGCTGGGCCTGCAGAGCTGCCTCACCAAGCTTGACCTAGATCAACCCAACTGGCCCATGATGCATGCGCAATAAATGCTTATTGTTATGTGCCCTGAGATTTCATAGTTGCTGTTAACGCAGCAGTAGCTAACCAATACAAATCTATAGAGGGAGTTCTGTTCTGTTTTTGCCTGGAGTTTGGATGCATGAGCAGCTTGGGCTGGGATTCCTCCATTCCCGAGTTTAAGCAGTCTACTCAAGCGTCACTTGTATCTAGAAGTTCTCAAATTCATACATTCAAAGTTCATCCTCACCACTGTGAGTCCTGAGCGTGGCCTTTAGAAATTGATTGTCATGTCAGACAACTTTGAACTCCAAGCTAAAAGTGGATCCAGAAAGACTTTGACTCTTCAAACAATTCCTGTTTCTGAAGGGACTAAGATTTCAGCTCTGGAACAAACCAGACACGAAATCGATTTTCTTTTGGTCTCCTAAGACTCTCCTTACATATTACCTAAGTTGCAAAGATCATGGAATTGCAGAATAAGTAGGGTCGTTAGAAGTTCTTATTTGGGCAGACAACCTTCACCCTGTTGCTCCTTTGACCGACACCTGAAGGAGGGGCCCAGCCACTCAGAAGGTAACAACAGATTTTATTGCTGGACAGTTTTCATTGTGAAAAAACTCAGGGTTGTCTTGGGCTGGAGGCCCTAAATCTAAGCCCCACTCCCACCCCACATCTCTTCTTCCATATCCTGGAGGCTTGCCTCATCTTCCCTACTGTCTTTACACACACCTTGCTGTCCAGTTTGGCCAGAGTGTTTGTACCTGCACACACACCCCTGGGCACCTTTGCTGACTCTATTTCCACTGCCTGTAGCACCCTTTCCCCTCTTCTGTTCTTGTTTAAGTTGTTCTTCCATTGATCATGTCTACCAGTCAGATCTTAAACTCTTTGAAGGCCAGCATATATTATTAAACTCCAGGCATACATTGGGATATCCATCGGATCACTGGTGTCTGTTATCAGTGTAGGTCATGGGGGCATCCCCTACCTGCTGAACCAGAATCTGGGGGTGAGGCTAGGTAAGGTGTTCTGACACAGGCTCCTGGTAAAAAGCCACTGCCCCAGGCCTGGCATGGTGCTCCTCCTATAGCAGGCTGACTGCTCCAGTGGCTCTGGGTGAGAAGAGCCTACCAGTGCTCCGCTGTCTTCTGGTGACTACTCTGCTTCCCTGTGCTGAGCACCATCTGCTAGGCAAGGGGAAGTCCTTTGTGAAGAAGGCTCTTAGAATACCAACATAGAGAATACACCTCTTCAGAAGTTCCCATTGTGGCTCAGTGGTAACCAACTCAACTAATATCCACTGGGATGCAGGTTCAGTTCCTGGCCTTGCTCAGTGGGTTAAGGATCTGGCATTGCCGTGAGCTGTGGTGTAGGTCAAAGATGTGGCTCGGATCCTATGTTGCTGTGGCTGTGGTGTAGGCTAGCAGCTGCAGCTCCAATTCAACTCCTGGCCTGGGAACTTCCATATGCTGTGGGTGCAGCCCTAAAAAAAGAACAAAAAAAAAAGAGAGAGAGAGAAGAAAGAGAGAGCGAATACACACCTCCTCAGATCAGGCCTGCTCCTTGGAGACCAACTTTGAAACTTTCAAACTATTTGTTATTGCTACTTTACTCCTAACTCTTTTTCTAACCCTGCTAGCAGGAAAGTTCCTAGAAGCCCTAAAAATGGCTGTCGGAGTGATTACTTGGAGACCAAGGGCTGGGGAGAAGTGGTGGGCTTCCGTTCTGGTGGATCTATGAAGTGAGAAGCTGTGGCCCAGATGGGACAGCAGGTCAGAGGCTGTCCATGCATCAAGGAATGTCCCTGTGAGTTTGAACCAGCAGCCTGTCCTATAAACAACATTCTGTCTTTGGAACTCTCACACTTCTCTAGGGTGAGACCTAAGTTCTCTTAAATGTGGGGATTTTGTTTTTCAGGATTTTTTTTTTGCTTTTTGGTGCCACACCTGCAGCATATAGAGGTTCCCAGACTAGGGGTCGAATTAGAGCTGCAGCTGCAGGCCTATACCACAGCTCATGGCAATCTCACATCCTTAACCCACTGAGGGAGGCCAGGGATCAAAACCGCATCCTCATGTATACTAGTTAGGTTCATTACTGCTGAGCCACAATAGGAATTCCTTTTTTTGTTTTTGCCATGCTTGCTTGCAGCATGAGAAAGTTCCTGGGCCCAGGATTAAACCCATGCCACAACAGTGACCCGACCCACAGAAGTGACAATGCCAGAACCTTAACCCATTAACCACCAGGGAACTCCTAAAGTCGCAAGTTTAAAGATGCTGTGCTGTTGCTTCCATCTTTTCTTTGCCTTTCTCCTTTCTCCTTTCCTTTTTATCCCCCTCGACATTCTCTCCATTCCAAATTCTTTTACCTCCTCATATGATGTCCAGGAGATTGTATTTGAGAGTCCAGGTTAAGTTGTCTCCAGCTCATCAGTGCCCAAGGAACATAATCCACTGAGTTGAAATCTGTCTCATGCCAGGACGATGGTGCGCCCAGGAGACCACCAAACTATAGGCCTGGCAGCCTGACTCAGAGCATCTCCTAGGAACACAGGTCTTTGGACAAAGAACAGGGTGGAGAGGAACACGGCAAGACCCACCTTGATCTTCATGGTACTGGGGGCCAGGGCTGTGATCTCCTTCTGCATCCTGTCGGCAATGCCAGGATACATAGTAGTACCCCCAGAGAGGACGTTGTTGGCGTATAAGTCTTTGCGGATGTCAATGTCACACTTCATGATGGAATTGTAGGTTGTTTCATGAATTCCAGCTGACTCCATGCCTAGTAGAGATCACAGGATCTAGTCAACATCCATCACCCCATACCTTCGCTCCTCAAGGGACACTTCTGTTGTTGCAGCTGCCTTAGTTTAAATCCTCAATCACCTGCCTAATGGATCACAAGGTCAGACTCTCTGAAGGTCATTGCAAAAACACACGTTTCAGGAAACTAGTTATCTTTGTATTAAATCTTACCTTATTGGATTCTCGTAGCAGCCCTATTACAATTTCTACTTTATAGATCAGAAGACTGAGGTTTGAAGAAAGTAACATGTCCAGGGTCACGGGGCTTGAAAGAGCAGAGTCAGGACTTAAAACCAGGTCTGACCCCAAAACCCATCCTGTTTACTGCTATAGGTTTCAGACCCCATGACCTAAATGGTGAGGGATCCAAGAAGTATTTTGTGGGAGCTCCCTGGTGGTCTGGTGGTTAAAATTTGGCACTTTCACCACTGTGGCTTGGGTTCAGTCCCTGTTAGGGGAACTGAGATCCCACATCAAGCCACTGCACCTCATGGCCCAAAATAAAAATAGGTATGTTGTGTTTAAACTTGTTCTTAGTTTCATGTTATAGCCTCTAACCCACTTTTCCTTTATTTTGATTATTTTGATTTCCTTATGCTTCTATTTAAAATTAGATTCTGGAGTTCCCCTCCTGGCTCAGTGGTTAACGAATCCGACTAAGAACCATGAGGTTGCGCGTTCGATCCCTGGCCTCGCTCCGCGTTGCTGTGAGCTGTGGTGTAGGTTGCAGACGTGGCTCGGATCCCACGCTGCTGTGGCTGTGGCATAGGCCGGCAGCTCCAGCTCCAGCTCCTTAGACCCCTAGGCTGGGTACCTCCACATGCTGAGGGTGCGACCCTAGAAAAGACAAAAAAAAAAAAAATTAGATTCTATCTAGCTGTATTGTTTGTGTATTTGGGGCCCTTCCTGGAAACCTGTGGCAGGAATATAAACTATAGGCAGTGTATGTGACTCCTGGTGCCCGGCTCTCCATCCCTGCCCTCCGATTGGCTGAGGGTAGGGGCGGGGCCTCACCGATGAAGGAGGGCTGGAAGAGGGTCTCCGGGCAGCGGAAACGCTCATTGCCGATGGTGATGACCTGTCCGTCCGGCAGCTCATAGCTCTTCTCCAGGGAGGAAGAGGAGGCTGCCGTGGCCATCTCGTTCTCAAAGTCCAGGGCCACATAGCACAGCTTCTCCTTGATGTCTCGCACGATTTCTCGTTCAGCTAGAAAGAACAGAAACGACAGAGTTGCTACTCCGTTCTGTTTGTTCGGTTGCCCCGTTTTGATCTCCAGGAAAACGCTCTTCTTCCTTCTTCTTGGGATTCAGTCTCAGGATGAATGTTAATGTTTTTATTCCTCTTTCTAAAGTGGAAGTTCAAAATCTTGATTCCCAGGGGGGAAAAAAAAAATCTTTTTAAGGCCTCACCTGTGGCATATGGAATTTCCCTAGCTAGGGGTCAAATCAGAGCTGCCACTTTGGTCCACAGCCATGCAACACCAAATCCAAGCCGCATCTACCACCTATGCGGCAACTTGCAGCATCGTGGGATCCTTAACCCACTGAGGAAGGCCAGGGATCAGACCTGCATCCTCACAGATACTATGTCCCTTTCTTAATCCACTAAGCCACAACCAGAACTCCTAAGCAAAACGTTGCATGTGTTTTTCATTTGCTCTCATCCCTCTGCCCTGGTGCATCTGCAGGCCTTCCTGAGGGTCTTGCAGGATGCGTTTCCCACCTAGATGGAGGTTTAAATGCTGGGATGGTATAGAATATAGGAAGGCCCCCACTTAAACACTCCTCCTGCCCAGGGAGATGCTTGCTCTTAGACATTCAGTCCTTATTTATTCCATTTGTCCTCATACAAACTATAAATGCCATAGGTAATGAAAGGCATCCCCAGATCCTTACCACTATTCACCTCTGTGAAAACTAGCTCTGGTTCTGGGATGGACGTGGACAAGGGGAGCAGCTGCCTGAAGAGGGAGGAAGTGCTGCAAAACACACTTGAACGAGGGTGGATCAAGCACTTCTCAGGATGAGTATGTCTAACCTTTGTCTCCTTCTCCAGGGTGTCTTAGTTGGGAACCTTCCTCCTTAAATGATGATGCCTTATCTGGTCCGGTCCAGGGGCCCAACCCCAGCCTAAGCCCTCCCCGTCTACCTTCAGAGAGTTTGAGGATACAGCACCACCGACTTCTCATTGGTCATGGGAACTTCTGGTCCTCGATCTGATTTGGTTTTGAGCTCAAGTCCAGAAAGAGGCTGGGTACCTGTGGTCACAAAGGAGTAGCCTCTCTCTGTGAGGATCTTCATGAGGTAGTCCGTGAGGTCGCGGCCAGCCAGATCCAGGCGCATAATGGCATGGGGCAGTGCGTATCCCTCATAGATAGGGACATTGTGGGTGACGCCATCCCCGGAATCCAGGACGATGCCTAAGGACAGAGGGGATGAGACCTATGAAACCTTCCTTTTCTTTCCTCCACCTCTTTCTGGGACCTGTTACCAAATGGTCTTCAACGACTCTACTTTTCTTTAGCAGCTGAAAAATTCACTCACTGTGAGAATCATCAATCATATTTTTTGTGTACATCAATTTTTGTGTACCTCAGTTTATTCTCCCAGATGAGACTATAGGCTTCTGGAAGGCAAGTAAAATGTCTCCTCGTCTTATATTCTTTATTTTTTTTTTTGCTTTTTGGGTCACCCCCACAGTATATGGAGATTCCCAGACTAGGGGTCAAATTGGAGCTGCAGCTGCCAGCCTAAGCCATAGCCACAGCAATGTGGGATCTGAGCCACATCTGCCACCTACACCACAGCTCACAGCAACGCCAGATCCTTAACCCACTGAGCAAGGCCAGGGATCAAACCTGCATCCTCGTGGATACTAGTCGGGTTTGTAACCCACTGAGCCACAACGGAAACTCCTCTCCTCATCTTATATTCCTTGAAACACTTTCACAAAAAGACACACTTGTCAACTGGCATCTAGGCTGCACATTCTTTAAGTGAGACTGGATAAGTTTCATACCCTTCAGGCATCCAGCTAACACATATGCACATGCAACCAGAATCTTAGCTCTAAAAGGACTATAAAAACCAGTTTGAAAAAAAATTGACATTCTCTACTGATGAAACTTGAAGGGAAATAAGTTTTCTCAACATGATAAGAAATCCCTCTTGATCCAACAATCACATCAGAGGTGATGGGGAAATGCTACAATATTGTTATTGTGTTATTATTATTTAATATTTTCCTGGATGTTCTAGCCAATGCAATATGACCAAAAATAGAAATGAAGTACTATTTTTTTAAGAATTGAAGTATTATTAACAAAAGGAAATAGAATTGTCATTATTTGTAGATGATATAGTTATATGATACTTAGAAGACCTAAGAAAATTGACTGAGAAACGATGAGAGTTAATAAGATGGTTCAGTAAGGGTCAAGTCCAAAATAAACATCCAGAGACCAGTGGCTTACTCCTATACAGAGATGTTGATCACAGCATATTTTATAATAAAAAATGGAGACAATCTAAAAGTCCAACAATAGAGACACAGTAAAATGAATAAAGTATAGAATCCTCATACAATGACTACCATGTGGCCATTAAACAGGATATTCACAACATAATGCCAAGTGCAAAGGACAGGATACAAAAACGTTATGTACCCTGTATTTCCCCATCACTTTCCTTATCACCTGCAGTGAAATTATCTTGTACTTTAGGGCCACACCCATAGCATATGGAAGTTCCCAGGCTAAGGGTCTCTCCTCTGCTAGACCGTCAGCTCCATAATGGCTGGGTCTGTCTTGTTTGTCTGTCTTGTTTGTCACGGAGCACCCATGGGCTAGCAGCAGTGTTTGGCACTTGGTGGGGAGTAATGGAAAATATTTGAATGAATGAATACATGGACAAATCAGTGAATACAGGCACGAATGTTTGAAAGAAGTTCACAGAAGCTGTCGAGTCCCTATTAAAAATCGCTTTATCTTCAAGTCCCTCTGTTCCCACGAGAACCTTTCTAACGATGAAGGCCACGTCCTCGTTATACATCTACCATCTCAGGTTCTGCCACTGTCGTTTTGTTTCACGAACAAAAACATTCTAACATGGTTGGAAAGTGTGTATAAGTTCCCAGACTATCTACTGGGAGGGAAATGGCCCTGGCAGGATGTTCTAGTGGTAGTTTGCTCATGTAAACTCTTTCCAGCTACACGGGGTAGACTCGGATCTGCATTCTACGTGGGATCCCCTTCGGTTATGCCTGACCCAAGGTTTTCCTTGGACTTGGGCTGTCCCTTCGATTCTTCTGAAAGGAACTGCTTCAGAAGCCCGGCTTTCAATTCCTCTTCCTCAAGTCAGAAGGGGAACGGATTACAGGGCTACTCACCTGTTGTGCGGCCGGAAGCATAGAGGGAGAGCACAGCTTGAATGGCAACGTACATGGCAGGGACATTGAAGGTTTCGAACATGATCTAAAAGGATAATGAAGAATCGAATACTATCTGGCAGAAATCACCGTGCCTCTAGGCCCACAGAATGGTTTATAATTTTATCAAGGGCAGGAACTGTGCCTATTTATCCCACTCCCACCTCCCATAGGGTCTGGCTAGCAGGTCCTCAAAAAATTCTGTTGCGTTGATGATACATGAATGGGAAAAAGATGACTCTTACCTGGGTCATCTTCTCCCTGTTGGCCTTGGGATTTAGGGGGGCCTCCGTGAGCAAAGTGGGGTGTTCCTCAGGTGCTACCCGCAGCTCGTTGTAGAAGGAGTGGTGCCAGATCTGGTTGGGACAAAAGTTGGATGAGTGCAGCAGACTCCCATATGGGCTGGGAAGTTCTGACTGACATGCCCATGCTGGGGGAGGATGGCACACTGTCCTCAGGACAGACTGCATCTGGAGAGGAGGCCTGTGAACCCTGGGAATTTCCTTTTTCTTTCTTTTTTTCTTTTTCTTTTTTTCCCTTTTAGGGCCACACCCATAGCATATGGAAGTTCCCAGGCTAAGGGTCAAATCAGAGCTACAGCTGCCGGCCTGCGCCACAGCTCATGGCAATGCTGGATCCTTAACTCACTGAGCGAGGCCAGGGATAGAACCTGTATCGTCATGGATACTAGTCAGGTTCATTACCACTGAGCCACAACGGGAACTCCCTGGGAATTTCTGATTGGCCTTCAGAGGTTATATTCCTTCTCAACAGGGCCCCAGATGGGGCTCAGACCTGGGGCCGATATACTTAATGTGTCCATTTTTTCCATCTGATCTTGCCTCCTCTACTTCCTCCCTTGTCTCCCCTGCTCTGGCCCCTGAGGGACCAGGCCCAGTGCAGCTGTCTGACTTCTAGCTGTTTGGCTGATGGAAGATACCATTTAGAGGTCGGAGAGTGTGAGGAGGGAGAAGGGCAGGGTGAAGGGTGGCCCCTCTTTGGGCTCCAGCTCCCCCTGAGCCCTAGTGATGTTGCCCTTGCCCCTCAGCCTTCCCTTTGTGGCTGGTACTTGGATGCCTCCACATCCCCTTCTGGTCTCTAACCTGCTCACATCTCTTAATGTAGCCCTTCCTTAAGTTAATTTCAAAACCCTAGTTGAGTGCATATTGACTCCTGCTGAAGCCTGACAGATATGCCTGGATTGTCACTGTCCATTACTGACACAGCTGCTCTTTATAGCAGGGTTTCTCAATCTCAGCACCTTGACATTTCAGGTTGGATAATTCTTCACTGTAGGGGAGGGGCTAGCCTGTGCCTTATGGGATGTTTAGCCGCATCCCCGGCTTTCACTCACTAGATGCCAGTCACACCTCTCCAGCTATGATGAGCAAAAGTATCTCCAGACTTTGCCAAATGCCCCCATGGGAGGCAGAATTGCCCCAGTTGAGAATCACTGCTTTAGTGGAAGCTGTTTCCTCCTGCTGTGCCCAGTTCCCTCTTCAGTGACCCAGGACAAAAAACAAAAACAAAAACAAAAACAAAAACAACAGGAGCCTTTACTTCAGAGGGATTTGGCAAAGAGTGGCAGGGACACAGGGCTTTGATTTCACAGAGGTGGGAAGCTTTGATTCCATCGTACCCATATATTTATGGACCCTTGGCTTTGTGCCAGGATGATGCAACATGTGATCTTAGTTTCAAAGTCTGGAGGAGAGCAAGGCAGTCAGAAAGACCAAACACAAAGACACGTCCGCATTTAAGTGAAGGAAGAGCAGGGGAAGGTCATTTCCTGGGAGATTTGAGTGGGCCCTCAAGGCAAAGGAAGGTCTCCAGACACTGAGAGGGTATCTGAGGCAGAGCAAATGGCACAAACAGAGGCCCTGGATGGTGGGAGTTTCCCAGCAGACATGAAGGAGCTGGCAATTGGGCTTAATAAGGTGATGCCAGAACTTCCTCAAAGGTGGGCCCCAGATGCTTTGTGGCAGGATCATCTGGGATAACTTTATAGGTGAAGGTTCTTAGGCTGTATCCCAGATCCACGAATCAGAAGCTTCGGGTGTCAGGCCCAAGCATTGGCACTTCACTTTATTTCATTCTGGGGAGCTTTTATAGAGTACTTTAAAAGTTAAAGATGTTGACAGTTTTAAAATTAGGAGTTCCCACTGAGGCTCAGTGAAAATGAACCCGACCAGTATCCATGAGGACTCAGGTTCAATCCTTGGCTTCTCTCAGTGGGTTAAGGCTCTGGCATTACTGTGAGCTGCAGTGTAGGTCGCAGACCCAGCTTGGATCTGGCATTGCTGTGGCTGTGGTGTAGACTGGCAGCTGCAGCTCCCACTCGACCCCTAGCCTGGGAACTTCCTTATGCCATGGGTGTGGCCCTAAAAAAGCAAACAAACAAAATAAAATAATAAAATAGAATTAGGAAATTATTTTTATTTATTTATTTTTTCTTTTATAGCTGCTCCGGTGGGATATGGAAGTTCCTGGGCTAGGGGTCGAATCAGAGCCACATCTGCAAACTATACCACAGTTTGTGGCAATGCCAGATCCTTCACCCACTGAGCAAGGCCAGGGATAGAACCTACATCCTCACCAAGATGTCAGGTCCTTAACCTATTGAGCCAAAGTGGGAACTCTGGGAAATTATTTTTAACAGGAATAAAAATTTCCCATATTTCCATCACCTAGTAATAAACAGTTAATACTTCGGCTTTTTCCTTCTGCCTGCTCTTTCATGTATGTTAAAATTTATTACTATTGCCATTTATTTACTTTATATACTTTCATTATTTATTATTTACTAATTTTTTTCCTTCTTTTTAGGGCTGCATCTTCTGCATTTGAAAGTTCCCACAGCTAGGGATCAAATCAGACCTGCAGCACAGCCACAGCAACACCAGATCTGAGCCACATCTTTGATCTACCCAGCAGCTTGCAGCAACGCCAGATCCTTAACCCACTGAGTGAGGCCAGGGATTGAACCCGAATCCTCATGGATACTATTTGGGTTCTTAACCTGCTGCGCCACAATAGGAACTTCTTATACTTTTATGTTTGTTTCCTGTCACTTTCAGCTAATAAAGTTTTCTTTTTCATAGTAAATATTTATTTTTAATAAACTGAACAAAAGTTCATTTTGATTTTTTTTCTCTTTTTTAGAGTTGCACATGTGGCATATGGAAGTTCCCAGGCTAGGGGTCGAATTTGAGCTGGAGCTTCCAGCCTACGCTAAAGCCACAGCAACACAGGATCTGAGCTGTATCTGTGACCTACACCACAGCTCATGGCAATGCCAGATCCTTAACCCACTGAGCAAGGCCAGGGATCGAACACTCGTCCTCAAAGATACTAGTCGGGTTTGTTTCCACTGAGCCATAACGGGAATTCCTATTTCAATTCTTACACAACATTTCATCATATATCATCACATAGTAATTATATAGATATAAAAAATCATGTGGTAATTAATTCATGGTATCTTTGATTTTTGTTTAGAAATAATCTTGTGATAGTTGTCTTTGTACATATTACTTTTTTTTTTTCTGTTCGGGATGTTTTCCAAAGAAAAAAATTCTAGAGGTGGGGTTACTGGGCTAGAGAGCATGGTGATTGGAAAACTTTTTCATGTCTATTATTCACAAAGAAGCTAAATTTATCTTTACCTCAGATTGTTCTCGTAAATTTTGCCTTATCTGTTGCTCCATACGTTATGATTATCTTATATAATTAAAACGTGATATTTTTGGTGCAACTCCTAGGAGCAGAAAGTAAAGTGGTGTTACCAGGAGCTGGGGGGAGGGGATGCTAATTAAGGGGTACAAAGTTTCCATTATTCAGGATGAGTAAATTCTGGAGATCTGATATAACGTATTAGCATGGTGGCAATAGGTAACAACACTGTCCTGCCTACTTGAAATTTGCTAAGAGGGTGAATTCTAAGTGTTCTCATTACAAGAAAAGAAAAAGCTATGTGAGGTGGTAGATATGTTATTTAGCTTGAATGCAGTGATTGTCACATAATGTATACACGTATCAAATCATCAACTTGTATACCTTTAAATATACACAATTTTTTAAATTATGAGATTTTTATTAGAATGGGAATGAGCCTAAATTAATTTGAGAAGATCTGACAGCTTTCCCTTATTCAGCTTTCCTTTTAAGGCACATGATATACTTTTGGTAGTTTCTTTAGAGTTAACATTACGACTGTGAATAAATTTTTTATGTTTTTTCTTTTTCTTTTTCTTTTTTTTTTTGCTTTTTAGGGCCGAATTTGCAGCATATGAAGGTTCCCAGGCGAGGGGTCGAATCAGAGCTGTAGCTGCTGGCCTACGCCACTGCAATGTCAGATTCGAGCCACGTCTGCAACTTTCACCACAGCTCACAGCAACGCCAGATCCTTAACCCACTGAGCGAGGCCAGGGATTGAACCTGCAACCTCATGGTTACTAGTCAGATTCATTTCCACTGAGCCATGATGGTAACTCCCAAAAATATTTTGTCTATTATGCTTTCGAATTAAATATTGCTAGATATATATAAATATATAAATAATATGTGTAATTTATTGAGTCTTAAAAAGTGTGTTCCATGCCTTGGGATTATTCCAAGTATTTGTCTGGTTCAACCTCCACAGCAAACTAATGAAGAAGGTATTTTTATTGCTGTAAATAAAGAAGCCGAGGCTTAGAGGGAGGAACTTGCTCCCACATCTCCCTGCCACTGACTCCAGTGTCTGTGCTCTTAACTGCTCCACAGCAAGAAGCAAAAGCCATTGTATTTTATCTATTTATCTCACATCCAGAGAGACTGAATCTAGGTTTCAGAGAAAAGTGTATGTGAAGTACAGATTTCAAATCAGCTTTCTTTATTCCCTGTTGCCATCTGTCCAATAAGCCCTCTGTTACATTTCAAAAGACAGTTGTGGCAGAAGCAAGAATTCTCAGACAGCTGTCAGCAGAATTTATCAAAAGAGTATTAAAAATTGTACAGCAACTATACCTCACTTTAAAAAAAGAATATTAGAAAGTCTCTATCAAAAACAAACAAACAAAAGGCTCTATCAGCATTTTGCACAGGGTTGTGTTGAAAACAAACCAGTGTTTAAAAATTACCTCCCACATCTTCTGAAACACACACAAAAGCTTCTGGAGACCCCTAGAGATACCTATGTAAATTTTTCATTAGAGAAGCATCATAACACTAGAGCATCAGTGCACCTATCTGAGGTCATGAGAGAGAGAATAAAGCTGTTTGTCTTTCTAGGGGCAGCAGTGCATTTTAAAGAAGGATAAGCACTGGGCTGAAGTGAAAGCTGCAGGAAAGGATGAAGCTGGGACTAGGAGCTATGGAAGAGGAGGTGAGTGACAGGATTGGGGCTGTTTTTAGAAAGACAAGCCTTGCAGCAGGGCAGAGAATGAATCAGGTGAGTGAGGCAGGAGACAAAAAAAGCAGTCAGGAAGCCATTGGCATCGTCCAGGGAGCTATGTGGGCAGCTGAGGCTGGAGGATGGCCACAGGGATAGACAGAAGGAAAGAAGGATGTGAGAAACGCTGCAGAGGAGGAGTTGACAGGGTAGAGGGTCGTGGTGATACACTATCATTAAAGTGAGCACATTAAAGGGGGTTCACCAGTACCTTCTCCATGTCATCCCAGTTGGTGATGATGCCATGTTCAATGGGGTATTTGAGAGTTAGGATCCCTCGCTTGCTCTGAGCCTCATCCCCCACGTAGCTGTCTTTCTGGCCCATTCCCACCATTACACCCTGCAATGCAAAAGAGGAGGAAGGAGAACGGAATTGGCTTGGAGGAATTCAGGCATTGGAGGGTCTCTGAAGAGGCATAAAGATGGGAAAAACATCCTTCATCCCTGGGAAGCCGGACTGATGGAGACACTGGTGAGGCAGATACCCATGAACACAGAGATGGTGGGGAGAGGAGACGGAGGTTTTCTTGTGGGCTTGTCTCTCTTCTTGGTCCTGAAACAGTGTCGTTTTCTGAGAACAGGGCCCATCCAAACACATCTTCCTCTTCCCTTCCCTTACTTTACACACACACACACACACACACACACACACACAGCTCAGCATCAACTCCACAATGCAGAGCTTCCTCCTAGTAGCTCACAGCCTTGAGTCCACACGAGCCCATACCTGGTGGCGAGGGCGACCCACGATGGAAGGAAAGACGGCCCGGGGAGCGTCATCTCCTGCGAAGCCAGCCTTGCACAGGCCAGAGCCATTGTCACACACAAGCGCGGTGGTCTCCTCTTCACACATGGTGAGTGCAGCCGAGTGAATCGGGGGCTGGAGCACCTTGGGGGTTGGGGAGAAGAGAAGTAGTTGGCCGTGTGTCAAAGTCACATTGGAGATAGGCTCCTTGGCTTTGGGGCCTGACCCCATCAGCAGCCAGGGCCCTGTTCCAGGGCAGGGGAGGTCCCTCTCTCTCTGGCATGTGGGCTTCTTCCCTCCACTCTGCTTGTTTGGGGCTGAATTGTGGACCCCTCAGATTCCATGTGGAAGTCCTAACCCCTGTGCCTCAGAGTGTGACTGGGTTTGGGGATAGGGCCTTTAAGGCTATAATTCAAGTAAAAGGAAGTCATTAACCCGCTATGACTGGTGTCAAATACACCTGCAGTTATCTTTATTAGAGGAAATTGGAGCACAGACGCACAAAGAAGAAAGACACAGCCAGAAGACAATCATCTACGAGCCAAAGAGGGTGGCCTCAGAAGAAAACCAGCCCTGCCCACGCCTTGATCTCAGACTTCTAACGTCCAAAACTGGGAAAAAATAAATTTCCATTGTGCGGGCCACCCAGTCTGGGGTGCTTTGTTATGAAAGCCCTAGCAAATGAACCACCTGCCTCCTAAAGACCGGAAATGGCTACAAAGCTTTCATCCAAAGGAAAGAATCTCCAAAATTCTTGACATTTAGAAAAGGAGTTGAAAAAATGTGTAATGTACGTAATTAAGGGCTACTCTATAAAAGAAGCCTTACAAATCAATAAGAAACAAGTAAATAGCCTCAAGGGGGGGGCGATGACTACAAACAGAGAGTTGACAGAAAAGGAACTACAAATGTCCAACAATTACATGAAAAGATGATCAGCCTCACTAGTTATCAGGAAATGCAAACTAATGAAGATTATTTTCTTTTTTTTTTGTCTTTTGTCTTTTGTTGTTGTTGTTGTTGTTGCTGTTTCTTGGGCCGCTCCCACGGCATATGGAGGTTCCCAGGCTGGGGGTCTAATCGGAGCTGTAGCCACCGGCCTACTCCAGAGCCACAGCAACGCGGGATCCGAGCCGCGTCTGCAACCTACACCACAGCTCACGGCAACGCCGGATCGTTAACCCACTGAGCAAGGGCAGGGACCGAACCCGCAACCTCATGGTTCCTAGTCGGATTCGTTAACCACTGCGCCACGACGGGAACTCTAAAGATTATTTTCACCTATCATATCATTAAGATTCAAAGCTTTATCACAGGTGTTGGCAGAGGTGTGGGAAAACTGGAGAAACACACGACTCCCCAACCTGGCACTACCCAAAGGTCCCTTACAGGACACCATATTCAAGGTAAGAGAAGGGCCAGGCTGATGGACATGGACTAGTGTGGATGGATTTCTAAACCATTCTGCCGAGTGCACAAAGCAAGCTGCAGCATAGAATGTACAGCAGAAAACTATGATTGAGTTCCTTTTAAAGCACAAAACAATATCATGCATCTTCCATAATTTTCTTTGTGTGGATGTGTGCACATGGCAAAAAGTTCTGGAAAAAAACATATCTAAGACCCATCATGGTCATTACCTGGAGATGGAAAGTGCCATAATGTCTTAAATTTTTACGAGGAGACTGTATCCATGTACAGTCTATCATTAAAATCAATCATAGGAGTTCCCGCTGTGGTACAGCAGGTTAAGGATCCAGTGTTGTCTCTGTGACAGCACAGATTCAATCCCTGGCCCAGCATAGTGGTTTAGGGACCTGGCGTGGCCACAGCTGTGGCATAGGTCAAAGCTGGGGCTCAGATTATTCAATCCCTGGAACTTCCATATGCCGTGGGGGCAGCCAAAAAAAAAAAAAATCAATCATAACATATCATTGGGGAAAAAAAGATGCAGTAGTTCTAGAAGAAATGTTCAATGCTAAGGGTAGAGGCCTCTTAAGGAGGAAGGGGCAGCCTGAGAGAGAGGAAAGCCAGGGACTTTGAGGTGGGACGGCCCTGCCACATCAGATGGAGACGAGCAGAGACTCCCTTCCTGCAGTGCTGGTATCTAAATGCGAAGGACGGCAGAGTGACCAGGGAATTAATTTTTCCAACATCTGTTAAAGGTTTTCTTTCTCTGGGAGGTGGGGGGAGGGTGTGAAAACACAACCCCCACCAAATTCTTGGCACTTAGGGACAAAGGAGACGCCATGGCTGCTCCAGGATGGGGTGTGGATTGCGTGGAAAGTTTCAGGTGGGGCAGAGTAGAAGTGGTGTGTGTGTGGGGGGGTTTCTAGCTGAGGGGGTTGGAGTCCAGAGAGGAGAGGTGCAAGGAGTAGGAAGAAGAGGTGACCTCATAGGAGGGCCTGCCAAGCTTCACTCCAAATGTCCAGGAGGGAGGAGGGGAGATGCCACAGACACCTGGAACCCTGGTCCCCCAATGACCTTGGTGGACAGACAGCGAGGACCACGACCAAAGCAAAGAGGAGACAGAGCCACAGGCCTGTGAATGTGAGTCAGAAAGGCTACCTGAGCCTGAGCAGAAGCTTATTCACACAAATTGTTGGCTGAAAGGAAGCCCTGTGTTGTTCAAAGCAGGGTGCATGCTGGGAGGCCCCCCCATGACTTTTTGAATCCATCTTTGCTTGTCCTTGGTGACCCTCATGATTCCCCCTGGCCATGGAGATCGGCCCTCAAGGCCCAAGAGGGTCTGGTCTCTGCCTGGGTCTCCAGGCTCGTCTCCCCATCTTGCCCTCCTTGGCCTCCTCACTCTGACTCTGTGGAGTTTCTTTCCACTCTCTGAACTGTGCTGTCTCCTGTCCCTTCTGGACCTTGAGACACAGGGTCTGGAACACCCTTTCCTCCCACTTGTTGGCTACTCTGACTCCTATCACCTCTGCATCAACACTGTATTTCCGGTTTCAGTGGCCCTTCTTTGCCCCACAGCACCTTGAACTTGTCCCAGCAATGATCGGCTTGGCATGTCCAGGCTCATCTGTGCCTTTGTAAAGGCATGAGCCGGGTCTGTCCTGTTCCACAGTAATTCTTCAGTATGCCCAGCACGAGGGCTGGCAGGGGTGGGCTCTTAAACATTTTCTTATCCAGATGAATAAGTCAATCAATGGGTGTTAAGGAGAAAGATTTACGAATAGCAAAGGTAGAACAAACATTGGAAAGAGGACATCAAAGCCTGAGATGAGATGAAGATGGAAGGGAAGTACCTTGTTGCTCAAAACAATATTGTCTCTGGTTTAAACAGTTTCTGGATTGCAGAGCAGATCCCCCTAACCTCCTACCATGTTAGAAGAATGGAGAAATGGTGAGATATCAGGAGACAGAGACGGCTCTAACTGTTCAAAAAGAGAAAGAAGGCAGCTGTCTAAAACCTCAGATAATCGTGATATACAAATCAGGCAGTTTTCTAGAAGGCATTATTAGAGAAAGCATTATTAAAGCAGCAGTGGTTTCTTGTAATCAGTTAGGGTTTACCAAAGACAAATGTTGGCAGAATAACAGCCTCCCTTTTTTCCCCAGGACCACCTTGCCTGAAAATGCAGGAGAAGGTGGGAGACATTGAGCTGAACTTGATCTTGGCATCTGACAAGTTCTCCCATGATATCTCTATTGATAAAACCTTGTAGGCTGAACAATAAATTAATTAGGCATATTACACCTGCCTGAGTTACTGTCACTGGAAGGTGTTAATTGATGGGTCAATGTCAACCTGGGGGCAACAACATGCCTCAGAGCTCCACGCTTGGTCCCTTCTCACGTGACATTTTTATAAGTGAGTTGGATGAAAATCTGGAGTACATACCGATCAAATTTCCAGATAAAACAAATATGTTGGCTAGAAGAATCAAAATCCAAGATCTCGAAAAGCAGAGAAAATAAGCTGAATCCAATAAGATTTAATTTAACGGGATAAATATGTGCTTGCGGATGTGCGCCTAAATAACCAAACTGTGCAAGCTCTTGTTGAGCATCTGTGATCAGGCCTTGGGGTCTTGTCGACAGCCAGCAGCGCACTGGAGCCAGGATAACAGCTAACCCCACCTCTGGCTAAAGTGCTGTGTCAGTTCTAGGATCCACTCTTGCTGGCAGAGGTGGGGGAGGTGGGCTGGCGTTCACTGCTGACACATGTTGAATTGTGCTACTTTTCTGAAGGGGAATTCAAAAATACTTATCAAAAGCCTTAAAACTGTACGTATCTTTTAAATCCACAGAGACACTTCTAGGAATTTATCCTTAGGAAAAACTCATGGATGAGCGCAAAGATTTGGCCAAGAACCAGTTTATCAGAGCTCCGTTTAAAATCCTGACATCAGGAACAACTTTAATGACCAAAAAGTTATTGAATCATAAGTCAATCAGTTGATAAACTAGTTGCCAGAAACATCCACACAATAGAGGGAGCAGAATATTTAATTGGATGGAAAAGGCGCAAGGAGCTTTGTTGTGTGAAACACAGTGGTATGTTCCATGGCTCCTTTTTTTTTATTTTATTTTTTGTAAAAATGCATTTTTCATTTAAAAAAATTGGGGGGGGGGTGCTTTCACATTCATTATTACTTAAGCCTCACAAAAGCCCCGAGGGAAGATATTTTTATTTCCGTTTTACATGCAAGTACACCAAGCCTCAGAGAAGTGAAAGGATATAGCCCTCGGGCTCCTCGCCTGGAGAGGCAGGGCTGGCCTCAGCCCAGGCCAGGTTCCGAAGCCCAGGCGTGCATCTTCACCACCACCTTAGCGAAACTCTCACAACTTCTCCATGTTTGGTGTTTTTTTGCTTCTGCCTCCCTGTCTCTCTAGCGCTATTGGCGGCAGAAGCCCTTCAACAAAAAGGTCTGTGTTCTTTTCTCTCCTGGAACCTCTGAGCTTCCCTTATGCCACAAGTAGGTCTAGATTTTGTGTTTCTAGCCATTGCACTGTTTAGCATGTAGTAGGTGCTCAATAAATGTTGGACGACGACCCCACCCCCTGCCTGGCCTTCTTCTCCCAGAAGGCCTGCTCTGCCCCTGGGATCTGATTTCCAAGTCCCCACATGCCAGTCTTAAGACAGCTTGGTCAGGGGACCCTGACGGAGAGCCACTTAGGGACAGTCCTCTCCACGAGCTGGTCAGCAGAGCTGGGTTTCCTTGTTCTAGCAAGGGGTCCACCTGTAGGGGAAAATAACCTTGAAAAGCTAGAGGGTGGGTGGCCAAGAAGCAAAGCTGCACCTCTGGGACTGTCTCCCTCTGAGGTCCCCTCAGCATCCCTCACCTGTGACTTATAGTTCAAGCCTGCCTGGTCTTTCAACGAACCCTTGTGCCTCGCCCTGAACTTTTCCAAGCACTAGGAAGAAAGAGAGCGTTGGACTTTGTTTCCTAGCAGCTGAGACCAGCCATAAAAGCAACCTCAAGTGGTCAGCAGTGCCACTCCGCAGCCCTCCAAGTGGATTCAAGTCTGCCTTTTTTGAAGTCAGAATCACATGAGAAGTGAAGGGGGTGAAGGCAGGGTGAGGGCTGCTGGCCTGGAATGGAGGCTGCTGGGTGGGGGACCCGGCTACCTGGGAGAAGGCTTTGACCAGAGCCAGGCTCTTCTGGAATGCCTCTGCCAGGAGAAATTCTAAACTTTCCTCAGCCACTTGCTGGTAATTTGTGGCTAGACTCAAGCGTGTCAGCTGAACCAGGGCCAAAGTCACTGTGGTTTCCTGGGTCACAACAGCTTCGCGCTCACAGAAAGCCGACAGAACTGTTCTGGCTCTTTCGGCACGTACTACATCTGGGCTTCATTGAGGATTTCACAGAGTTAGAAACACGGCTCCCCTCAAAGTGACCCAAACCCAGAGATATAATGAGTGCGGAGAATTTGCTCACCCACGCATCCTCCTGACCACCCCCAAGCAAATACAAGGCCAGAGGGTGGTGACAGCCCCCTCCCCACCCCTACCCCTGCTCTGAAGGAGAAAGGTTTGGCTTCCAAGTTCCCTTCCGCTGTCTGTCCTTTGCCCTTCTCCTCCTCCGGGCACCCCTTCCCACGGCTCCCCTTCTGACCTTCAGTTTCCTTGAGTGTAAAATGGGAACAGTTTGGGAGTTCCTGCCATGGTGCAGCGGAAATGAATCTGACTAGGAACTATGAAGTTGAGAGTTCGATCCCTGGACTCGCTCTGTCGGTTAAGGATCCAGCATTGCTGTGAGCTGTGGTGTAGGCTGACAGCTGTAGCTCCGACTAGACCCCTAGCCTGGGAACCTCCACATGCCACAGGTGTGGCCCTATAAAGACAGAAGACAAAAAAAAAAGCAAACAGTGACACCTACCTCCTTGGAGGATGGATCAAATGAAATAATGGACATGAAGGGCTTTGAAAATTGTAAATCAGGGTCAGCAAACTAACACCTATTTTTGTGAGTCCCTCAAGCTAAGAATGGTTTTAACTTCTCTCCCCCCTTCTTTGGCCGCCCTGTGGTGTATGGAGTTCCCAGGCCAGGGATCAGATCTGAGCCACAGTTGTGACTTATGCCCCTGGATTCCTTACAACCCACTGTGCCAGGCCAGGGATCGAACCTGCATCCTAGTACTACAGAGACACTGCTGATCCTATTGTGCCCCAGCGGGAACTCCAGTTTTCACTTTTTTTTTTTTTTCCTTTTTAGGGCTGTATCTGAGGCCTATGGAAATTCCTGGGCTAGGGGTCCATTCACCAGCTGCAACTGCAGACCTATGCCACAGCCACAGCAATGCCAGATCTGAGCCGCATCCTGCATCCTCAACCTACGCTGCAGCTTGTGGCAATGAGCAAGGCCAGGGGTGGAACCCGCATCCTCATGGGAGTATTTGGGTTCTTAACCCCCTGAGCCACAATGGGAACTCCGGTTTTGACATTCTTAAATGGTTGCAAAGGAGCCAAAGACTAAGATTCCAAGAAAATGATATAAAATTCAAATAAGAAATAAAGTTTTATTGGAACACAGCCACACCCATTCATTTACATACAGTCCTTGGCGGCTATGCTATAATGGCTGAGTTGAGTAGTTGTGTCAGAGACCTTTAGACTCATGAAGTCTAAAATACTCAGTATCCTGCCCTCCACAGAAAAAGGTTGCCAACCTCTCTTGTAAAAGGGCTGGAAAAAAATTAATTCTTATTGTCTCCCTTACTCGTCTCCATTAGAGCTTGCTCCCAGGGTGAAGTCTGTCCTACAGGAAGGAGATGAAGGAGCCACTTCACCAATCAATGATCACTGAGGGGAAGGCAGAGTTTATGCCAGTTCCCAAAGACATTTTCATCTTAATGGAAAGTTTAAGCCCTAAAAGGAAAGCATCTCAGCCAGTGAGATTTCAAATAATAGTTGGGAAAATATCTTGGAGTGAGGGCTTCAAATGACCAGTAAACAGCTGCCTATTATAACCTGTACACACACATACCCATACAATGATTGCATGAGAAACACGCCTATGGTAGAAAATACTAGCAACACCTCTTATAAACGTCAGGGTATCTTGACTTGGTTGAGATATATTAATAAAATAAAAAATGACTTCTGGCTAGTAGTATTTCTGTTCCTCAGCAATCTGCCACTGGGCTCTGCTCCCTTCGGCTTTTGCTCCAGCCACTCCCTCCCTCCCCCACTCAGCTCTATCCTGACCCCTCTCCTGAGCTCCAGAGCTGCAGGGCCAACGGCCTGCAGGGGTCCACTCCCCACACTCCAGCACCTCAGCTCCACCTCTGAGACCCACGTCCTCATCAGCATCCTCTGACTGCAATGACCCCTCAGAGTATCACATGCACACCCCCTCCCCGCTGCCAGGATGGAACCCAGTCCCAACACTCTGACTCCTCCCTCCCAACCCCAGGCCCTCTTACTTCTGCCTCCATGCCACCCTGCGCCACCAGCTTGGGGACACTGCACACTGAGGTAGCACTCTTGCCCTGTTCTAGTCCCTTCAGAGGGCAGATCTCTTGATATCATCTTGCTGCGGTCTCCCTTTGCTCCATCCTTTAGTGTTTAAAACCCTAGTCATCTGGCCTTCCCCACCCCTCTGACCTCAGTTCTCCCTGCTGTCTGCCTTGAAATCTACATTCAGTGGAGTTGAGCCACTTGAAGGGTCCCACAGATCATGCTTCCTTTTATCCTGGAGCCACCCCTACTTCAGGACCCAGCTCAGGTACCCTTTCCTCCAGGAAGCCTTCCCTGATCATTTCTGGGCTGGGCAAGGGGCTCCCCCTGGGCTCTGCCCTTTTCATCTGTTGATCTACTCTGTGGTTCTCATCTGTCTCTCCCAGGGGTTGCAGAAGCCCGGAGACTGACTCTGAGTAGCAGGGACAGTGCCTGGCACATAATAAGTGCTCAATAAATGCTGCCGAAATGAACAAAAGGAAGGCGGAAAGAAATCTAGCCTCAAGGTCAGGTTGTCCTACTGCCTATCTTGGCTTTCCAGGCGTGACATGTAGCATCTCTGCTTACTGCCGTTTCTCTGGTATCCCAGCATCTCTGTCACAGCCTTTTCTCTCTTCAGCCCTAGGGCTAACCTCAAAGTCTAAATCCACTCAACTACTAAAAACAAGTGCTTAGAGCCTCCCTATGCAAAGTCTGATCCCAGAGCAGCAGCCTCAGCATCACCTGGGAGCTGTTTGGGAATGGGAAGTATAAGGCCCCACCCCAAGTCTATTGCGTCAGAATGTGGGGTGGGTGGTAAGGCACTCTGTGTGGTTCTTAAAGGGTCAGGCCCTGACAACACTGAGTGGAGGGCTTTAGCATGTGTTATCTCAGGTAATCCTTCTAACAGCACCGCCAGGTAGATAGTATTACTATTGCTCCCATTTACAGGTGAGGAAATTGAGGTCACCCAGTAACTTTGGTAGCTGGGCAGTCCGCACCACTGAAGCAGCCAGCCTCAGCTGTAAGGAGATGCTAGCAGACTCTGATCACAAAAGTGGACACAGCCCCTCGATCTCATTTTCTTCCTCGTTGTTACTTTTTGGCCATACCCACGGCATGCAGAAGTTCCCGGGCTAGGGATCGAACCCACGTGACAGCAATGGCCCAAGCTACAGCATTGATGTCAGATCCTTAACCTGCTGAACCGCCAGGGAACTCCCTCCTTCTAATTGCTTATGCTTGTGTGTTTGTGTGTGCCATTGGGAGAGGACAGGGGCCTTGGTGGAGAGGTTCACAGCCGGGTATGGGTCTTTGGGACAAGTTTTTTAACTTCTCTAGGCCTCAGAGTCCTCACCAGAGAATGAATTAGATGGTTCCACATCCCTTCCAACCCTGAATCCACATGAAGCCCCAGGACCCTTGCCCACCCCACTGCTGAATTTTTGCATTTTCCAATGATCCTGGAGCCTTCAAGGCTAAGAAAACTCTTAGCCAAGCCTGAGTCAGAGGCCGGAGAACCCACAGGGGTCTGAAGAAAATAAAATCCTCTCCCGTTCCCAACATGACATCTCACAGACACAGGGACCACATTGGGTTGGATTCAAATACCCCAAGAAACTATTTTTCAAAAAAGCGTCTGCTCCCCTGAAACAGCCTCCTGGACATTCCAAGCCATGAGGCTGTAGATCCGTGCCGGCCCTGGGGAGCGGCCTGAATAGAGACCGCGGGTGATACAGCCTATGCACCACCCAGTTAGGAGGACAGGGAGCCCTGGTCCTGGCTGTCCCTGCCCAGGATGTCCCATGACCAGAGATGCCTTTTGCCGGCAGGCAGCGGTGTGCTCGCAGGCACCACTGCACACTGAGGGCCTTGACGTGTGACCTGGGCCAGCGTCACGGAAGCCAGGCCAATCTAGAGGCGCCTCCTGCACCCAGAAAGGAAGAGCCTGGGAAAGCTGTGCGGTACTCACCGAGGGTAAGAGAGGTCCTTCTCCCAGTGACTGAGGGCTGGTGTGTCTTTGGCAGAAATATCAGAGCAATATAAAACCCCAGAGGCGGATCTTCTTTAAACAGAGTCCCTAAAAAGGCCAGCTGACGGTGTGTTAGCAATATTACCATATAAGGTGGTTTTTTCAATAAATTGGCCTTGGGGGGTGGGGAAGGGGGTTGGGTAGGGTGAATTATCATTTGAAAAATGTATGCAAAAGGCCTCGAGAGGCCACAGCCCCGGTGCTGGCAGATTTGTTCCTTTTATGCTGCACTTGCATAAACAAAACTCACACCAGGCCTTATAAGCTGCCCAGAGTGAGGCCAGATGCAGTTCTGCTCCTGGAGAGAGAACCATACCAAGAATGGCAGTGGGCCTCCTCCCTCCACACCTCCCTTCTCAGACCCGGCCGCCTGCCCCCCCACCCCACCCCCCTGGGGCCAGCCTGGGACACCTCTGCAGTGTCCCCCAAATGGAGGCCATTGTGCCTGGTCTGGTGCAAGCCCAGGACAGCTAAAAGCTGAAGGGAAATGCCATCCATCCTGGGGAAGCAATCCCACGTGCCCTCCTCCCCCGCTGCCCCTCACACTAGCTCCTGACCCCTGGGCTGAGTCACTGGGAGGCCCAGGACAGCCTAAGCCTCCCCTGGCCCTTCCCTGTCCCCTTTTCTTCCTGGGTTCCCTGTGCCAGTCCCTGAACATTGGGAATTATGGCCTTAGCGTTGTGCCACACCTAAGAGGACTCACAAGCTTGGAGACGTGTGTCCACAGTCCTGTGGTTGCTGCTTTGTTCTCATAGTTCACGTCCCCTTCCTGAGTAGCTGTTTGTTTCCCAAGCCAGCAGCTCTGGGGTCTGTGGCAATTACTTTCACCTCTATATTGTCCCAAAACCACATGCCTGACCCGGATGAAAAGTACGGATTGCCTATTGAACAGTTCAACCCATATGAGCCTTCAAAGCTGAATCCCCGACCCCTACTCTCAATGCTGCTCTGCCTCCTGGGTTCCCTACTTCTGAGGCCTTCCCCTTGGTCCTTCAAGCTAGAAATCTGAATTGGTCTGGATTCCTTGCTCTCCTCTCTCCCTCCTCCCCACACCTACCTGGGTCCTTCCTGCTGCCCCTCGCCTCAGAAATGCTCTGCAGCCTTCTTGTCATATTGCTGGCGCTGCCCTGCTTCAGACTTTGGTCCTGCCCAGCACGGCTTCCTGACTCTGCCCCACCTTCAAACCCAGCAGTTCCCAAAGTATGGTCCCCAGGACTGGAAGGCAGTAACAGCATGACCTGGGATGTGTTAAGACATGCAGATCCAAGGAGTTCCCATTGTGGCTCAGCAGGTTAAGAACCTGGCTCGTATCCATGAGGTTGGGGGTTCCATCCCTGGCCTCGCTCAGTGGGTTAAGGATCAGGGGATGCCGCAAGCTATAGCATAGGTGGCAGATGCGGCCCTGACCACACATTGCGTGGCTGTGATGTAGATCGGCAGCTGCGGCTCTGATTCTAACCCTAGCCTGGGAACTTCCATAGGCCACAGGTGCAGCCATGAAACAAAAAAGGGCGGGGGGAGAAATAAGAAATGCAGATCCAGAGTTCCCGTTGTGGCGCAGTGGTTAACGAATCCGACTAGGAACCATGAGGTTGCGGGTTCGGTCCCTGCCCTTGCTCAGTGGGTTAACAATCCGGCGTTGCCGTGAGCTGTGGTGTAGGTTGCAGACGCGGCTCGGATCCTGAGTTGCTGTGGCTCTGGTGTAGGCCGGTGGCTACAGCTCCTATTGGACCCCTAGCCTGGGAACCTCCATATGCCGCGGGAGCGGCCCAAGAAATAGCAACAACAAAGACAAAAGACAAAAAAAAAAAAAAAAAAGAAATGCAGATCCTTGGGTTTCACCCACATGGATGGAATCAGAAGCCCTGGGGGGAGGGCTCAGACATCTGTGTTTTACAAACCTCTCCCTTCCCACCCAGGTGTCCAGGATACCAACCCCCCACCAGAAGAAACAGGCACTGAATACAGGCTCACCCAGTACTGGGCCCCCCAGGTGACTCAGCCCAGGGGTTAGGAGCCTGTGTGAAGGGCAGCAGGTGAGGAGGGCACACGGGATTGCTCTCCCAGGTGAGGATGCTGTTTCCTTTCAGCTTTTAGCTGTCCTGGGCTTGCACTAGACCAGGCACAATTGCACCCACTTTGGGGACACAGCATGGAATTCTTGGCGATTTGGGGTGTCCTGGCACAATGGCTGAGTGTAGGTCTGTCTTGTCCATTAACAAAGGACTGAGGTGCCCAAAGATGTGGATAAGGAGTGGTTGCTGCTGACAGAATCCAGAGGAAAGACTAGGAAAGCTTTGCATGGAGGCTTGTGGCTGTAGAGAAGAGTCACTGTAGCCATCACGAGATATCCTTACTAATCTTTTGACCACTACCCTGAGTGCTTAGCCGAGTCTAAATTCCAGACCCCCAGGGAAGCTTCCCTGAGTCTTTCAGGCCCTGGAAAAGCCCTGGTTGTGGATGGTGGGGCAGGCCAAGTAGCAGATGAGGTGGGAGCTGTCCAGCAGGGACACAGGGCTGTCAGTCCTGACTGGGAGAGGCAGCGAAGAGCCAGGGCCTAGGTCGTGTTCTGCCTCCTAGTCTCCTTCCCTGGACAGGGACAGAGAGTGAGTCTCCTCTGACCTGATCAGGGATCTAGTGGGGGCCTTTTTTTCCCTTCACAGTGTTAGGTTTGGTTCCCTTCTCTTCTAATGATTCAGCACTGTGGCCAGGGTTTGGCATAATCAGCTTATAAAATAAAGAGCCTGTAATCAAAGGGAATTGCTTGGGTTCCAGACAGTCCAAAGATCAGACCCAAACAATTCCCTTTAACAGCTCTTTGCAGAAACCAAAGCCCTAAGGAAATACTTAGGAAGGTGGAATCTGCCTTGACTTTTGATAAAGATGAGGAGGAGACAGGAAGCTAAACCAGGCGCCAGAGGTATTCACTTTTTCATGGGGCGAGGAAACCCACTCTTAAAGAGTTATTTTCTTGCCCCCCCCATTTCAAAACAAGTGCAAAAAATTCAAAGAATGCAAAAATGTATATTTTAGAAAGCAAACATCTCCTACTATTTCAGACAGACCTGAGTCAGAGACAGCTCAGATATGCTTTTAGTATGATGTGTATTCTCTCAGCTTCTTGCAGACTTTTTCTTCGACTTTTATACTACTTCATAAAAATGGGATTATGTTATAACATATGTTTTTACAACTGTTCTGAAACTTGCCATGTTCTCTTAATAATACTCTTTGATGGCTGTCCAAGCCAGTTCATATCATTTTTAAAAACTGAACACAGTTTTTCATAGTAGGGATATACCATAAAACATTTAACCAATATCCTAGTGGTGGGCTCCTGAGTCCTTTCCAATTTTTCACCTATGCAAACATTGATGCTATTAATAAAACCTTATATGGAGTTCCCATCGTGGCACAGCAGAAACGAATCCGACCAGGAACGATGAGGTTGTGGGTTTGATCCTGGCCTCACTTAGTGCGTTGAGGATCTGACGTTGCCTCGAACTGTGGTGTAGGTCACAGACGAGGCTCGGATCTGGCATTGCTGTGGCTGTGGTGTAGGCCGGCAGCTACAGCTCGGATCAGACCCCTAGCCTGGGAACATCCATGTGCCTCGGGTGCGGCCCTAAAAGGACAAAAACGACCAAAAAAAAAAAAAAAATACAACAATATTATGCCTTTGTGTGCATGTGTGAGTATATTTATGTGGTAAATTTCCTAAAGTGGAATTATTTGATCAAGCAAGAACATTTAAAATATTAATGGAAATGGCCAAATTGTCCTCCAAAAATGTTGTACTAGTTTACAATCTTGCCAATAATGATGAGACCACCTCCTTCTTCACACTCTTTCAGACACCAAGTGTCAATGATTATATTTTTTAAATTTTTGGTCCATTTGTTAATTACCTTTGGAGTTCCTATTGTGGCTCAGAGGGTTAAGAACCCGACACAGTGTCCAGGAGGATATGGGTTCAATCCCTGGCCTCGATCAGTGGGTTAAGGATCTGGCATTGCTGCAAGCTGCTGGGTAGGTCGCAGATGTGGCTCAGATCTGGTGTGTAGGCCGGCAGCTGCAGTTCCAATTCAACACCTGTCTTGGAAACTTGCATATGCCCCAGGCACGGCACTAAAAAAGAAAAAAAAAATTGTTTATTACCTTTGGAAACAGGCTAATTTTTTTTCTTTGTCTTTTTAGGGCCATGCCCGTGGCATATGAAGTTTCCCAGGCTCGGGGTCCCATCGGAGCTGCAGCTGCCGGCCTACACTACAGCTCACAGCCACAGCCACAGCCACAGCCACGCGGGATCCGAGACACATCTGCGACCTATACCACAGCTCACGGCAACGCCAAATCCTTAACCCACAGAGGGAGGCTGGGAATGGAACCTGTGTCCTCATGGATAATAGTCAGATTCATTTCTGCTGAGCCACAATGGGAACTCCCAGGCTAATTTTCATATGACTCACCACATTATATATGGTTTAGTTTTTCCTGCCTGATTACAAAATTAATGCATGTAATAGTTAAGGAGAAAAAGGAAAATATGGAAGCAGGTGTTTGCATCCTAAGATATTTGTTTTGGTGAACCATTGGCCAGTTGAGCCTCTCTGTTTCTCCGGCTCTATTTTCGCCCAAAAGAACCATGTGATAGATTTCCTGCTGTGGCACAGTGGGTTAAGAATCCTATAGCAAGTGTTCCCATCATGGTTCAGCCAGTTAAGAACACAACTAGTAACTGAGGATGTGGGTTTGATCCCTGGCCTGGCTCAGTGGGTTAAGGATCTGGCATTGCTGTGGCTGTGGCACAGGCCTGCAGCTGCAGCTCTAATTTGACCCCTAGCCCAGGAACTTCCATATGCCATGGGTGTGGCCCGAAAAATAAATGAAGAAATAAACAAATATAGCTCTAGACCTGATAGCCGTTGAAGTCAATATTGCATTGTTATTCTCTTCCACACATTTCTTGGCTATTATTATTTACTTATTCTCCAGAAAAATTTTAAAATTATTTTGTGAAATTCTCTCACCACATCCCCTGAAAAAGTTGAGATCCTAATTGGTCACAGTGAATTTACATATTAATTTATAAAATGTTTATACCTTTACATTGTTGGACTTCCTATTTATGTCTATTTATTCAAAACTTTCTTTATGTTCCTGAATAACATCTGAAAGTTTTGATCATATAGATCTTGCACAGTTCTGTTTTCCGAACTATGTTTTTATATTTTTCGATGCTACTGTATTAACATTTTTGTCATATTTTATATCTGTTCACTGACATATAGGAAACATATGTAACACACATTTCATATATGTAATATGTTATTATATACATATATCTAGTCATCTTGCTAACCTCATTAGCTTGAAGGAATTTTTTTTTTTTTTTTTGTCTTTTTAGGGCCTCACCTGAGGTATATGGAGGTTGTCAACCTAGGGGTCAAATTGGAGTTGTAGCTGCTGGCCTATGCCACAGTGACAGCAACAATGTCAGATAAGAGCCGCGTCCATGACCTACACCACAGCTCACGGCAACACTGGATCCTTAACCCACTGAGTGAGGCCAGGGATCGAACCTGTGTCCTCATGGGTGCTAGTCAGATTTGTTTCTGCTGAGCCATGACAGGAATTCCCTGAAGGGATTTTTAATAGATAGTATATATTATCTGAAAATAATAATTATGAAACCCAATATTTCTGCCTCTTAATTTCTTATTTTTATTATCTACATAGAACTTCAAGAATAGTGTTAATGTTTTGCTCTTACAACTGGCATCCCTGTCTTTAATGAAAATGTCGCTAGTTCAATTTTTTTTTGTCTTTTTGCCTTTTCTAGGGCTGCTCCTGCAA